>NC_089264.1:34475026-34814653 GCF_963930625.1 Muntiacus reevesi | reverse complement strand
AGTCCTCCTCTATTCCTGGTTTGATAAGAGTCCTTAATCAAGAATCCATATTGCATTTCAGCAATTTTTTTTAATCATCTTTTGATATGATCACGTATTTTTTTCCCCCTTTGGCCTGTCAATGTGACAGATTACAAAAATTCAGTTCAAAGGTTGAACCAGCCCTGCATACCTGAAATGGAGGCCATATTATGTACAATTTTGGATGAATAAACCCAAGAGAATGCACTTTTCATGGTAAACACCCTCTTCCAAGAACATAAGAGATGACTCTACACATGGAAATCACCAGACCGTCAATACCGAAATCAGACTGATTATATTCTTTGCAGTCAAAGATGGAGAACCTCTATACAGTGAGCAAAAACAAAACCAAGAGCCGACTGTGGCTCAGATAGTGAATTACGTATTGCAAAATTAAGACTTAAATTGAAGAAAGTAGGGAAAAACCACTAGGCCATTCAGGTATGACGTAAATCAAAGCCCTTATGATTATACACTGGAGATGATGAATAGATTCAAGGGATTAGATCTGGTAGAGAGAGGGCCTGAAGAACTATGGACAGAATTTGTGACATTGTACAGGAGGCAGTGATCAAGATCATCCCCAAGAAAAAGAAATGCAAAAAAGGCAAAATGGTTGCCTGAGGAGGCCTTACAAATAGCTGTGAAAAGAAGCAAAAGGAAAAGGAGAAAAGGAAAGATATTCCCATTTGAATGCAGAGTTCCAAAGAAAAGCAAGGAGAGATAAGAAAGCCTTCCTCAGGGATCAATGCAAAGAAATCGAGGAAAGCAATAGAATGGGAAATACTAGAGATCTCTTCAGGAAAATCAGAGATACCAAGGGAACATTTCACGCAAAGATGGGCACAATAAAGGACAGAAATGGTATGGACCTAACAGAACCAGAAGATATTAAGAAGAGGTGGCAAAAATACATAGAAGGAACTGTATAAACAAGATCTTCATGACCCAGATAATCATGATGGTGTGATCACTCACCTAGAGTCAGACATCCTGAAATGTGAAGTCAAGTGGGCTTTAGGAAGCATCACTACGAACAAAGCTAGTGAAGGTAATGAAATTCCAGTTGAGCTATTTCAAATCCTAAAAGATGATGCTGTGAAAGTGCTCCCCTAAATATGCCAGAAAATTTGGAAAACTCAGCAGTGGCCACAGGACTGGAAAAGGTCAGTTTTCATTCCAATCCCAAAGAAAGGCAATGCCAAAGAATGCTCAAACTACCGCACAATTGCACTCATCTCACATGCTAGCTCAGTAATGCTCAAAATTCTCCAAGCCAGGTTTCAATAGTATGTGAACTGTGAACTTCCAGATGTTCAAGCTGGACTTAGAAAAGGCAGAGGAACCAAAGATCAAATTGCCAGCATCTGTTGGCTCATAGAAAAAGCAAGAGAGTTCCAGAAAAATATCTACTTCTCCTTTATTGGCTATTCTAAAGCCTTTGACTGTGAGGATCACAACAAATTGTGGAATATTCTTAAAGAGATGGGAATACCAGGCCACCCAACCTGCCTCCTGAGAAATCTCTATGCAGGTCAGGAAGCAACAGTTAGAACTGGACATGGAACAACAGACTGGTTCCAAGTTGGGAAAGGTGTACATCAAGGCTGTATATTGTCACCCTGCTTATTTAACTTATATGCAGAGTACATCATGAGAAACACTGGACTGGATGAAGCACAAGATGGAATCAAGATTGTCGGGCGATATATCAATAACCTCAGATATGCAGAGGACACCACCCTTATGGCAGAAAGTGAAGAAGAACTAAAGAGTCTCTTGATGAAAGTGAAAGAGGAGAGTGAAAAAGGTTCGCTTAAAGTTCAACATTCAAAAAACTAAATTCATGGCTCCAGTTCCGTCACTTCATGGCAGATAGGTGAAACAATATACTTTATTTGGCGGGGGGCGGGGGGGGGGTCGAAAATCATTGCAGATGGTGACTGCAGCCATGAAACTAAAAGACACTTACTCCTTGGACCGAAAGTTATGACCAACCTAGACAGCATATTAAAAAGCAGACACATTACTTTGCCAACAAAGATCTGTCTAGTCACAGCTTTGGTTTTTCCAGTAGTCATATATGGAGGTGAGAACTGGACTATAAAGAAAGCTGAGCACCAACGAATTGATGCTTTTGAACTGTGGTGTTAGAGAAAACTCTTGAGAGTCCCTTGGACTGCACGGAGATCCAACCAGTCCATCCTAAAGGAGATCAGTCCTGAATATTCATTGGAAGGACTGATGCTGAAAAGACTGAAAAGAAAAAAAAACCTCCAATATTTTGATCACCTGATGTGAAGAACTGGCTCATTAAAAAAGACCCTGATGCTGGAAAAGATTGAAGGTAGGAGGAAAGGGGGACAACAGAGGATGAGATGGTTGGATGGCATCACTGACTCAATGGACATGAGTTTGAGTAAACTCCAGGAGTTGGTGATGGACAGGGAGGCCTGGCGTGCTGCCGTCCATGGGGTCACAAAGAGTCGGACACCACTGAGCAACTGAATTGAACTGAACTGAATACAAGGTAAGAATCCTACAAAACTACCCCAGTTCACCAGTTGCAAGTCCCAGGTTTCCAGCCACAAATCAGGTGTTCCCACGATCCCTCCTCAAGTGCAATAATTTGCTAGAATAACTCACAGAAATTGGGAAAATGGTTTACTTACTGGTTTACTATAAAGGATACAACTAAGGAACGGCCAAATAGAAGAGATCCATAGGGCCAAGATGGAAGAAGCAGCATAGAGTTTCATGCAGTCTCTGGCTGCACCCCCACCTCTCAGCACCTTGATGTGTACACCAACCTTGAAACTCTCTGAACTCTCTCTTAAATTAGGGGGTTTTAGGGAAGTTCTGTTACGTAGGCATGATCGATTAAATCAATGGTCAATAGTTACTGATTAACCCAACTTTCAGCATTCTATCCTCCTGGAGGCTGAGACTGAAAGTTCAACCCTCTAATCCCATGGTTGGTTTCTCAGGCAACTTCCCCCGTCCTCAAATTCTATGGTGGCTGGCTAGTAGAAGCTGATGGTATGTTTTCAAGAGCGACATAAGAAATACAGTAAGAAATACGTATTTGGTCTTTGCCCTTGGTTCTCAACACAGCTTCTAAAACTCTTTACTTTTTTAAGTTTTTGGCTACACTGCATGGTGCATGGGATCTTAATTCCCTGATCAGTGTCCTCTGCATTCGAAGTGTTGAGTCTTAACCACTGGCCCGCCACCAGGGAAGTCCCCTAAAACTCTTGTAATTTATTGAGTGATAAGACTCACAGGAGCATCTTTTGTTATTCACCACAATCTCCTTTCAACCATACTTTGAGTTTATGCTAGTAAGAGGACTCTTTTAATTTTCTACTTAAGTGACATGATGGATACTGACTAAACTTATTGTGATAATCACTTCTTGATGTAGGTAAACCAAATCATTATGCTATATACTTAAAACTTATACAGTGCTAAGTTATATCAATTATATCTCAATAAAACTAGAAGGAAAAAAAGAGCCATTTTCAAAACCTATTTTTTTCACATCCTCAGCATGTGAGTCATGTTCAAAAGAATAAGTAACACAAGTATATAAATAATTAATATATAGTCTAGAAGATAAGAGATATGCAGGAAAGAACTGTGAGAATTTAGAGAACACTTTAGACCACTTTCAAATGACTGAGACGATTTTGGATAAAATAATTCTCTTACTTAAGGGTATAATCAAACTAAGATCATACTAAGGAGAAAAATAGGATAGGCACTAAAGATAATTAGGGAAGTAGGATACAGCAGAAAGCCTTTTTTGATCTTCGCTTCAAGATAAAAGCAAGTTTGTTCACTTTTCTTTCTAATCTGTTCATGTGTCATAAGCATTTGTAGTGATTTTAGGAATGAGATCCTTTAGTGTAGAGCTAGCTCATAATTAAATTGGTCATGCTCATATTGTACAGGGCTTATGTCCCAGTTTGCATAGGAAAAGTCCCTGTTTTCAAATATGGCAGACTGCAAAGGAGATCCAAACAGTCCATCCTAAAGGAGATCAGTCCTGGGTGTTCATTGGAAGGACTGATGCTGAAGCTGAAACTCCAGTACTTTGGCCACCTCATTCGAAGAGTTGACTCATTGGAAAAGACCCTGATGCTGGGAGGGATTGGGGGCAGGAGGAGAAGGGGACGACAGAGAATGAGATGGCTGGATGGCATCACCGACTTGATGGGCATGAGTTTGAGTAAACTCCAGGAGTTGGTGATAGACAGGGAGGCCTGGCATGCTGCGATTCATGGGGTCGCAAAGAGTCAGACACGACTGAGCGACTGAACTGAACTGAACTGAACTGAATTATTAATTGCACTCCTTCTTTAATGAATATTCATTGGAAGGACTGATACTGAAACTTCCATTAAAGGTCACTTAATGTGAAGAGCTGACTTTATTAAAAAAGACCCTGATACTGGTAAAGACTGAAGACAAAAGCAGAAGGTGGCCACAGAGGTTGAGATATCAGCATCACCAACTCAATGGACATGAGTTCGAGCAAACTCCAGAAGATAGGGAAGGTTGGAGGAGCCTGCCCTACTGCAGTCCATAGGGTCACAAAGAGTCGGACTTAGCAACAGAACAACAACAAAAAGCTTTAGACAGGGTATTCCCAGGTGACTCAGTGGTGAAGAATCTGCTTGCCAATGCAGGAGACCCAGGAGGTGCAGGTTCTATCCCTGGATCGAGAAGATCCCCTGGAGTAGGAAATGGCAGCCCACTCCAGTATTCTTGCCTGGAGAATCCCCATGGATAGGAGACTGGCATGCTATAATATAGTTCATGGGGTTGCAAAGTGTCTGACACGAATGAGCAACAGAGCATGCACGCAGCTTTAGATGAAGGAAAAAAGTGATCTTTTGCTAGACTCTGGTGCCCTCTTGTGATTAAAGCATAAAAAGTCATTACAGAAGTAAAAGTGCTTTCCATGACATTATGATGGAGAATTTCACATTCTGATCTTGCTTATTTTGAGAGAAGAAACCACTGCAAAATGTCAACATCCCAGAGTGGATCATCTACTCATTTCTCCCAAATCTCAGCTTTGAGTTTCATGTCACCAGACTTTATCACTGGCTACTTTCCATGACTGCTGCTATCTTTGGACTCTGTGACCCCTTTTCCCATTTATCAGTAACTGAGACACTATGACACTAAGATCATGGCATCCAGTCCCATCACTTCATGGGAAATAGATGGGGAAACAGTGGAAACAGTGGCTGACTTTATGCTTCTGGGCTCCAAAATCACTGCAGATGGTGATGCAGCCATGAAATTAAAAGACACTTACACTTTGGAAGGAAAGTTATGACCAACCTAGATAGCATATTAAAAAGCAGAGACATTACTTTCCCAACAAAGGTTGTCTAGTCAAGGCTATGGTTTTTCCAGTGGTCATGTACGGATGTAAGAGTTGGACTCTAAAGAAAGCTGAGCGCCAAAGAATTGATGATTTTGAACTGTGGTGTTGGAGAAGACTTTTGAGAGTCCCTTGGACTGCAAGGAGATCCAACCAGTCCATCCTAAAGGAGATCAGTCCTGGGTGTTCATTGGATGGACTGATGTTGAAGCTGAAACTCCAATACTTTGGCCACCTGATGCAAAGAGCTGACTCATTTGCAAAGACCCCGAAGCTGGGAAAGATTGAGGGCAGGAGGAGAAGGGGATGACAGAGGATGAGATGGTTGGATGCCATCACCAACTCGATGGACATGGGTTTGGGTGAACTCTGGGAGTTGGTGATGGACAGGGAGGCCTGGCGTGCCGTGGTTCATGGGGTCGCAAAGACTCGGACACGACTGAGTGACTGAACTGAACTGAACTGAGACACTATTGCTGTCTCAACAGTACTTCTGTCTTACCTCTCAGTGAATCAGTATACACATGGGTGATTTTTCCAGTATGCTGATCTCTGCCTACCTTGAACTTCTCTAGAGACACTAGAGACATTTGTTTACTCTTCTCCGAGAACGTTAATGGTATTCATGTAGTTGGTCTAGAAATATGTATTGAACACCTACTATATTTCAGGCACAGGCTTCCCAGTTGGCTCAGTGGTAACAATTTGCCTGCCAATGCAGGAGACATGGGTTTGATCCCTAGTCAGAAAGATCCCCTGGAGAAGGAATTGGTAATCCACTCCAGTACTCTTGCCTGCAAAATCCCATGGACAGAGAAGCCTGGCAGGCTATAGTCCATGGAATCACGAAAGAGTCAGATACGACTTAGCCATTAGACACCAACAACGACATGTTTCAGGCACACTCTTAGATACTGAGGATAGAACAGTGAACGAAACAGAACCCTGGTCTTGGAAGAAGACAGATAATAAACAGTAACTCGATCTATATAGTATAGTATGTTAGAGGTGAGAAGTCCTGGAGAGAGGCACATGGTAAACAAAGCGGTATTCTAGAAGGCAAAAGAAGGTTTTGCAATTTTCAATAGAGCAGAGGAAAGCATTTGGGCAAAGGAAATGGAGGCAGGAGTATGTCTAGCATGTGAGAGAAGCACCTCGGCAGCCAGTGTGGATGGAGGAATTATTCCTCTCAGTGGTCCCCACAGCCACACATTCTGGCTCTCTACTCTACTGGCTGCTGGCTTAAGGCATATACCCCATGCTGTGGGTTTCCCTGCTGGCCCCGCCAGTAAAGAATCTGCCTGCAATGTGGAAGAACTGGGTTTGATCCCTAGGTTGGGAAGATCTCTGGAGAGGGGAATGTCTACCCACTCCAGTATTCTTGCCTGGAAAATCCCGTGAACAGAGGAGCCCAGTGGGCTACAGTCCACGGGGTCACCCAGAGTCAGATACAACTTAGCAACTGAACAACAGCAGCAGCCACTTAGGGAAGTGAAAATATTATTTGCTCACACCTTCTTCTATGCTGCCATGGCTACTGTATATGGACCCATTGATGGGATACCTGGAGAAGGAGGCTTCCTGACATTTACTAATATATCCTCTTGATCATCTGATTTTCTTTGACAGCTCCTACCACTGGGGCTTCCCAGGTGGCGCTAGTGGGAAAGAACCTGCCTGCCAATGCAAGAGACGTAAGAGGTGAGGGTTTGATCCCTGGGTCAGGAAGATCTGCTGGAGAAGGAAATGGTAACCCACTCCAGTATTCTTGTCTGGGAAATCCCACTGACAGAGGATCGTGGCGGGCTACAGTTTATGGGGTCACAGAGAGTCGGACACTCAGGCATATATCCAGACAAAACTATAATCCAAAAAGAAACATGCGCCCCTAGCAGCACTATTCACAATAGCCAAGACATGGGAGCAACCTAAATGTCCAGATGAAGACATAAAGTAGATGTGGTACATATATGCCATGGACTACTACTCAACCATAAAAAAGAATGAAATAATGCCATTTGCAGCTACGCAGATGAACCTAGCAATTATTATACTAAGTGAAATAAGTCAGAAAGAGAAAGACAAATACCATATGATATCACATATGTGGAATCTAAACCATAAATAAGCTATTTTAAGATACTGACTGAGGCTATGCCTGCAGTCTAAAAGCAAGGTCTCTGGATGGTAGCATTAAAATCACCTGGCAGCTATTAGGCATGTGAGTTCTTAGGCCTGGTCCTTGACCTACTGAATCAGATCTCTCAAGTTAGGACCCAGAAATCTGAGTTTTAGCAAACACCCCAGGTAATTTTCAGTCAAAATGAAGTTTAGAGGCTCTCCTCTAAAATGTTTACCCCTGGGGACTAAAGGTTTTAATGGACACAAAGGTTGTGACAAACACACTAAAAATTTTGACAAAACAAGTAGAAACGGGATTCTTTTTAATGCCTAAAGGTTTCTGCCGGGGTCCAGCCCCAGCGGGTCCAGGAACACCCAAGGGATGAGTGGCATCGGCGGAAAGAAGTGCACAGACTCTGGTTGCAAAGCAAGAGCTCTCTCTGTTTATTTTTTAACAGCTCAGATTATATAGAATTGTTTTTCTTGCCTCCCCCTCACCATCACCCCATGTTACATCAGATGTTGGTTTCATACTTCCGTCAACATCTCCCCTCATGTCTTTTCCAATGACTTCATCTGGAGCAATCTCGATTACAGGGTTTTTTCCTTGAATGACCCGTACATAGTTTTCTTGCCTCAATGGCCTAATATTTTAATAGTGAAATAATGGCAGTGAGGCTGGTTAATATAAATTTTCTATTGAAATCCTATGCAACACATTTCCTAACTCTACAAAAATACCAGTAATATTCTATGTTTATTAAGGGAATGGAAACAGTGGACAAATAGCAGCACTGAAATAGCAACAATGAAAACCCTCTTGACCAAACAGCAAGTAAACTGAAGCAGTACATCTACTTCTGAATCTAAATGCCTCCACTCTTTTCTAATCTAGAACATTATAATCTTCTAAGCAAGACGCCAAACTATGCCTGTGACCTTTTCCTTATTTCTGCCCATAGCCATGCCCTCAGCTTGGGCTATTCCGGGGAGGCCTGATTATTACATATTACATTTCCAAGATTTAGTAGAAAGCACAGTAACAGTAAGACAGAAAGAGAAAGGGGACAAACTGGGTCCCCGGGGTGGCCCTGAGGGGAAGAGCTGCCTTGCAGGCTCCTCTCTCGTCCCGTGACCTTGTCACGGATTGGGTGCATCCCGGAGGCTCCCGACAGGTTTCAAATTTTGACAAGGAAAGCAAATGAACTCTAGTAGAGGACAACAAGGGCTGTCATAGGTCTTGAGAGGATGCTTGGGAAGATGAAAAAATGTACACGATAAACCTGAACTTAGAGCAAACAAGCGAGTTTAATTTCAATACACCCACTAACCAGCTGTGTGCCTTCTCACAAATTGCTTAACAGGGGCTTCACTTTCCTCCATGACAGGTAAAAACAAAAATCCCCTTGACATGACACATCCCCATGATAGTTGTGAAAAATCAAGCAAGGTAAAGTATGTGACAATGCTTTGTATGGAAGGATAGTGTGGTGATCATTTCATTTTCTGCAGTATCTCTTTACCAAAGAGTATAGGCATTTTCCCTCTACTCAGGGAATGGACAGGACTTTTGAGTCACCTACAATGACTTAAGAGAACGCTACTTTCTTTAGTGAAGGTTGGAGGAGATACACAGCCAGAATGAAAGGTTGCTCTGGGCTTGGAAAGACAGGGAAGTGACCTCACCGGAGAGAATGGGGCTAAAGTGCTGACAGATGCTGGTAGGAATATATGTCTCTGAACTCTGAATACATGTTATAGGTTATATGTCTCTGAATTCATTTGTAGCTTTACAATTTCTCCCCCCAATAAAAGTTCATGAAAACCTAGCTTAGGCTGATGTTCAACCCCATGTACTTCTTACTGCCTACCAAGTGGTTTGCCATTACATGGCCTGTTTACCATAGCTACTGTTCTGACTGGTGAGTGTTTGTGCCATATAGGTTGTTAAACTTTAATGTAACACCTCTGTTATACTCCATAACAGAAAAGAAAGTTATTTGAAGCTTATTTCAAACAGAAGCAATTCCCCTCTGTCTGAGATGGTTTAAATGGATTCATCCTGGGCCTCACCAGGTCTGTTCATGCCACTGACCTTTGATTCCACTGACTATCCTTGACTCGATGACAAATAGTTTCAGCATGTACTTTAAAACAACACAATTTTTAATTTGCCTATTCTATCTTAAGCACATTTCTCTACCTGAGGAAGACACAAGCTACCACTCTAGAAAAACTCCCATGCATGTGGAAAAAAAGAATCCTATTTTCAGGCTGGGGTTTCTTTTATTCATTTTGCAAACTTGACTTCTGTGGCCATCACCTTCCTTTCTTTCCCTGTTTTTATCCCATTACTGTTTTCTACCCTCAGCAAGACACACTTCCTATTATTTATTTTATTCCCTCTTGGCTTGGCACTTTTGGATTAAAAGCAACTTTCAGATAAATATATACCATTTAGGGCAAGGAGCTATTCAATTTAAAGAGGAACACTCTCACAAGATGATAAAACATATCAATTATATTCCTTACTCAAACTGACTTTAAATCATATCATAGATTCATATGCCTCACAACCTTAACCTCCAAATGTGGGGAGGAAGACATCAGTTATTTTTCTAGATGCATAATTTTCAATCAAAGTTGAAATATTCAAGTGACCACTAGTTATCCCAGTTAAGGCATGATATGAATACTATTCTCCAAACTGCAAAAATATTTCTGGCTCTGCTCAAAGTGGTCCATGCAATCTAAGGAGCAGACCAACATTCTCTCTCACTTAGGGTGACATGGCTTACCATATTTAGGAACTATTTAACACAACCCCCAAAACTCTGAGCTAGTCCATCAAAGCAAGTCAATCTGGGTACTGACAGTGTCTGATTTTCCTTCCAGGCGCTCTACACAAATCATGTGCTCAGCCAAACACCTTTATTCTGCCAACATCTCCCAACCCCTTGCCCCACAAAGCAATAAACCTAGACGGTTTTAAGTTGTTATTACTCTCTTTCATGGACCAGCAGCACTGAGGTCATCTGGGCACTTCTCAGAAAAGCAGAATCTCAAGCCACCCTAGATCCACTGAATTCTGCTGCTTTTAAACAAGATCTCCAGGTTCATATGCACATTCAAGTTTGAGAAGTACCATTTTAAAATGACACACTCGTTAAAGCACATACCGAAAAAGAATGACGTTTTCTCCACTCAGTACGAACATTTGAAAAAAAACAAAAACAGAAAACTCACCTTAGTTATGATCTGTGATGTTGAAAGGAAAGCAACCCGAACCTTGGTAGAGAGGCAGTGGGAATACAGAGAAGATTTTGACTCTCGTCGACTTTCTCATAGAAACTTCAAGCAAGAGCCACATCTATTAAAAGTCCAGGAGCTTTCCTTCCTGCCAGCTCTCAAGGCACAAGAGAAAGTATCAGATAGGAACCTTATCAGCTCCCTGCAACTACCAGAAAGATGGAGGCTTTCCAAATAAGCTAGTCTTGGGAAAATGTCCAGTTCTCATATCTCCTTGAACTCCTTTTTCTCCACTGTTAGCTGATTATTAACCACAGTTCCTTCTCCATCACTGGGATTCAAACTGACAACCTAATGGTTCTAACAAGCCTGGGATCCTTTTTTGGTGTTCCTGGCAAGGAGATGGGAAAAGGAAAAATTCACGTGTCAGAGATATCCTTCTTTTTGTGCAATAGAATCCCGACGACAGTATCTCCGACACTAACGGCAACTTTAATAAGGACTAAAGCGATCTGAGCAAATAGTTTTCCTCTGTGTAAACTTCCTGTCTTCTGCTAGGTCTGACATAATGGGGTCTCCTTTTACAAGCTCTGTCTTCTAGCAAGAGTGCAAGCAGGAAGATAACATTAATTTGGAAAGGAAATGAAAGGAATCAAGCACAGACAGTGTTAGGTTTCATTGCAAAAGCCCACTAGGGATTTGAAGACAGGAGTTTTATTTGGAACATGCCATCCTTCTAATGTTCTCTTTCCTAACCCAGAAGTATAATAGGAAGTTAAGGCTGTATTAAATAGGCATTTCATATTCTGAAAACATGAAGCATGTCAAGTGACAAAATATGACATCTACTAAGAGCTTCTGGCTCCATTCTTTACGAGCCGTGACAAGTTTGTTTTTTTTTAATCCAAGCCTTCTCAATATAAACTGGCGGTAACAATAATGCATTCCTTAGAGTTGACATAACAATATTAAGAGATACTTGAAATGCTGATTACTAAATCAGCCTTGCCAAAAGTCTTCTTTGGAATCAAGTCCTAATTTTCCTCTCTATGGTGCATACCTAAGCACAGGTCAGGCAGTCAATAAATGTTTATTGAAATGAAATTAAAGTTTAAGAAATCTGGATGTTGTTAAGAAATTCTATTTCTTTTTTATCATTTTTACTGTGGCTAAATACATATAAAATAAAAGGTGCCATTTTAGCCATTTTTAAGCATTTGATATAGTGGCATTAATTACATTGTCAGTGTTGTATAACTATCACCACTATCCATTTTGTAAACTTTGTTATCAACCCAAATAGAAACTCTAATCATCAAGAAATAACTCCTCCAGGGTTTTTCTTTAATATGAGGATCACTTTTTAATGAGGGGATCCCTCTTCCCTCATGATAGTAGTTACACTTTAAGTTCCCCTCAATAGAAAATACGAAACACCAAGAATAACACGGATAGCTCTTTTAAATTATTTGCATTTTAGTCATACAAAACGAATCTTCACACATGTGAAATATGTGTGAGATTACTCTTTATTCAAGCTAGGAAAAAGGTTTAGAACAAACCTTGGAATAAAATTTCTGTCATATATGGATATATTTGAACTTTTATCTGTGTTCTCCCTTTTAAATAAGGCTAATTATTTCCTGTTGAAGGTAGAGGAGAGGAACTAGCATTTACTGACACCCACTACATACCAGAGAGGATTCAACTCTCATCCTATTCTTTATCATAAACATAAACGTGCAAAATTATTTATATGATATTACCACGATTCTGTGTGGTAATTTTTTAGTCATTGCACAGTTGACCCTTTTGCTGTGATGTAAGCATAGGCTTCCTTGGTGGTTCAGATGGTAAAGAGATGGTAAAGAATCTGCCTGCAATGTGAAAGACCTGGGTTCAATCCCTCGGTCAAGAAGATCTCCTGGAGAAGGGAATGGCAACCCATTCCCTGGAGAATTCCCTGGACAAGGAGCCTGGTGGGCTACAGCCCATGGTTTTGCAAAGAGTTGGACACAACTGAGCACTTAACACTTTCACACTTTTCCTAAGCAGAGGTACCTGTATCCTGCATGTGTGTATTAAGCTAACAAGTGGAATTGTCTGTATATAAGCAAAGTCTGGGGGTAAAAAACAGACCAGTGCAACATGATAAACTTAAAAGAAATGCCAACACATCCATAGAGATGAAAGAAATTTTATCCCAAGATTTGTTCTGAATCAATTAAAACTTACTTGGTAAATATAATTTTAAGGATAATGAAAACATATGTTAAAACTAAATAACCATGATTCTAGAGATCAGTTCAATATCATGAGAATGAATGTAAGATATGGTCCTGTCCTTCAGGCGCTGACATCAAGGTTGGGTAGTCAAGATTTACACAACATGAGCTAACAACAGAGTTGGCCAAATATCACACTGGTGCAGGCTGCACATAAGTAGTTGGTAAAAAGAGTGCCCAGAAAAGAAGGTGCAGATTGTGGATAATGGATCCTCACTCCCTACTGATAAAGGCCCATGGTCGACTAAGTTAAGGTGATTGAGTGAACTCATAGCAAGTTGAAGTGTCAAACTGTTAGTCGCTCAGTTGTATCTGACTCTAGCGACCCCATGGACTGTAACTTGCCAGGCTCCTCTGTCCATGGGATATCCTAGGCAAGGATACTGGAGTGGGTTGCCACTCCCTTCTCCAGGGAATCTTCCCGACCCAGGGATTGAACCTGGGTCTCCCGCATTGCAGGTGGATTCTTTACCACCTCAGCCACCAGTGAGGCAGAGCTCAGAATAATGGGCTCAAACTCTCCTAATTGTCATTTATTCCAGAACAATAAACATTACATAAGTCCTTGCTGAAGAAGTAAATGAAGCCTTTGTTTCCATTAAGGTAAGTCTAAATGATTCTAATTTAGGAAACACTGCTTTTCTGACAGAAGGTAACACAAATTTAATTTTTAAGTTTCCTCCCGTGTTTCATGCAACACATAATTTTATGTTATTAAATGTAATATTAAGACAGTAGTAATTCAACGTGAAAAGGAAAGAAGGAATGAGGAAAATTAGAACTTAAATATTCCAGAATTTTTGCTGGGAAAATGCCATGGACAGAGGAGCCTGGTGGGCTACAGACCATGGGGTCACAAAGAGTCAGACATGACCAAGCGACTGAGCGCGCGCGCGCGCACACACACACACACACACACACACACACACACACACACACTTACCAATAAAGGTATGGTTAAAAAAAATGTAGCATATGTGTACAATAGAATATTATGTAATAGTTAAAAAAGAATGAAATAGAAATGTGTGTACTATCATGACAAAGAAAGGTCTCCAAGACATGTCAATTATAAAACACAAGTTGCTAATTAATACAAGTCATATTGATCTTGGAGGAAGAGCAGTAAGTGGTTCTGAAGAGAGATCTTAATTCCGTGCCCAAGAACTGAACCTGGGTAACCTGGATGAAAACTAGGAATCCTAGCCACTAGACTGCCAGGGGCTAGAGGTCAGAAGCAAAATGGCCCTTTGCTTTTCCCTGATTTGAAAGCAAGAATGTTTCAAGAAGGCAAAAGCTGTAAAAACACATACAAAGATTATTATTAGAGATACAACACAATGTATGGGAAAGCACACTGAAAAAAATGTTTGTTAATTTATGTAAAAAGCAGGGCAGAGATACACATCCAGAGAGAAAGGGCATGGGCATCCTCTCTCACGAGGAGTGCAGTAAATCAGAAACTAGGCAGAGATACACACCCGGAGAGGAGTACAGGCAACCCGAGTGAGGAGGAGCACAGTAAGAAGGTGATTTAAATCTCTTACATAGGGCAGTCCTTCCTGTCCAAGATATTTGACCAAACATCTTGTTTCTTTCTTCACATCTGATTCGTCCTAGGACCCTCTCCAAGAAGGTCCTTGGGGAGCACAATATTTTTCTAAGATAGACCCCACTGCAGAGGCTATGGATGCATGTCCACACTTATGGGGTGGGGACCCCTCGCTTTTTAGACCCCCAAGAAGCCTTCCTGTGCATGTGTAGACAGGGGTGTCTTCCTTGACCTCAGGAGTGGGCAGCTATCTCTTTACTTTAGCAGAGCTCTGCTTTTGTCCTTGGAGTGTCTGGGTGAGAACAAAGCTTGAATTTTACTCTGCTTGACAAACACCTGATGTCTGGCCCTGTGTGTGTGCTCAATTGGTTGTGGTTTGTGGCTAACTCTTCGTCACCTCATGGACTATAGCCTGCCAGACTCCTCTTTCCATGGGCTTTCCTAGGCAAGAATACTGGGATGGGTTGCCATTTCCTTCTCCAGGAGATCTTCCTGACCCAGGGATTGAACCCACGTGTCCTGCATCTCCTGCATTGCAGGCGGGTTCGTTACCACTGCACCACCTGGGAAACTGCGTCCCGCCCAGAGGTCCACTGTCTCCTATCTCCCCAGTGAATATAAGTTCACTGGGCTTCCCTGCTGGCTCAGCTGGTAAAGAATCCACCTGCAATGCGGGAGACCTGGGTTCAGTACCTGGGATCGGAAGATCCCCTGGAGAAGGGAATGGCTACCCACTCCAGTATTCTGGCCTGGAGAATTCCATGGACTCTATATAGTCCATGGGGTCGCAAAGAGTCAGACATGACTGAGTGACCTTGTTTTTATGTTAAAATGCACATATGTAGACAGAGACACACATACATATCCTCACGAAACAAAATTGTGTATTTCTATTTGTACCCATCTATGCATGTAATCACGGAGAAAATCCTTTAGAAAGATATGACCCCAAACGGCAGCAATATCTGGGAAGTATAGGATTAGGAAGTGGAGACACTCTTTTGAACAGATCTCTATTATTTAAATACTTCCCACCATGTATTCATCTATTTTCCTATTTCTCTTAGGAGTAAAAGTCAAGCACCTTTACAATATGTATCTTCCACCCCTACTCTGACCTCACATTCCCCTTTACTAATTGCAATATAGTGAGACATATCTACCTGTTATAGCTCAAATATACACACACTGACCCACTTCCTGGCCAATGCCCTAGCTGCTCTGGGCAGTCCTTCCCCTATTCATCTATTTAGCTCATTCTTTCACTTCCTTCAAGTTTTTCCTCAAATGGTAACTTCTCATGAGGCCTACCCTGACAAACGAAAAATTGCAATTCCTCCTACTAGCATTCTTGATCTGCCATATCTTATTTTTGTTAATAGCACTTATTACCGTCTAACATATTATGGAATTTCCTTACTTATTATACCTATATTTCTGATTCCATTAGAATATAAGCTCTATGAGGCTATGAATTTTTATTTGCTTTGTTCATTGATAGAGCCTTAGTCCCTAGGATTGTACCTAGTATACCAGTAGGAACTTGATAAAATATATTAATCAATTCACAAATTGTCACAAAAATATATTTGTATATTTTCTAAATCAAAGATATCCATCAATCCACAAACAAAAAGTCAGAACAAAATGTTTAAGGACTCACTAGGTTCTGTGAAATAAGATTTGAACACCTTTGGTTTAAAATTATTGAATAAGATAAAATACATGGGAAGGCAGCTTTTTGAATGGAATCCCTTCTATTGACTTGGGCACACTATCTAACAATGCATATTATCTTGTCCCAGATCACCTATTTTCCAAGCAACTGGGGATAAACTAATCATTCCTAGGAACTTCTGTGAAATCCCCAGCTATTTCTTTACAAAGGCAAAGAACCAGTGATGATCCCTTATTTCTTATAAAGGAAGCATTGTGTCCAAGTGAAGAGTTGTAGCAAAAATCCTATCTAATTCTTGGAGGCCTCCTTTATCTTTCAAAAATATGTATATCCCTTAAATGAACATAGAGTTTAATTCCCAATTTTGTTTGAGTAGATATTGAACAGTTTGGAATAGGGAAAGTGAGAAAGGTTTCAAACAGCCAGCTTCACCCTCTAACTCAAAGAACAATGAAGTCCTTCAGCTAGAGAAGATTTTTTTTTAATCAGAATCCATGGCATGGAGTAGTGAGGAAGCTAATCCAAATTATCGAGGTGGGGAGGTTGAGAAGATGGTCCCCAGGCAAATATTTTGCCAGTCTTGTTTTTTCCTTGACTTTAAGCATTCCTCAGTGCTCTGAGAGGCTATAAAAGACAGCAGTGCTTAGGTCAGTTACTTGAAAATGGTGGAAGGACCTTTGATATTATGCCAAACTTGTTTCGTTTTCCAACCTGTGTTGGTTTATGATGGAGTCTTCAGAATTCTCCAGAATGCATCCATGAAAATTTATGATGATCCATTCCTTTGTTCCAGGGTATGGAAAAGTTGCTCCAAATTTTCTTTAAGGTTTAGAAGCAAACTCGAGACAGTATTGTTTATAAAGAGTCAAAAATCCTATGCTGCATACTTTTATTATCAAGACTCTCAATGACTATGTACAAGTACCTCAGAACTCATAGTTTGTGTTTCTCACTTTGCCAGTTATAAGCTCCTCCAGAGTTAAAGGCCATGTCTTAGGCTTTTGTAGTTCCATAGTATGGTGCTATTCACATGGTAATCATTTAACCAAGACTTATAATCATAATTATAAACCATATAACATAAACAGAGGCTATGAACATTACTTAAAATCACTTTTGTGACAGAACTTTGAAACACCAAATCTGCTTCCATGGTGCTTTTAAAATTTTAAATTTTAAAAGTCAAACACCACAGCAGAAAAGCAGTAATCCTGACAGATTTTTCTTGTAAACTCTTCATACATGTTACTTATGTACTGAACTGGCAGCACAGAAGCTCTAGGAGAGAAAAAGGAAACTCAAATCAAAGCAATCATTTTTACTGTACCAACCAACCCCACCTCTCTTTATTGCCTCCCATGTTTGTATGGTTGTTAATAAATATTTAGAGTTTAAGAAATCTAGGTACAATAGTTTATGACTGGTGCCTTGATCATCTCTATAAAGAGACTCTCTCAAGAGGGAAGCACTGCCTGATGACTCAAAAACTGAAGATTTAGACAACAAATTCAGCAAATTTTATATATTTACATAATTACACATGTGTATGTTTGTATATATCTATGAAATAGAGAAGGCAAGGGAAAGTGTCATAAAGGAAGAATATATTTAAAGAGTAATAAAAATCAGAATCAATCACTGTGCCCCACGAGAGAGGAATGTGACAAACTGTAGTATATGAACAATAGTCCTAAAAATTAATAATAAGTTTACAGTCTAAACTGATCATGGCATATGGGAGGGAAAATGTTTGCTCTGCCCTCTTAGGTTTAGTCCCTGCAGACCTCTGAATTATGCTGACAAAAGACAAAAGAGAAAAAAAGGGCTTGTTCATAGGGAAGTAGCTAGTAGCTAACTGGTTAAAGATAGAAGCTTATGTACCTAACTTAGTAGGAGAAGGAGGGAAATGCAGAAAAAGCTTCTATGGAAAGAACAAGTAAGTTTCTGTAGGAAAGACAAATGGATTTTTAGGAGAATAAACTGGAGATAAAGTTTGATATAATATTTGTTTGTGAAATGCAAGTGGTTTTTTCTGTCTTCATGGCCATGAAACTCCCAGAGAGATTTACAGTATATTTACTTTTATCTCTCTCCTAGGAATAAGCCCATCCTGAAGAGGGAATTTATAACAGCCTCATTTCTCAGAAGTTTCTGTTTTTTAATCAGATAAGGGAAATGCTGAGAAGGCTTCTTTCTGCATCTGTTGATTCTTAATTGCATTCAGCTCAAATGAATCCTCATGCCAAAGGGCCATATTCGGGAAGGACATATCCTGACCCTTTCAGTATATAATTATATTAAGTGAAGAAAATCAGAGCTAAATTAGCATGAACATATTCACTGATCTTCAAATATAAAAAAAGTATACATAAACATGGCAGAGATGAGAAATTAGTTTGGGGAAAAGAAAATAGTGTTTTAATAGTCATTATTAACTTTCTTATTCTATGAGTTTACTGAAGTTCATAGCCATCAGTCATTTTTTAAGTGAGTGATAAAAACTATGAGAATGTTAAGAAGAAATGGGCACTTTCCTGGCCATCTGGAGGTTAAGACCCCGTGATTCCACTGCATAGGGAGAGGAATGCATCCTTGGTAAGGGAACTAACATTCCTCATATGGCCAAAGGAAAAAAAAAAAAGAAGAATTTGATTAGGGAGAGAGATAGTAAAAAAAAGAAAAAAAAGCAGAAAGGTAGTGAGAGGGAAAAAATCACAGAAGCGGATGGAGAAAAAACAGAGATGTTTCCTGCCACAGTGAAAGGCAAAATGACACCTAGAGAAATAGGAAATAGTGGCAGAAAATGGGATACAAATTACTTCGTAGGTTGTGTTTTAACTATTTAATGTCTCTCAACAACCCAAGTGGTATAATCATCCCCATTTTACAAATGACAAAACTCGTCTGTTAAATAACTGGGCCAAATAACTTGCTCAGTTTTCCAGGTAAGAAGGCCAGGTTTTAGGCAACTCCAGATTGGGCCATTTTGCTTTGACCCCTCTTAAACAGACAAGCCAACATTTCAGAAGATAAGTTTCCATCATCCTCTGAAATAGTAACAGCTGATTTAGCAACTTAACATAGATCTTTGTGACATCTAAAAGAGTTTTTTGCCTCTACTTTGATAAGTTTATTTTCAAAGTAAATATTTATTTTTTCCCCAGATTCTAAAGCTTTCCATCTTTGGAGAAATGACAGTGCCCTCCCCTTTCATCTACACCCCTCTGGTAGAGCACATTTATTCATTTCTCCCTTCATTCAGCAAGCTGAGTGCCCACTGTGGCAGGATGGTGACAGGTGCTGTGTGTGTGCATGACTGAGTAAAATCACCTAGGCCGTGTCCTCAAAAACCGCACAGTGACCTATGGGGTATATGTTCAGTCACTTCAGTCGTGTCTGACTCTTTTGTGACCATATGGACTGTAGCCCACCAGGATCCTCTGTCCATGGGATTCTCCAGGCAAGAATACTGGAGTGGCATGGGTTGCTATGCCCTCCTCCAGGGGATCTTCCCAACCCAGGGATCGAACCCCCTCTCTTGTGTCTCCTGCATTGCAGGAGGATTCTTTACCTGCTGAGTCGCTGGGGAAGCCCCATGGGGTATAGCTTGGAACAATTTCTGGATTAACACCTAATAAACTGCATGACCTTGAAAATAAGAGGTTTTACTATTAGAAAACCCAATTCTACTATTCTCTGACTTTCTAAATTGAAACCTTGAGGCAGGGATTCTCTTCAATGAACTTGGTTTTGGGCTTTGGCAGTAGACAAGCTTCTCACTATGTTTTGTTGCTGTTCAGTCACTAAGTCGTGTCTTACTCTGTGACCCATAACTGCAGGACTCCAGGCTTCCCTGTCCTTCATTATCTCCTGGAGTTTGCTCAAACTCATGTCCATTGAGTCAGTGATGCCAACCAGCCATCTTATCCTCTGCCACTCCCTTCTCCTCTTAACCTCATCAAAGTGATGCCTCTGCTTTTGAATATGCTGTCTAGATTTGCCATAGCTTTTCTTCCAAGGAGCAAGTGTCTTTTAATTTCGTGACTGGAGTCATTGTCTGCAGTGATTTTGGAGCCCAAGAAAATAAAATCTGTCACTGTTTCCACTTTTTCCCCATGGATCTGCCATGAAGTGATGGAACCGGATTCCATGATCTTTGTTTGTTTGCTAGTTTTTGATCTTAGTTTTCTAAATGTTGAGTTTTAAGCCAGCTTTTTCACTTTCTTCTTTCATCCTCATCAAGGGGCTCTTTAGTTCCTAAGTTTAGCATCAGGGAAATATCACAGTGTAAAGATGTTCTTGGCAGGACCCACAAAAACCCATAGACTTGGACGTTCTTACATTATCATTGTTTCTTACTTCAAGTACCACTGTCATACTTTCTCAGCTGTGCCATCCTAGCTTGCTAGAACTGACTGAATAAGATCTTCATACAATGGTGCTGGGCCCACCTGCCCACTTTGGTTGTAATTTTAGAAATTTGAAGGCTTCATGTCTCTTAGTAATGCAGTGCATTTTTATTCTTTCCATGATTCATCATTTTGGAAGGGTGTACACCCAAGCTCTAAGATAAGGTTCAGGAATGAGATAACTTCTCCATTTTAAGTATGTCATTCATGCATTCCACACCTTACCAAATGCCTACTGTGCTGTGAGGATTATTTAGGAAAGAGACCTAGCCCCTATCCTCAAAGAATTCAGCCTAATGATGAAGAAAGGGAAAAAAACAAAGAGTTCTGATATAGGGTAATAGGTATTAGAATAGAAGTATTGGATGGCATAGGACTAAATGGAAGGGACATTTAGACTGAAGGAATGGCAGAATAAAACATCGCATGGGAAATGACATCTGAGCTTGACGTTTACCTGGGAAAGAAGTGGGGTTGTGTTACAGGGAGAGAGAAAAACGTGCACAGGCTGGGATAAAGTTTAAGAAGGAAAGTTAGAAAAAATGACAAGGGAGTGGTAGCAGGGAATAGACCAGGAAGGAAGGGCTTTTTTTTTTTAATTCAGTGCTAAAGTGTTTTCAATTATCTGGGAGGTGAGATTGAAAGGATGCAAACAGGAGTGTGTGGTGATCAGCATGTGGAGGATGGACAGAGGAAGCCTGACACATTTTCTGATTATTCTATTCCTCCTGGCTTTCAATGAACAACTGCAGCATTTTCTGTTCCTTCTAAAAAGTTTTTCCACATAATTTTTTATATATAAGTACTTATTAACCTTACCTGACTTCTGTTGTGGAAAAAATTTGCAATAATAAGGCTGTGTTTTAATCTCTAGCTGCACCCTCAGGCAGTAACTTTTTGTATTTTGTTATCTGCAGGAGTTTAGGCCTGTACAGAAGTCCTATCAAACTAGACTCTACTAGGGTGGATGCGGGCTTTCCAGGTGGTGCAGTGGTAAAGAATCCACCTGCCAATGCAGAGAGCTGCAGGAGATGAGGGTTCTATCCCTAGGTTGGAAGGGATCCCCTGGAGAAGGAAATGGCAACCCAAATGGCAACCCATTCCAGTATTCTTGCCTGGAAAATTCCATGGACAGAGAAGCCTGACAATCCACGGGGTGATAAAGAGTCAGAGGCGACTGAGGACACACACACACACACACACACACACGGTGGAGGCAGCCATGGATAGAGAAGCCTGACAATCCACGGGGTGATAAAGAGTCAGGGGCGACTGAGGACACACACACACACACACACACACACACACACACACACACACACGGTGGAGGCAGCCATGGATAGAGAAGCCTGACAATCCACGGGGTGATAAAGAGTCAGGGGCGACTGAGGACACACACACACACACACACACACACACACACGGTGGAGGCAGCCATGAACAGAGAAGCCTGACAATCCACGGGGTGATAAAGAGTCAGAGGCGACTGAGGACACACACACACACACACACACACACACACACACACACACACACACACGGTGGAGGCAGCCATGGACAGAGAAGCCTGACAATCCACGGGGTGATAAAGAGTCAGAGGCGACTGAGGACACACACACACACACACACACACACACACACACACACACACGGTGGAGGCTGCTGTTCCCTCCATTTGTCACACACACACACACACACACACACACACACACACACACACGGTGGAGGCAGCCATGGACAGAGAAGCCTGACAATCCACGGGGTGATAAAGAGTCAGAGGCGACTGAGGACACACACACACACACACACACACACACACACACACACACACACGGTGGAGGCAGCCATGGACAGAGAAGCCTGACAATCCACGGGGTGATAAAGAGTCAGAGGCGACTGAGGACACACACACACACACACACACACACACGGTGGAGGCTGCTGTTCCCTCCATTTGTCTGTCGCTCTCTGGGGAAGTATCTCCTCTCTCCAAAGTCAAAAGTGTGTGTACTATCTAGAAATGGCCATGCCAGCTGACACAATCTCTCAAAACCACTCCCATTATACAGCTAGAGAGCTGATCCTTCCTCTAGTCCAGACTTCGGTCGCTGACTAGCTAGGGAATGGCTCTCTTCAGGATCCTGCCATCCAAACAGCAAACATGTGTCAGTTGAAACACAGATAGCCCCTCAGGCCCACCGTTTAAGCAAGAGCGAGGAACAGGGCGGTTCCTGGGGGTGAGGATTTGCCTGAGGTTTTAAACCTCAGACGAGTCCCTCCATCTCTTCAGTATTATCTGCAAAGAGTTAATGCATAGCAGTTGCTGCGTTGGGCTGTCCAGAACATACCTCCAGGACCGCGGAACTACACTATCTCCCTGGTTGCGGGGACACCGCCCGGGGATAACTCTCATCCCGCTCTCCTCTCCAGCTCTCTTCGCGGGCAGAAGAGCGCCTCTCCGCCGCCAACAGGCTCATCCTCTTCCCAAACAGTCGGGCCCCGGGCAGTCGCTGGAGGATGCCGGGGTGAGGAGGCCAGTCCCGCCAAGCCCACCGGGGGCGCTCAAAGGAGGCCGGCAGGAGGCGGGGCCAGCGAGCGCCTCCGCGCGCGATTCTCTCAGCTCTGGTATTTAGCGACGTCGATGGTCAACCCGGCGCAGCCACCGCGGGGCGGGGAGAGGAGAGGAGAAAAGGACTCGGGTGGATGGAACCCGAGAAGAAAGAAAGCGGGAAAGGAGGACGGGAAGGGCAGCTAGCTGTTCCGACCGTTTTCTGGCGCGGGTCGGGGTCTCCGCCAGGCCCTCCCGAGGCGCAGCCGCCCGACCAGTGGAGCGGGGGCGCGGGGCGGAGGATGCCACGCTCGGGGCGCGAGGGCGGAGGGGCGCGGGCGGGGGTTACAGGGTCTGGGCGCAGCCTCCGCCCCCTTTCTGAGTGAGGAGGGCGCCGCACACCGCTCTTCTCGTCTCTGCCTGTGAAGCCAGGATGCGAGCTGCTCCGGGTGTACCTGTTTGGGGAATCCGAGGCAGCAGCCCTAGTCACCACCTGGGACGAAGCACCACAGTGCTGCTTGTCCAGCGCTGGAAGGCCTTAGGGGTGCAGTGAATGGCGCCCTACTTTCCCCCGTGCTCTGCATTAACTTGCCGCGTTTGCTTTGAGAGTATTTCCCCTCCAGATGCGGGGACACGACCTGTACGGGTGCACAGGACCCAGCTGGTGACTCAGATGGTAAAGAATCGCCTACAATGCGAGAGACCTAGGTTCAGCCCCTGGGTGGGGAAGGGTCCCTGGCGGAGGGCATGGCAACCCGCTCCAGTATTCTTGCTTGGAGAATCCCTTGGAGAGAGGAGCCTGGAAGGCTACAGCCCATGGAGTTGCACAGAGTCAGAAACGACTGAGCGACTAAGACTATAAACACTATACTCGTTTTAGGGCTTTGCACTTGTTGTCTTGAATAAGGGCCTAGCATTTTCATTTGTCACGAAATATGTAACCAGTCCTGCTTTTGGTCGCTTGCCTCCTATGACATAAGTCACCTGGTCCTTGAAAGAATCTACCCTTGTGAACAAGGTTCAGTGACTTCACTGGTTAGATCTCTCTTGGCTCTAAACATTTTTGCTTCACCTGTCTAGGTGAACACTGATCTTCTTCTGGAAATGTTGTGGAATCCGGAGTTGCAAAACACACCTCGGGATACTCAAGACTGGAGTACAGTTTATTATGCCAGCAAGTAAAGGGGAATCAGTTCCCAACAAGGACCTGATGTTTCTGACAGGCCCAGTTTTACACACACACGTGACTGGTTACATGTTAACAATCTCTTTGTTGTATATGATTGAGTTTTACAAGTAAGTGCTAGGAGAACAAACAATTAAGGTTAAAGGAGGGGGAACAGTGATTATACATCAAGGGGGGATGTCTCCATGATTAATCTAACAGGAGCAGCCTGACCACAACTACAATCTCTCTTTGCCATCTGTAGGGAGGGAAGTCTCCAGGAGACCTGGTTTTCATTAGCAACTGTTTCCTAACTCTTGAGCAGGGTTTAGGCCTGGTTCACATCCTGTCTTTAAGATGGATGACAGGCTTCAAGATGGAGTCTCTCCTGCTTTCCTCACAGTGCCCCAAACAGTATAACTCACTTTCCTCACTTCCTAGTCTCCTGACCAAGTTCTGGTAAATCGACTTATTGGACTTCCATAAGTGATCACCTCTTGGGAAATAGATGGCGAGACAGTAGAAACAGTGTCAGACTTTATTTTTGGGGGCTCCAAAATCACTGCGGATGGTGACTGCAACCATGAAATTAAAAGACGCTTACTCCTTGGAAGGAAAGTTATGACCAACCTAGATAGCATATTAAAAAGCAGAGACATTACTTTGCCAACAAAGGTCCATCTGGTCAAGGCTATGGTTTTTCCAGTGGTTATGTATGGATGTGAAAGTTGGACTGTGAAGAAAGCTGAGCGCTGAAAAATTGATGCTTTTTGGAGAAGACTCTTGAGAGTCCCTTGGACTGCAAGGAGATCCAGCCAGTCCATCCTAAAGGAGATCAGTCCTGGGTGTTCATTGGAAGGACTGATGTTGAAGCTGAAACTCCAATACTTTGGCGACCTCATGTGAAGAGTTGACTTGTTGGAAAAGACCCTGATGCTGGGAGGGATTGTAGACAGGAGGAGACGGGGACGACAAAAGATGAGATGGCTGGATGGCATCACCGACTCGATGGGCATGAGTTTGAGTAAACTCTGGGAGTTGGTGATGGACAGGGAGGCCTGGCGTGCTGCGATTCATGGGGTCACAAAGAGTCGAACATGACTGAGCGACTGAACTGAACTGAACTGAACTGAACTGATCATCTAAACCCTGCAGTTTAAAGCATTATTTGGTGCAGTCACTCATTTGCTCACCAGTTATACTCCTTTGGCATGGACATAATTTAGTTCTCTACCCTAGTCTTAGATGACAAATGCTCCGTTACTGTCTATATTATGTTCATTCATCCACTTCAGTTTCTGGATCATGTCCTGATGACTTTTTCACGTTCACCAGAAAGCCTTCTGCAGGTGAATGTTAATATGTTTGACAGCAGTGAATTAGTTTTGCTTTTGTTATTAGGGAGGTATGGTAAGATAGAAGAAAGACTCTAAAGTCAAAAGTGTCTGGATTAGATCTTGCTGTTATTAGCTAAAGTCTCCATTTCCTCATCTATAAAAATGATAATTAGAAAGGCTTCCTTGAATAGTTATTAAGATTAAATGACCAAAACCAAGTCTTTCTCACTCTAGGGACCATATTGTTAACACCTACACTGTACTATTCACAAATATTCTCCCCATTCCACCCCCCCAAAAAAAGATTAAATGAGATAATAGAAGGATTTCCTTGGCAGTCCAGAGGTTAAGATTCTGCACTTTCACTGCAGGGGTACAGGTTTGATCTCTGGTCAGGGAACTAAGATCCTGCATGTACCACATTGCAGCAAAAAATGAAAATAAAAAAAAAAGAGAGAGATAATATAAGCAAAAGAAAATAGCAGAGATCCTTAATAACCATTTCCCTTTCTCAGCCTTTTAAAGTAAGGTTATAGTCATCCATGCAGCACTGCTCCTTAGGTTTTGTTCAGAACGAAATTCTGTACCATACTTATACTAACATCCTTTACAAGGCAAAACTGACACAGGCTAAGGAAACATGGAAAGATGTTAAAAACTATTCCTTCA
Source organism: Muntiacus reevesi (assembly GCF_963930625.1). Classification (NCBI taxonomy): domain Eukaryota; kingdom Metazoa; phylum Chordata; class Mammalia; order Artiodactyla; family Cervidae; genus Muntiacus; species Muntiacus reevesi. The sequence goes on along the minus strand of NC_089264.1, from coordinate 34,788,218 downwards.
CCATTAAATACTATGTATGGCTTAATATTTAATATAGCTAATGCCCATTTCCCCACTAACATAAAATTAATGAAAGTGTAATTCAATGCATTAATTAATGAAGTGAATTCACTTATTCAATAAACATTAATGATTTCAACAAACATTTTATACTCATTGCTAAAAGTATAAAATGTTCTTGGTCAGGAGTTTCAACAAAACAAAATTCATCTCTGCTACCATGGGGTTTACCAAGTTACCTTCAGAGGATACTCTAGAAGAGATCCTTGTGCCAAAAGACTGCAACCATGACATTTTATTCAATCAATGAGGACATTAAAACTTGCTTATTTGTGGAATTTCCTTTGAACATTTGTTTCTCATTTTTAATACATGGAGATGCTGCTGTGAAATATCACAGGCAAAATACTGTAGAAATAATCACAACCATTTTCTTCTGATGTACCAACAAATATTTTAGATGAGGGACATGCAAGAGGCAAATCTTATTTTAAATCAAATCAAAAAGATTTGAATATATAAGTGTATATAATATTTTCAAAGATTCTCATGTTAGTTTTGCAAACAGGCAGAATTTGGCTGCTAAAAAATTTCCAATCATTCATTGACTCCTTTATATCAGTGTTCATAGGGCCACATAATACATATTGGAGCATGTGGATGCCAAACAAACACAGTTGGATTTTAAAAGTGTTTAATGCATGTACTTTATTTAAATGTTTTAAACACCGTGATATAATTTTAGTATGCTTACAGTCACTCATTCATACTTTCAAAACAATGGTCAAAGCAGCGATTACATCAACACACTACAGAAGTGCTATATACCCAAATAGTACTTTAGTAAATTATAAAACCAATGTACACAAGAGCACTTTGACAGAACTTAATTTGGGACACAGCTCGGTACAGGAATCCAGTGAAGGATAAGTCATTCTTGGAGATGGAACAACATGATGATTTCACAGCCTGGAACGCTCAATAGGACCATCAACGGATTGTTTCAACAATCTAACAACCAAGGGGAGCTGCCAGAGAGTCAGATGGTCTCATTCCAGATGCCAAAAGCAACAGGCAGACCATCACAGTTTGGCTTCTAAAGACATGACTTTTTATTTCTGTTGAACTCATCCAGAGAAGTGAATCTAATAAATACAGTAAAATGTAACCCAACCAAGATTTTATGTCACTTTCCACAGATACAGGTATATGAATAACTGAAGTGCTAAAGGAAAATACAAGTGAGTATTTGTGTTTAAGTGTTCAATACTAAACTTTAACTATCCCTTCTCCCACCCCACCTTGGAGCATTTTCTTATTGTCTGTCATATTATTATGAAATTTAATCCTGTCCATTCTTTGAAAGGAAACTAAATGTCCTGTTTTAGATACTGAAAAGTATTTTCTTATTGTCTGTCATATTATTATGAAATTTAATCCTGTCCATTCTTTGAAAGGAAACTAAATGTCCTGTTTTAGATACTGAAAAGTTAACATAGGCCTACTCATTCTCTGCCAAAATTCATTAAAAAAATAAAATTCAACTTTGAAAAAATAATTTCTATTTAAATTACATGCTAACAATTCTTCAAAGTAAGTAATTTTTTAAATGGAACTTGAGAAATGTTCCCATCATAGAGTATAGAAATTCAAAACTGATTCCACCAAAACTCTTTTTTCCTCTGGAAAAAATGCATAAAACTTTGAAGCACTTAACACAAGGGTCTGTAGCAAATGGTTGATAGAAAGCAGGATTCCATTTACACTTGAATATATAAGGTACTTAATTTATACTTGTAAAAAATCACAATGATTTTCAGAGTATTTTGCCAAATCAATGATGGCAAATAGTTTGGCAACACATTTTAGAAAGATGATTTATATACTACATATAAATGAAAGGCAAACATAAATATGATTGATTTAAGTTTAATTACATTAATATAATTTACACCATACCAATACCCACATGGTAATAGCCACATGGCAAATTCACAGTTATAACTAAAAAAACTATTTAGAACAGTCTTTTTGTTCCATTATTTGCATAATTTTCAGTAATAGACTTAGAAGCCTAATACATATGCTTATCTTTTATGGGTTATAATAATCTAAAAGTTATACTTCAACATTGTGGCTTAAAAAACAAACATCAGTGTGTTTTTATGCTGCAGTCAAAGCTGACTAGTTTCAGGTTTTAAAAACTTTCAGGTGGATCAGAGCAAACTCCATCCCAGACCAAGGCCTATGTAGTCTACAAATTCTTTGTCACAGTTGGCAATCTACCCAATGGGATCAGTGATTCTTAGACCTCTGAACTTGACATCACTCCCACCCCTGTTTTTTTAAAACAACAGAGAGGAGTAGCAAAGTGAAGAATTCAAAACAAAAATAAAACCTACATTTTTAGGAGGTCATCTTGTGCTTCAGAGTTTCTGTTAGCTTCCTAGTTTGGAAACCCTTCATACTCCTAAATGTAGCCTCCATGTTTATGTCCCAGGACCCTACACAGAAAAAGCGAGAAAGTTTTCCAGCCTTCTTAGACCACTTTGGTTCCTCATTTTCCAGGCAACAAATAGAAGACCATATTCTTTCCTGTAATATTTTCCTTTCTTTTACCAAACTTCCTTGAAAGAAAAAAAAAAACAAAACTTGAAATATTCCCATACCACTTTTTTTCCAAAGGAAAATTCCTAACTAATACAGACAGGAAAGCTCAAGATTTATTTTCTTCCATTCCCAAAAAGGTGAGAAGATGTGAATATATTGTGCCCTCTTCCTTCTACTAAGCCTTGAGTAAAACTTAAAGAAGAAAAAAACATCAACCAGAAAGCTAAGAGTTTAAATCATATCAGCTTTAAAGTTTTGGTGTTTCCTTTGTTTCTACAACAAAACTCCACATCTTTCTTAACATTTAAGCATTCTTCTCACACCCTATTATTTTATATGCAAATTACCATTACAACAATGTAGCTTCAACATGCTGGTTCTGTTCCTAGCTTTTTCCACATAGGTTACCTACCACAAAATATCTCCTACAATAATTTTAACCTATCTGCCAGTAACCATTGGTTCTCCACTACAAAACTTCCCTCAGTTTGTCAAGAGTCCTTAGAGATAAATGTATCAATAATATACAGCTAACTGGTGAAGGAGCTATGAAAGATTATTCCCTTTCATTTTCCATTAGTCCAAAATATACACATGTACATACACCTACACATAACAAATTTACACTGTCTGCAGAAATAAACTGCTGATATAATTCCATATACATATTCAGGGATTCACATTTTAACAGTAAACTTATACACGTAAATAAGGAAATATAGTTTTATACCCCTAAACTATATAGCAAGCTGAAATAGGTAATGCTTTAAGATTTATTCTTTATGAGTTTTAGAAAAAAGAAGACATAAACTTCAAGCTATGTCTGTAGCAATTATCAGTCAATGTGGGATTATCTTTAAGGACAAATTATCCGACTTGCTTACTGTATACAAAAAGTCATATAAACAGACTATATACAAAACACAAAATTTGGGATTAGAGATAACAAATAGAAACTTCATACAAAATACCTGATACTATCAGATGTACTTTGTATAGCTTTGACCAAAGAACTCTTATATTGGACATTCTTTCTGATATGAATGAATAGTCACAGCTATATATTAGCAACAGAAAAACAGGAATGAATTGAGTGGGGGCAAGAGAGACCTGGGGTTTCCCTGGTGTCTCAGAGGTAAAGAATCTGCCTGCAATGCGGGAGCCGCAGGTTCGACCCCTGGGTCAGGAAGATCCCCTGGAGGAGGGCATAGCAACGTATTCAAGCATTTTTGCCTGGAGAATCCCATGGACAGAGGAGACTGGAGGGCTACAGTCCACAGGGGAACAAATAGTCAGACATGACTAAAGCAACTTAGTACAGCACACATAGGAGAGAGCTGGTGACACTGCTGAAATGTATAAGTGCACTGTAGTACCTATATATACAGTTTAACAGTGTCATGTTAGCCGGATTAATTCCTTTTGTTAAGTTCACCAATAAGTGATGCAGAATACAAAATATAGTAAACACTTGCAGATAACACATTGAGTAGCCATCAAAATATTGACTAGTTTTGAAGAACTTGAAGGCAAGACCCTGGTCAAATGAATCAAGATTAGAAATGATCAAAAGAAGCTCACAGCTGCCTAAAAGTTTTAAAAATTAGAAATTTAACACTCAGCAAGCGTACCAAAACCATGTTTCATTTGCTCACTCAACACAGAGGCTCACTCACAGTATCTGAATTCCACATATTTATGCTGAGTATACAGTTAGCAGAACATAAATATCACAGGTAATTATGAAAAACTACTATGTAGATGGTTACTAAGTTTATGTTGATTTATGTACTGATCTAGTGATTTCTAGGGTCACAACTTACAGTTGACTTTTTAAATCTAATCAGTTTCTTGATACACTCAGTGAAAAACTGTTGCACAGAAATTCCAAGTCCCAGCAAGCAATCAGGCCCATCGTCCACTGGAGGCAAAGCTTCTGCTGAATGAGAAGGTGATTTCAGAGTTCTTGTATTTTCCCCAGGCACCAAAAGGCACTACTACTGCAGTGGTGTTATCTTCAGTACCATATTGTATTGCCTGCAAGGTATGGCAGGAAGGAAGAAATGAAATGGAAATCAGGGTCCGTACAAAAAGAAATCAGCCTTTCCCTGGAAGGTCAAACTGGTTTAACACACAGTTACAAGTTATTTCACAGTAATTTGTGATTCTTTCCCCAGATCAATGCCCACAGTTTTTTAGATTGTGATAGGATAAGTAATGACCCAAAGAATATACCACTGTAGCAGTTTTGGCAAATTGTACCAGTGAACTAATAAGGTATGAGATATGTAGCTCCTAAAGAAGAAAATACACATAAAGCATTTAGCATAGGGACTAATGCAAGGTTACACACAGATGAGATGGTTGGATGGCATCACCAACTCGGTGGACATAAGTCTGAGCAAGCTCTGGGAGTTGGTGATGGACAGGGAAGCTTGGCATGCTGCAGTCCATGGGGTTGCAAAGAGTCGGACACAATTGAGTGACTGAACTGAATTGAACTGAATGAAAGGTTAAGGATTCAGAGTGTTAGCTCTTACCTAGCAATTCGGCTTCTAGGAATTTAGCTTAAAGAAATTATAACCTAAGAAATGGATGACTTCCCTGGTGATACAGTGGATAAGAATCCACCTGCCAATGCATGGGACCAGAGTTCAATTCCTGGTCCAGGAAGATTCCATATAACACAGAGCAACTAAATCCATCTGCCACAACTACTAAGCCCACGTTCTAGAGTCCATGAGCCACAACTATTGAGCCTATGTGCTGCAACTACTGAAACCTGCACACCTAGAGTCTGTGCTCTGCAACAAGAGAAGCCACCCCAATGAGAAACCCATGCACTGCAATGAAGAATAGGCCCTGCTCACCACAACTAGGGAAAGCAGTGAAGACCCAACATAGCCAAAAATAAACAAGTTTTAAAAAATTAAAAAGAAATGGAAGTATACAAAGATATAAAACTATAAGATAGTTTATTATGGTCCATACAAAATGGAAAATTGGCAGAAACGATACTTTCTACTGGGCTTCCCTGGTGGCTCAGAGGTTAAAGCATCTGCCTGCAATGCGGGAGACCCGGGTTCGATCCCTGGGTCAGGAAGATTCCCCTGGAGAAGGAAATGGTAACCCACTCCAGTATTCTTGCCTGGAGAATCCCATGGACAGAGGAGCCTGGCAGGCTACAGTCCACAGGGTCGCAAAGAGTTGGACATGACTGAGTGACTTCACTTTCACTTATACTTCCTACTGGAGAAGGAAATGGCAACCCACTCTAGTTTCTTGCCTGGAATATCCCATGGATGGAGAAGTCTGGTAGGTTACAGTCCATGGGGTTGCAAAGAGTCAGACGTGACTGAGCAACTTTACTTCATACTTCCTACAGTAGAATTATAAGTCAATTTTAGGAACAAATGCAAACAGCAAATGATACAGTCAGTATAATTCCATAGTGATAAGAGAACAGACTCTGTATGATTTTAATACCTTTAGACCATGAAATTTGTGCACCTTGTTTTTACATTTCTGGATATTTCCAGTGTCTCTTGGTTTATAGTCTATGGGAACTTGAATAGAATTTGTATCCTGCTGTTGTGTAAAAATTGTATTAATCTTAATTATGTTGAATTGGTTCATGGTGCTTTTCAGGTCTGTTATATCCTTCTACTTTTCTGTCTATTTATTCTACTACTTTTTGAGACTTTGATATTGAAACTTCAAATAAAAATCTTAGCTTATCTAATTGAGAAAATATTTGCAATATATATATGTAACTTTGTTCTGAATTTTCCAAGTCTTCTGTAAATGTGTTATCACACTTTTATAATTTAAAAAACAAAAAAGAGAAAAAAATAATAAAAAAAAATAAGAGTGCTTGGGATTATATTTAACAGCAAATGTACTTCAAAAGACCTCACAGGTTGAAGTCAAAACTAGAAGGAAAGAATTGATAAAAATATGTGATATAAAAGCCTTCTAAAATTTTTTTTTAAGTTTTACAAACAAATAAGAAGATCAAAAATGTATATTTGCAATATTAGACAAAGTACTAATAAACTTAATATATAGGAAGTAACCATGAACACAAACATGCCTATAAGATCATGGGGAAAAAAGCTATACACAGATAAGAAATACAAATGGCTAATAAACCTGTGCAAATGGCTTGCTTTACTAACAAAGAAAAAAGGTGCAAATTTAAAACACTAAAATTTGATTTTTCCACCTATCAATTGGCAAGACATTACCTATGATAAGAATTTGGAGAAATACAAACTATAAAACATGCTAGTGAAAAGTATAACATGCATAGTATTTCTGAAGGGCAATTTGGCAAGCTTATTAAAAGCCTCAGAATGATGTATATTCTTTTACCTAACAATTTTGTTTTGATGAATTTAACCTAAGAAAGTAATATCCAAAGGCAATAGATAAGCACAGATATATACAGAATGTTTATTATACAGCTCTCTCTAAAACATGGAAAAGTGAATGTAAACTAAATTAGTTGATTATGATAAGTATTAAATGAGTAATAGTACTCAGATAAGGGATAGTATGCCCTGGTAAGTTAGAAAATACATATCTAAGACAAGTGGTTGAAATTAGGAAAGAAAAGGTCATACACAAGAATTGGGCTGTTTCTTAATTTGAGCATATATAATTACCAAGTGAATAACTCAAGCTTATCCATCTGTTTCCAAGTAAATAATGCTTTTAAAGTAAGATCTTACATCTTAATTCCAAATGTTAGCACTTAAAAGTTTGGGCCAAATTTGGCTCCCCGATTGCAAATGTAAAAATTGGGAATGTAAAAATAGCTGTATGTATGAGTTAAAATGTGCCTCTAATGATTAGTGATGGCTAGAACTTAGAAGAGCTATCTATCCAAACAGAACATTAAAACATGGAAATTTTACATTTTTTTACACTGGATATTATCTAGCTTCCAAATTTTAGCTCTAATTGGCACACTGGCATACAACTCATCCATATACCTTTTTGTATTTGTTTTCATGCACCCATTTTTTAAAAACAAGAAGTTGATTATGCCATAGTGTATGTTTTTTAAACATAGTGTTTTCATATTGGATATTTACATGGAGAAGTCTAGTTTAAAATGATCTAGTGGTTGGACTGAGAGCTCAGCTATCTGGGTTTGAAGCCCAGTTCTGGAATGTGACAGTGCCTCTGCTCTCCTCCTCTGTAAAGAAGAGTTAGTTCTAACCTAAGAGTGAGTTAGTAACCTCAGAAGGTTACTGTGATGATTACATGAGTTAAATACATATAAACAGAAAAGTGTCTGACATATAGTACTTGCTATTGTTATAATTTACTATTGATGTTACTAACATTTCAAGATAGGTACAAAGCCAAAAATAAACATAGCTCGTTTTTCTTGACAGATTAATTTTACTTAACTACTTGGGAGACCGGCCAAAAAATTTTTTAATTACTAATACTATGGAGTCAAGTGTAAAATTTACTGTAATACTGAAAGCTAAAACACATGATTTCAAAGAAAGCTCCAGACAGTGGCGGTCCCTCCTGGCTGCACCAAGACCTGCACCTGGCTTTGTCCTCTCCTCCCCACTTTGGGATTTTTCTAGCAGAAGCTCTACTGTGTTACCTGTTCAGTCACTGCATGGGCTGCTTCATTGGGATCATGGCACTGATTTACAAAGTCACAAATCTCTTGACTGTTCACCATGAAGTTAATTCCATCTGTAGTGAGGACCAGGAAGCTGTCATCAGCATGATGTAGCTGCAATCAGAACCAAAATGTATAGAATTACAAACTAGACTTGGCCTTAGAATAATCTTCATAATTCAGTGATTTGTATCTGTTTACAGAGTAGTCATCTGTGTTTCAGAACTTACAGACAAACAGAGTGAAAACAGGCCTGCATTTAGGGCAAATACCGCAACATTTAGCATCAATCATGGAGGACAAACCTAACATTTATTTAGTAACACTATGGAGGAAGAAGCCAGATAGCAAAATGCTGAGAGGCAGCCTAATACAATGGCTAAGAGTCTCTGAAGCCAGACCTCCTGGGTGTGAAGCCCACCTCTATTTTTCAGCTGGGAAAACAGGTAAGTTGAACTGTATATTCTCCAGATTTGTTTTCTCTATAAAATGGGGTAGGAGTGGCTATTTTGAACAGAGTCCAACACATTGTAAACTGCTATATAAGTATTTGTTAGATGAAATGAACATAAGTGGGATATCTATAAGACATAAAACTGTTCCATAAATTAATAATCATTTGCTGCCATTATTGGGAGCCTACCCCCATATACAGTGTGCGAGGTACTAGAGCAGGCTGGGAATTGTATAGGTAAAGTATCAGTTCACCACTAGGTGTATGCTGGGGGAAGTGTAGTGTAAGGGGGACAATGATTAGTAGCAAGCAGAAGATGTCCCTGAAAGAGAGGTGAGGTGATTCTCTGGTTTGGTGGAAAAGGGAAGTCAGGATAGCTTCCAAATGATGGTGATGCCGAAGGATGAGATGCAGGTGAGGAAGGGAGGTAAAACCAGGCTTTCAGGCAAATTCCATAGCAGGATGAAACAAAGCCAACACTTCATCATACATAAGGCCAGGAAAGTAGTATCTTACTTTATCTGAAAAGTTTATCTTTCCTTTCATTAATCACTTCTTTTTTAGAAGTCATACAGGCTTCAATTAAGGCTTCCAAGAAAGCCTGCGGCTGGAAACAATCCTATGTTCATTCCTTGCCTGTGTAGCAAGTGTTTGCAAGTCTTTTCTTACCTTAATCCTCTTTGTTTCAGGTTCTGCTATCACACCACTGGTTTTAAGATCCAAATCTCCGAGACTCCTTGTCATTGCAAGTCTGCCATTCACGTGAGGCTGTCCCAAGCTATTCCAAGCTACAAACCCCCCACATTTCTTAATCCTGGTCAAAAAAAAAAAACAAAAAAAGACTATGATATGATACCCAGAAAACCAAGTATTAAACTTAAGCATGAAGTCAGTTTAAAATGCAAGGTTTTATTTCTATTTTGAACAATATACATATCATCCTCATAGATGGATCAATGGATGTGTTACCTTTCTTTCTCATCTTTTCTTTCGGGAGTGTGGTCAATGGTCAACTTCATGGGTTTTCCTTTTCTACACAAAATAGCTCGGCTGTCCCCAACACTAGCTATAACCAATTCAATACCATCTCTCAATAGGGCTACTGTTGCAGTAGTCCCAGAGTTCAGAAGCGTTGCTGCAAATGATGAAGAAGAGTACAAATCAGTGACAATCAAATGACTGGATCTGGAATGTTTATTACAAAATAAAACACAGGCATGTTAAACTAATGCTGAAATGTATCATTCTAATTTAACTAGAGCTATGCAAATAAAATGCAAATGAACTATGGAAGTAAGAGCATGCAGAAAAAGAAGTATTTAATTCAGTAACAAGGCTCTATGCAAACAGAAAAAGCTGCTAACCTAATTTGGTAAAAACGCATCACTATTTCAAAATGGCTTCTATTTATATAAAGTAGAACTCACTTGAATTTATCATTCTGACATCTTTTTGTGTACATCAGGTGTCAGCATTAAAAGTATTACATTTTAATTAGATTGGCTAATAAGGTAGAGTGATTCAGGTCTACAGAGTCCATTTAGGCAAGCCAACTTTTCTGTAATCTACACACTCAGCTTTTTTCTTCTACCCCCATCCTATGGAATTATTATCAATTAATAGGCTAAGCAAGATATATCAAGGGTTTCATTGGCTCTTTAAGAACTGTATTTTATATTCTTTCCTTCTGTAACTGCTTTAATTTTACAAATGTTCACCAAAAAAAAAAGAGATCCTAAAATGGTTAAAGGTTCACATTCTTTTCTTGATTATCTTTGTCCTCCCCGGATGTAAAACAAAGTTACAGCCATCATTATATTAGGAGAAAATCTGGAGGGCAGGGAATGAAATTCATTCTAGTTTCCCATAAACTTGGTATAGTTCACACTTCTGGTTCCAGAAGGATGTGAAACAATCAGTCTGTACCCAAATGCAGGAAAAGTACTGCCAAGACTGCTCCTGTGGTCACAGCCTGGGCCCAGAGCATTCCAAGAATGTTAATTTCCCCTGACCAATAACAAAATTATATGTAGCTTGGCCTGAGGTCATCGCTGTTTCCGTCATCCAATTCAAAGTGCATTTTGCATCTTTCTTTAGTTTATTCTAAACTGTCTGCCCTAAGTTCGTCACTACCTGTTGAAATTTTTGAGGGTGCATTGAGCCTTGTCAAAGAGAGAATACTGTGAAAGTAGACTAAAAAGTAAAGCAAATTGAAAAAAATCTAAAAAGATAACAGTTAAAGCAGGTATTATCTTCAGTAACATGGTTAATTCTTTAAAGCATCTAAGTAAAATATTCAGGTGATCATCTAAAAATGATTTTGACTTCAAAGGCAGATTTAAGAAAAATGAAATGCTATTGACTGATTGAGGCTCAGTCTTTCCAATTTTTTTAAGGCAATTTTTAAAACAGCAGTAATGCATTTGGAAAGATATGTATGTATATATTTTCCAATCAATGTATTAAAATGCCTGCTTTAATCAGAAAAGTAAAAATGGGGGAAAAAATGAACAAACCCTGCTTAATCTCCTATATTCATGCTGAAATTACTGAGAAATAGCATTTATAGTTGCACGATCTTCCCATTTATCTCTTGATTTTGGAACTGCTGTGCCAAAGTAATATCATTGTGGCAATACTAAAGTAGATTATATATTGTCATTGTATAACACAAAAGGTTTTGTGTTAAGTATCAGTGATGTTTATATTACAAATGTTAAGTTTTGAGTTTCATAAAACACTATTTAAGGGAATCTTTACAGTTGAACCACTGTAATCTTTTCAAATGATTAGAAGAGCCTGGTAAGAAACATAGGCATTTACTCAGATGCTACTTGTTCAGGGAGTTTAATGCTCCCCTCCTTTGTTTAAAATGTAACAAGCAGATTTTTTTTTTTCCTGAGTGTTTTTTAATTGGCTACCTCAAAAGAGTTAATACTTCATAAATGAAAAACTTCAAATTTAGCCATTTAGGATTATAATCCATGGCTCTGCCACCTAGATATTTTAAAGAGTTTGAGTTTTTAACCAACCCAACTTCACAGTTCCAAAATCCCAGGATTTACAGGAAAGTTTTTTAAACAGTTGATTCTGGTTTGCTAAGCATCTAAGAATATAAATATTAAATCAGCATTTAGTTTCATTTAACATTTAACATGGGAGTAAAAATTCTCACTTTCTTCCTTAACAATAAAATTGTAAAACTAAGACATCTTTCAATAAGTTCTTAACACTCACTGGACATTTTCTACTGCAAGTCATCTCAACTAATGGGACAAAGAGGATGTGGGAACCTTCCAGTAGTCCAGGCTAGGAACCGCTGGACTCCTTCACCTGGGACAAAATTAAGCAGATCTCTCTTTCCACTGAAGCCCAGCATATAGTGTCCACGGGCTCCAGGTCTAGAGCTGCTGACCAGGCACAGTTCTCTGCCACAAATAACACGCACAGAGGCAAATAGGAAATTCACCCAGGAATTGTGCTCAAACATTACAAACCTGTAACACAGGGGAGGGTAGAGAAAGAGCTGCAAAATAAGGGGAAGGGTTTTTATTTTGGTGAAATTTTCAGTAGCAAATTACATAATATTCCAGGAGATGCCAAGTCAATGATTCCAAAACTCAGTTTGACCAAGTTGATGGTATTTTGTAGTTGGGTCTGTTTTCTTCATCACAGAATAACACTTCTTAGTTTTGTGTCTTTCCAAGGTAGGAAAACCCACATCAAAATGTATGTGCACCAAGACACATATGTGGTGACATACACACAGACTCAGCCAATTCATCTTGAAGAGTAAATCAGTACCTCTACTGAGTTGAAAAAAATACACTGTAAATATGTTTGGTATCAATATCAGAATTGTCCCAGTAACAAAAGGGAAATTCACGGGTAGAGTACTTAATAATTCGTATCTGACAAGCATACTAGAAAGGATGTAAACTACAGGATACTACCAAATTGCTAGGATTAAAATATAAATCAAAAGGAATCAAAGCACCTCCTATACCAGATACAAGGAGTAGCTTATTTGTTATTGGTAAAGGCAGGGATTTTAGGATCTAGACAGTATTTCCTGAATAGAATGATTAATTTAATTGTTTAGATAAAAGCTAGTAAGGCTCTTAAGTGCTAAAGAATGTTTACAATTTTATGTAATTCATAATATGGGAGTTTCTGCAGCTCTGTCTTTCCCCCAGTGTTGCAGGTCAATATATCAAAAGAAAAAATGATCAAGATTTTGAATGGCAACATAAAGAATCAAGCTGTACTTTTCAAAGTATAACCTCCCCCACCCAGAAATCATTCAACTGTGTCAACAATATGGACAAACAAATATAGTTACAATATTTACCAAAATGACGTTCTAGACATGTATGAATCATAAACACTAAATCAGAGGAACGAGTTGAAGCAGTAACAGCACAATAAGAGTATCTCTCCAACGCTGTCCCTATTGTTTTGTTTTTGGCTGCCTCCAACATAACAAGGGTAATCAGACACATTGCATTTCTCATACTGGTTATTTTTTAGTTTAATCCTTCCATAAAGAGATCAAATAATACGAACAGCAGGGAAGTTTCCAACAAAACTCACAATACTGCCACCAACGTCTCCCACTTTGAACGTCAGAGCATCTTCTCTCTTTGATCCATTTGTCTCTTGGGGAGCTTTGTTGCTTTCAAATCTTAAGTAATCTAGAAACACTTCGAAGAGTTTATCGGATATATAGGATATCATCTAAATTTTCTTCCATCTGGTTTAAGTGACAGTTTGTCCATTAAACAATAAACTAATGGGACAGACCTCATTTGAACTTACTGGCTGATTTCATTAGTTGTAAAAATACACATGACTGGTATAAAATGAATACAAAATATTCAAAGATGATGATGAAATTAGCTATTTGTAAATAAGGGTAAATTCAAAATGCATCTACAACAAATCAATATAGATAGCCAGCAATTTCTTAAGGGCTGTTTCTTGATAAATGGTATTCTGATTTTATTCTCCTCAAACTACCCTCATTTAAAACTGAAATAATAAATATTTTAAATGCTAATGAGAAAGCTTGAAGTATTTTATGCAGATATGACAGTTTTAGATGAGAGTCTTAAAAAGATGAGTATGTTTTATTTTCACCTTATTATTTTCACTTTCTTTTGAGAAAGCTAATAGTATGACATGGGGCACTCTTACACCACCTGAAATTCCACCATTAGTGATTCATTCCTGAGGTTTACCCAATCTCTTTTTAGCTTTCCTTACTCAAAATTCAAATACCCCCAGAAGTGGTAACACATTAAAATATATACATTAAATAATTTAGTTAAATTGGCTATAGGATAGTCAAGTTATAAGTTATAATTACTTCGGTGATAAAGGGTAAGCGATGGAGATCAGTTTAGTCCAAATAATTATTGAGTATTTTTCAGGCTCTATGCAGGATGCTGAACACTAGAAATTCAAAAATGAATAAGCCATGGTCCCTACCCTCACGCTGCTCACAGAAAGGGTTCAGTGAGGACAAATGGAACTGATGCTAAAAGAAAAAGTGAAAGAAATTGGAGAGGGCAAACTGCGCTTCTTCACAACTTTATATAACTAGCACTGGTCCTACCCACAGCCATGCAAAAAGAACATTATCTACTCTTATAATACTGATACTGCTTCAGTTCTACTAAAAAGTAAAAAAAAAAAATTTTAATTTAAATAATAATTTTGAAATCGAAGTGGTATATGTTATTTTTAAATCCACAAATTGAAAATTTTAGTATATTTGATAAAATAAACCCCAAATATCAAGTCAATTTTTGAAATCTTTGAAAGCCTGGCAACTGATTAAGAATAAATTTCAAAATTGTTCTCAAAATACTTATTTAAAAAAAAAAAAACCACAGAGACTAATTGACCCATAAGAATACATCCAAAATAAGATTCAAGAAGGACAATGTCATAATAGATCCTTTCTTTTTCTTTTAGTAGTATGCTAACCATCATTCTGTCATGCTCCATTATACTTTTAAGCAAACTGCCATTAAATGAAAAATAAACTTTAGAATATCTTATGAAAGTTCTGAGATCATTAACTCAAAAATTATGACAGAGGAACTAAGTTTAAATGAATACATTTTCATTTAATTATTAGAAATGAAGAACTATTTTATTCATTCCTTTGCTAAATTGATGTGAGGAAGGTATCTGTAGAAAATTCCTTTTAAGATAGCAAGTTAGATCAATTCTTTCCCTAAATTCAAAATTCCCTTTAACTGTAATTTATTATTTCATAAATTAAAGGAGTCCTCTCACATTTTAAACTAAATCTATCACTGTTTTAAGAATTTTTATCAATTAGATCCTGCACAAAACGGCTGACTACACCCATGAAAGGTTATTGGTTTTTTATCGTTGGCCACATTTCCAAGATACACTTGAACATTCCTTTCTGAAAACCTTGCCCAGTGAGCTCTACCTGTTTACTCAACAGCTGGGGCACACCACCTGCACTACAGCCGATAAACTTCATGGTGTGAGATACAGCCGACCTGCTTATAAATGAAATAAGAGCATACCAATATTCAGAGTTATGAAAATAAAACTAGAAGAAAGTGTTTTAATGTCCTCCTCACTTTCGTATGTTTTACCCATTAGGAACAAGAATAGAATCTTATGCTAAAATCTACCCTCTCTCAACTCCTATTTTCACAAGCTCAGGAATCAGTTGGAAGGGGGAAAACGTCCAAAGGAATGAAAAAGAGAGAATGGACCTAAGTAACCTACAAATGAGAAAATAAATCCTTGAACAATGAGAGTGGACTCTAAAGTTTTTCGGAGAAGTATGACAGTGATAAAGGTACTGAAAAAGAGAAGGAAAGTGTCTTAAGATGGCAAATGAAGCCATCCTAGAGTCATCCTAATACTCATCATTAAACATGCCCGTGATAGAGGCCACGGTGGGTGCCAGGAAAATCCCAGCCCTAGCTCTCCAACTGACCTTTTCTCTCTCTCTGAGTTTCAGTTCCTTATCTGTAAAATGGGGAGAATTTCCAGCCCTACACACTCCAACTGAAAATTACAAAGATAACATTGCTGTGGTGAGCGTTGATCTCCTCTAAACAAGGGAGAAGGCAATGGCACCCTACTCTAGTACTCTTGCCTGGAAAATCCCATGGACAGAGGAGCCTGGTAGGCTGCACTCCGTAGGGTCGCAAAGAGTCGGACACGACTGAGCTACTTCTCTTTCACTTTTCACTTTCGTGCACTGGAGAAGGAAATGGCAACCCACTCCAGTATTCTTGCCTGGAGAATCCCAGGGACAGAGGAGCCTGGTGGGCTGCTGTCTACGGGGTCGCACAGAGTTGGACACGACTGAAGTGATTTAGCAGCAGTAGCAAATAAGAGGATGAACAAAAGACAGATGAATATTATTGCATTATTCATTTTAAAATCAGTTATGAAGTCTATATGCACACATTTTAACAGTTTGCTATAGAAGTGTTCAAAAATTATGAGCAATAAATTTGGGGGCCAGCCAACTAGAAAACACTAGCTACACTTTCATGAAATGGTTTTAAAAAATTTAGTCAAAATCAGAGACATTTTTCTTTCAAAATATAAGGGCATCCAGTACACAAATTCTAAAATTCAGCTGTCATACCCTTGTGTTTAACAAATAAAAACAAAAATGTCAACTAGTTACCACAGGAAAGCTGCAAGATCAAGCTTTTTTTAAGAAGTGGAAGAAAAAATATCTTCCTTCTAATTTCACTAAGTAGTACATATTAACCATTGTCCTTTTGAGGACCAACTTAGCAATTTTCTTGTCTGGACAACTACTCTCTGAGATTACCCTGTAGCAAATTTCAGTGGTCGTTCATCAGATTCCTCTAAAAAACAAAAACAATAAACCCTCTCATAGTATAGGCATCTTGTTCATAAAATGAACAATCAGATTTTTTTTAATGTTTAACCTTTTTTAAAATCAAAATTCAACATCAGATCTATTTTGGAGCTTCAGTTTCTAAAACAACCTCTAATATGTCTCATTTAAATGTGAGATACTTACTACCCCTAGTTTGGATTCCAAACAACATTTAAAATGATTATTTAAAAAGTCATTTTCAATGTAAGCATTCTTACAATAAACATTAAAATTCCCACCCCTGAAAAGCTTAAATTGTTTCCTTCTTACTCCAAATTCCCCAGGACTTTAAGGAAAGAGATTGTTTTACTTACTATCAGCAGATAGGTGGGCGTGCCTTGCAAAGCTTTTATCTATTTCTAGAAAAGCCAAGGTCAACACAGTTTCCAAGTTCTCCTCCTTAGGAAGCAAATCCCTTCAGGGAGAGAAAAAAAGAGGCCAATCACTTTACAATAGATTTCCCACATTCCTCTTTGTCCCTCCAGGTCATTCCATACAATGGACCTCCCAGGTTTGCCTTTCAGATGCTGTTCAGTCTTTGCAACTATATGGACCAAGGCCCACCAGGCTCCTTTGTCCATAGGATTCTCCAAGTCAGAATACTGGAGTGGGTTGCCATTTCCTCCTCCAGGGAATCTTCCTGACCCAGGGATCCAACCCACATCTCTTTTAAGTCTCCTGCATTGGCAGGTGGGTTCTTTACCACTAGAGACTCCTGGGAAGCCTTTCAGATGCTTAAGATCCACATATTAATAAATCAAATTGAGAAAGAATCAGGCCCAGGGATAAGTTCTAAAAACAATAAAATAAAAGCCTAAATCTCCAGTCTAAAGATATTAATCCTCACTATCACAATCCTGAAAGGTCAAGAGTTCTTTTATACTAAATTAAGCCACTGAGTTCCTTCGTGGAGTAAGGCAAAATATACATAAATCAATTGATGAACAGTACGAATAACTATGCTTGGGAAGAACAGTCACATGGTCATAACTGTTACATGTTCTCCCCCTCTTTTAATTCTAGTAGTGTGATCCTCAAAAATACGTTAATATTGAGTGCTGTAAATAAACTTTTTAAACAGCTCCAAAACACCCTCATTAAAAGCATTTTCCCCATGTTTTGCCAATCATCTAAAGCTATTTTCAACAAGTATTCAAAGCTATTCATACCACTTGAAAGAATAATTACTATTTATTGAAGCACTAAGTGCCATGCACTGAGAGAAGTAAGTGCTTCTCATAGATTCTCAGAGTACATGAGATCATGTACTTTATTACGTGAATTGCCTTGAAATGATCACAAGTGCTGTTAAATTCTGGTCAGTGCTCTCACCAAGAGAGTGGTTAAAACATACTCATTTCTGAAATGGTAATACTCATCAGCAATTAATAGCATGCTTGAGCTACTGCTTGTTCATAAAACAATAGTATGGAAGCAGTCAAATAACTACCTTAACAGTGGCTGTCTCAGCCAAAAGGTGAAAGTTTAAACAGGAAAGATACGGCAAACTGCAAAGAATGAAAATCATTGTATCACTGTACGTACAGGATGCATTTCTCCATGTGGGTGTGACAGAAATCAGCCGCTGCAGGTCCGCCGTGGCCATCATACACCGCAAAGTACAGGACCTCATCGGTCAGCTGAGCAAAGCCAAACCGGTCTTCATTATCTTTCCGTCTGCCAATCTGCGATGCGCTGCCCACGTTCTGCAAGCTGACTTTGGGAATTGGCTTGCCATACTTAATACTGGGCGGCAGCAGAATTGGCTCCTCCAGGCGGTTATCCCAGATGCCAAAATTATCCCAGGTGGCTGGTCGGCCGCTACCATCAGGATCAAGGCGAAACCATCTCGGCTCTGAAGTGGAGCTATGCCACGTGGGTGTCACCTGCAGCCCATGGGCTCTGAGCAGCACCCTCCTCCTCACCTGGTTCCCACCGCTTCTTACCAAAGTAAGTAAGGCAGCTGTTGACATAACTCCAGAGGGCTCGGGAATGAGAGAAAGGTCAATGGAACAACAATGGGATGCCTTCCAGAAAAATGATGCAACTGAGTAGAAAGAGAGACAGAGACACTCCATCAGTAATTTCATCTACAACTGATATATCATTAGATATTACCAAGAATGAAGTCTGTAAAGAAAGTGGCACTTAACAGCCTACTCCTGAGAATAGTGGTTCAAAAATGAATCAATTTACCTACCCCACCCACTCAGTGTTTAAATTCTATAAAAATTTAACAGTGTGCACAGATCACATAGAACAAGTGCTTCTCCAGCTTTAACCTACAAACACCTGGGGATCTTGTTAAAATGTAGATTCTGATTCAGTCTGCCAGGTGGTGCCTGAGATGCCGTGTTTCAGACCACCTCCCTGGTGATGCCAAGCTGCAGTTCTGGCAGGCCCACACTTTTGATTAGGGAGAATATAGAAAACAGGTATAAATAAATAGTCTTCCTTTCATCAACTTCATTGCTCTGAAGAAAAGGTGGAGCAAATATTAACAATAACAAAGTCTCTTACAAGAGTAGAAATTAGAAAAAAAAACTGGTTAATAGAATATTTATTGTCATGGGAGTATATAATTTCCTTGGTTCTGTCTCATCACAATAAAAATTTGAAGCGATGGATGTTAAAGCCCTTGGACAGTGTCTCAGCTCTCGGGACAGATCAGTGTTTCAGTTCCGTGTTACAGCTCTGTTTTATTTAGAAAATAAAAGAAAATACATCCTCAAGGCGTGAGCACATGCTGACCCAGAAGACACAAAGAGAAGAGAAAGAGAGACCTCCCTCCCCCCAGCCCTTTAGCTCCTCTTTTTATGTTTTTTCCTCCTGCCCCCAGGACTGCCCTATGTAAACTGGGCTAGCCAGGAGTGCTGTTTGTTCTACCTGAGGTCCTCATTCTGGTCCTCGGACCTTCCTTTGTTCTACTTTCTGGGCTTTTCCCTTCCTTCTCTTTTAGTCATCGCCAATCTGAACTCCATTTTCCTATTCTAACTACCTAACATTATGATAATTCTGTACTGAGAGAGTGCCCAAGTTTTAGCATAGATACAATCTAGGATATCAGTTCTGTTTTAAGGCTTCTCAACATATTGAACTTTACATACTCTATTACTCTGGTTAAAATAAACTGGCTCATGCAAAAACCCACCAGAGGCACAAAGAAAAAGTAGTTCTGATGTGTGTGATCTCAGGGATTAGGGGAAACTGAATTTATGACAAGCAGTCTTTTCTATGAGCCACCGATCTATGCATTTACATTAACATCTGTGGCTCATCCGAATGCCTCCCCTGACTGTTGGCTAGGGGAATTCCAATGCCCCTGCAGGAAGGACTGTGTTGCTGGCAGTTTGCCATACAAATAAGGTTTAAACAGAAATTCATCTCCAAAGTATTTCATTCTATTACTTTATGAATTAAAAACCAACTTGAAAAAATAGCATATCAAGATTTGATAATGCCAGTGGAGGGTATACAGGTGTCATATTTTTCTTAATTATATGTTTGAGTTATTTCTCTGTAAGAAATGGATTTGAAAAAAAATGTATCTCCCCAAAAGGCACAACCATACACACACAAAAGGCCCAGCTTGAGTGTATCTATAAGAAAATGTATTACAGATTTTAAACAATCATTTTCAAATAAATTCTTGGGAATCAGTCTAGTTATGTATAGGAAGAACCATTAGTCCTTTTAGTAAGTAAAAAGAAGTAAAAGAGAAGGATGCGGTTCCAAAGAACACCCTTGTATATCTAAGCAATGGAAGACATATGAGCGCAGCCTTCTCAGAATTTAGAATGAAGATGGCCTCCCAAATAATTAATAGGTCATGAAAGACTTAGGAGACTGCTCTCTCTTGGCCTTTTAGCTAACATCATGTATTAAAGTCTGAAACTCACTTCTTTTGCATTATTGGGGGCGGAGGAGACACAGTACCTCTTTATCAAGTATCAAAGAGAAACAATGCATTCCATTACCAAAATAAAAAGAGAAATTTATTCCTTTGGTTCTGTTTGAACTTTCAAAGTGTAATACCATCTTGCAAGTAAGAGAACTAATTCTTGATGGAGATAATTCACAAAGCAGCTTTGCATTATAGGAAAAATAAAACTTTAAATGTTTATCAGAAAACATTCACATTCGAAGAGTACACCAGAAATTAGCAAAGAACTATTATTCTTTTGGCTTCAATCTGAAAGCATGTATACCATACTCAGCCTTGCGTCATTTTGCAGTCACACGCGTACTTTGAACAAGAGTTCTAGAATTACAAACTAATAAATACTGAATAGTTTCCCTGCAGCTCTTCTAGGATACTCTTGTCATTTCTCACTCTCTCCTCCAAATGAACAGAGCTGCATTCACATTAGGCAATATGCATCTACTGTGAACGTTACTTAAGAATGAAAAATGCAGGTTGAGCAGTTTCTTTAAGCCTACATAAACTAAAATCAGTCTTCAACCTGGTCTCCTTCCTCATTCCTTATCTGCATAATCATCTCAGAAAGTAAGCAGAATAGTCACAGGAAAATATTTACTTTAAGGCATATTATTTTGGCTATTGGCATACATGAAGCATAACCCAGTTCACCAGTTTACAAAACTAGGTCAGCATCATTTATGCAAGCAAGGGAGTGTCTAAAGAAGTGATTCCATCTCCTTTGCCAAATGCAATATAACGAAATCATACTAATCTCCATGTTCCCAAGGAAACAGTTCAAAGAGGACTTTGTTCCCAAGCTAATTAATAACTCTGAATTAATCTTACACATCAAGAACTTTCCTTCAAAGCTTCAAACTACCAATCAGCCACTATTGCCACTCCCCTCCCCTAGCACTCCAGATGCACATGGAAATGATTAGACACTGATTAGCAGGTAGAATTTGTAATATGGGGGAAAAAAACAAAAGCCTTAAAAAAAAATCAGTGTTCTTTATAACAGAAAGAGCTGAGAACAAATTGATAAATACCTAAATAATATTTTTACTGTCAGTTGAATTCATAATTGGCTTGTGTTTATCATTCTGCAAGCCAAAAATAGTTATTCAGGAACCCTTTATGTCAGTCTCTCAATCAGACATCAAGACTAGCTTATTTTCCTTTTAACTGTTATATTCAATCTTTGAAAGTCAAAATAACCCAAAAGAATCAAAGGGCACAAGTAATTCTGCTTGAAAGCCATTTGAAGACACAAAATGTCAAAGCAAAATTTAAATGAACCAAGAGTCCAAGAACACATTACGCAGCAGACCATATTCTACGAGCAAAAACACTTTCCTTTTTCACATTCATTTGTGTGACCAGGCCTTCATCTTCCTCCGACTCAATGCTTTGGTTAATCGGATTAAAGTATCAGATTCTGACACAGAACTCTATTGAACAAAGTTGACTCCTGATTTAATAATATTGACTAGCAGGGGGACTCTCAGAAAAGAAGGTTAAATGAAATAAGTTGAGAGTCCACAAGAGTAGGCATTGAGATTCAACAAAAGAGTGCTGGTAAAAATCCACAGCCTGAGAGTAGGAAATCTCAGATAAAAGCATCAGGAAAAGGAAAAAATGCATTTGGTAAACTTTTGAGGTATACACTTCATTTAAAAATAATAGTGGTAGTGGTGAAGAAAAGCCACATATACCTCTACAAGACTACTATGCCAATTTTATACTTTGATCTTATTCCAATTTTATAATCCTGCAATGATTTAAATACCTCAGAGCTGGCCAAATGTATTTTTGGAAGGGGGAGGCACTCATGGTCCCTGGCAGAAGCGTGCACTTGGGATTTGAGTTAAACTGCTCTTGACTGCTGAAAACAGGTCAAAAGGGCGGTTTATTGATGTCATGTTAAGTACATGCCAAAATTACTCAGGAGTTCTAAGGATCAGTACAGCTCAAACCTGCTTAGCTTTATATTTCTAGCAAAAATGTTTAAGGAAGTATTCATATCTACCCATTATAAAGTGGTACTCAGGTATCTTCATTATCAATAACTTCCACAATGAAAACACAGGTAATTTTAATATTCTTAAAATGCTTCTTTAATGACTCTACAAAAAAAACAACCAATTTATCCCAATAAATTCAAATATTATGGAAACCTCCAGAATGTATATCAGGAAATTTGGACTCCAGTATCCTCTTTACCAATACCCTGCTAGGAGGAAGGGAAAGAAAATGCACTGGTCTAAGTGAAGGAAAAAACAAAACCAGCAAGAGAAACCCCAAATGACTCCCCTTATGTTTGACCTGAACATGTTTAGATGTGCAAACAGAGAAAAGAACAAGGGAGCAATGAAAAGTATTCATTATTCTAATTCCACAAATATTTTTAAAAACATTTTAGTTAATATGGATACAACTCACAGAACCATGTTCCAAACATTCATTTAAGAAGAATTTTCCAGAACAACTAAGTATAAGGTGTGTATTTTTCATTTCCTCTATAGCACCTAATACAATGTTGACATCTATATATTAAATTTTCAGTAAATTTAAATATTTTTTTAAAGGAGAATTTTCCTCTACATTCTATGCTACATCACTAACATCTTTCCCCTCTTCCTTCCTCTTCTCTTAAGATTCTAGTCAAGTAGGTGCTTGAGTTGGTGGTCAACAGAAAGTAACTAAGGTTGCAAGAAAAAAAAAATCTTGAAAAATTATAACTGATATATTTTATTATACAGTGGAGTGTTTTTTCTCCTAGGCTAAGACACCACTGTTATCTTTCAAGACCATTATAATCTGTCACCTTAGTTACTCATTCTGAAACCGCCCACAACCTCATTCTTTCCTCCATACAGGCGAAGAGGGTGCAAAAGACTGAAGGGGCCTTGCTGCACATTTCCAGTCTGAAGCTCGGAAAGGCAAGCGGAGCTTTAGAGACCCAAGTTCCCTGTCTATTGCCACCCGGAGTCTCGTCTTTGTCACCTCCCGTGAAATCTACAGACAGCGGCTGCTAAAAAAGACATCAAGCGCCAGAAGGCCTTGAGATTACAGTGCTCTTTTGGCAAAGCAAAACCCACGTCCTCAGATCGACAGCAACCAGGGCTCTGCATCGTTCTCTGCTCCGATCCCCCGAAAAGCTCACCCTTGGACAGTTCGGGTCCAGCCAGTTGGCTGACTGGCCGTGACTGATGAATGACCAGGGCGAAACACGGCAAGAAGCACACCCTCCCGCCGGCGCAGTCCGCGGGCAGTGCAGATGGCTGGGTTCCCTCCAGCACTTTCCGCCGCCGTGTCTCCGCCTCTCAACCACCCTCGCTGCGTACAGATTCCGGGTGTCGCCACGTCTCCCTCAGCCCGACCGCCGCTGCAGCGGCTAGGAGGCGCTGACACTCGCAGCATCCTCCCGCCCGCAGGTTGAGGGTGGGCGACTCGAGGCTTCGCTGAAGGGAAGCGCGGGCTGCGAACCCCTTCCTCTCGTCCATCAGTTCAGTTCAGTCGCTCAGTCGTGTCTGACTCTTTGCGACCCTATGGACTTGCAGCACGCCAGCGATCGTTCCTTCCAAGTTCCATTCCCTCCTGCCATCCCGGTCGAGCACACTCGCGGGCAGGAGCCTCCAGCCTTCCGGCCGAGTTTAGGCAGAACGTAAAATCTCCGCAGAAAATGCCAGCAGCGGGTGGCTCAGCCGAGGTGGGCCCCGCCCCGACAAGCTGCTCCAGACCTCGAAACGGAAGAAAGCTGCGCACAGCGAACCCAGACACTGACCGCTGGGCATGCACTGAAGAGGCTGGAGAAATTAAACCGACATTTCCCCTCCTCTCCCTGGGGAACCCGTTTACTCTCCATTCCGCGGGTGGGGAGCAATGGGACGTGCCCTCTCCTGTAAATAATATTATAAACGGTTAACAGATAAATGAAATGCACTCTCCAAGCTCTTACCTCGTGATGGCAATATCCCTGGAAAATGTTCAATTAGCTAATGGAGGGCGGGAGAGGGGTTTTCTGTAAATAAGACTGCCTTCTCCGATGTTTTCAATCTCTGAGGAAGCAGTTAGAACAGCCACTGGCTCAATCTGCTGGAAATTCTTGAGAATTTTTCGCCCGCAGTGGGCCAGATAGAGAGGGGAAGTCCGTTCCCGCTGACTGACGGCAGCTCCAACCAACCCACGCTTCACGAGGAGGCGCGCCCGCGGCCCGGCCCTTAGTCGCAGCCAATCACAGGTTCCGACAGGAACCGTGCTCCCCGCGAGATCAGTTTGACTTGACTGACTTTAGCAGCTCGCAGCAGAGCGACGTCGACTTGGGCCAGTCGTGGCTTTTGGGGGATGTCCGCCCTCCTGAAGGCCATGGGGCGCAAACCAACGAGGGAACGCCTCGGCGGTGGACGAGAAATCTTGGTACCTCGCCATAGGTTTCCCTTGTAGCTCAGTTGGTAAAGAATCTGCCTACGATGCAGGAGACTCGGGTTCCATTCCTGGGTTGGGAAGATCCCCTGGAGAAGGAAATGGCAATCCACGCCAGTATTCTTGCCTGGAGTATCCCGTGGACTGTAGCCTACCAGGCTCTTCTGTCCATGGAATCGCAAGAGTCGGACACGACTTAGCGACTAAACCACCTCCACCACATAGGATTGAGGAGAGGTGGTGTTGTGTCGCTTGGGGCAATGGCTCGGTAGTTGTGACCTCTAGGAATGAGAACGAAATGCCAGCATTTAGCACTTTGCAGGGCAAAGGTATTGGAAGGCATCAGGTTTCACTGCTATTCTTTGAAACATTCACAGTACACCTTTCTTCCTGACTGAGCAGGCATCTTGTGATCCCTTGGGAATTTTGTTTTTGTTTTTGTTTTTTGTTTGTTTTTTTTTACCTTTTTTTTTGGCTGTGGCCCACAGGCTGTGAGATCTTGGTTCCCTGACCAGGGATGGAACCCCTGTCCCCTGTAGTGGAGCGAGAGTCCTAACCACTGAACTGCCAGGAAATGCTCATTGAGAATGTTGGTTCTTTCATTTGACAAGCATAAGCATTGATATTTGTTTAGGGAGGACCTTTTGAATACCTGGCACTGGGATATAATCTTAAAGCAAATAGATATGATAGTCGCCTTCATAAAGCTGCCAGTCTAATTGAGGAGGAAGAGGGAGAAGACGAACAGGTAAACAAGCCAATAAAATAATAACAAATCACGACAAGGAATGAAATAGACAAGATGTGGGTATAGAGAATAATTGGAGGTTGAAGTTAGATAGGGAGGGTTGTTATGTAAGAACTTTATTACATTTAATGGAAGAGTGAGGTCAGTCAGCCATGGAACTTGGAAAGAGATGACTGTTCTGGGCAGACAAGACGCAGAGCAAACGTCCTGAGGTGGGACAGCTTGACATTTTGGGAGAACAGAAAGAAGGCCAGTGTGGCTCTAGTTTAGAGGGAGAGCGAGAGCAGCATGACAAAAGGAGAGAAGGTAGACAGAGGCCTGCTGATGTAACCAAGACTTGGAATTTTCTTTACATTTTAAATTTAATGAGACCCTATTGAGGCATTTTAGGCAAAGTAGCAAAAGAATCTGGTTTAGACTGTAAATCGCTTTGGTTAATGTGCAGAGAACAAGCAGAATAGGGTATTGGGAGACTGGTTAGGAGACTAAATCAGAGGAGCTTCAAGGCAGGAGATGACCTGGTTTAAACTGGTGATTCCACTGGAGGTAAAGAAAAGCTGAGAGACTGAAGATTTTAAAGATAAATTATTATTATTTGCTATATCTTTTTACTGTAATAGACTGTAAACCACAGTCATATTGTTTTAACTTATTGGGTAGCCTGGTCCCAGGACAACTCTTTTGAATCCAATTCATTGAGTATTCTCTTTAGAGAGTGATTCTGTTTTCATGCGCCACGTGCAGTTTTCTTTTTAAAAACCTTTTATTGCCATCAGAGAAGGCAATCTTATTTACAGAAAGCCCCTCTCCCACCATGTTTGTATGTATATCCATATATCCATACATATATCTTAAGAGGATATGTGTGCTAAGTCGCTCAGTCGTGTCCTACTCTTTGTGACCCCATGAACTATAGTCCTAGGCCGCCAGTCTCCTCTGTCCATGTGATTTCCCAGGCAAGAATACTGGAGTAGATTGCCATGTCCTTCTCCAGGGGCTCTTCCTGACCCAGGGATCGAACTCTCATCTCTTACATCTCCTGCATTGGCAGATGGCTTCTTTACCACTAGTGCTAGCTGATAAGTCTCTAAGTGTATACAGCTCAGTGAATTTTCACAATCTGAACACACCTGTGTATCCACTACCCAGATCAAGAAACAAAATATTATTTCCATCAAGGGACTCTGTCATACTGCCTCCCAGTCATTGCCTATCCTGACTTCTAACACCATAGATTAGTTTTGCCTCTTTTTGGACTAGATATATATAGAATCATAAAGTATGCATTCTTTTGTGCTTGACTTCTTTACTCAACTTTATACTTATGAGATCCTTCCATATAGCTGTCGATTATTGATGTTATTTCATTCTGTAAGTGTACCTTTTACACTTCCAGAATGTAAGTGTACATTTACCTTTCTGATGAATGTTATGGTAGGCTTCAGTTTGGAGCTATTATAGGTAGTGTTACTATAAACATACTAATACCTGTCTTTTGGCCTTTTCTTTTGATGGAACATTTTGGTGGCTGAGTTTTAAATACAATTAAATTATTTTTGAATCTGTTCATCTGTAACATACTACTATATATTTCAATATCTCAAACATATAAACACCAGATCATGAAGGACTTTGCTCTCACAAATGTGAAAACTTTTGGCAACAAGAACTGTTGATGTGAGAAATTTTCAGTTTGGAAGTCTAAAACATTTGGAATTGCATTTGCCATTTTGACCTTCTTTTCAAGCAGTCACAAACTACATGTCCAGGATTTGAGAACATCATGACTTTGCTACATCTTTTTACTGTAATGGACTGTAAACCACAGTCATGTGATAAGCAAGGTCAGTTAGGCTGTCCCGAAGAATGTGCAAATGTTTGGTACTAAAACAGTCCTTGGCCTTGAAAATCATACCATTCTTTATCCTACCACAGTTGTTTAGGAATAGAGCCAGCAATTTATTTCTTTTGAATTATATATTTCTGTTTTTTTACTCTCTGAAGCATGGAAAGAGAGCCAGTCTCAGAGATAACTATTATCAGCTGACAGACTCTTCTGCATAACAAGACAACCCTTATTTACTGTACATTCCTACTCTCATATTCCTGTAACTTGTCTTCTCCATTCAGAAACCCTCTTTCCTTTGTTTTGCCTAAAATAGTACATAAACCGCCATCATTTGGTCTCCTAGAGTCTTATTTCTTTATGAAATTTCCACACATACTTACATAATTAAAACTGTTTTTTCTCTTGCTGATTTGTTTTTAACAGTTTAATTTCCAGGGCCCTTAGGCAGAGAACCTAAGAAGGTAAAGGGAAACATTTATTTCTTTTGCTGCATTAGAATTGGCAATTCTCCAAGTAAGAATATGCACTACTTTTGGCCTCATGCCTAAAGCACAGGCTATTAGGCTGTATTTTCCCACAGTTCAGGCAGTTCTATCCCGAAATGCTAGCCCAGCTGTCCCTACTGTGTATCACCAGAATAACTGTCAAAGCACTGACTCAAAGAAGTTTTACATCTTGTCTTTGGACCCTATTAAAACTTGTAGTGGTGATTTTATTTTAGAATATAATTGTTGCTCTTTTCCCACAAACAGGGGAAAAATAAGCTTCACTCAGTACCAGTGTTATAGAGATCTGAATTATCTTTCCATTTCTACCTCTGACTTTTCTATTTGACCTTTCAAAAGTATGTTAGTCACTCAGTCGTGTCTGACTTTTTGCATCCCCATAAACTGTATGTAGCCTCTGTCCATGGAATTCTCCAGGCAAGTATTCAAATATTCAATTAAATATTTGGATAAGGGGTCCTTATTCAAATATTTAATCTCAATATACATCACTCTCATATAGAACTGTTGTGAGGAAACTGCATTTTATAAATGTAGAAAAGATTATAAACAAAATTGCATTTTGTTACTTAAATTGCAAAAGCTCAAAATCAAGGAAATGAAATGTGATAGTCATTAACAACATTTGCAAATATTTCCTGCTCTCCACTTCCCAGGCAATTTCTATTCCTTTTGTGGGTGATGCTGTGGGAAGATGGGGTACCTGTGACTAGTTTAGGTCAGTGACTTGTGAGTGGAGGTGACAGGGCTGCAGCATTTTAATGTTCCTCTGCATGACCCTTCAAGGTTTATTTCCCTCTGCCACTACAACCAGCAAAGTTCCAGATCATGTCTGCATCTACAATTTGGGTCCCTGAGTAACTATGAAGAACAGAATCCTGCTGCCAACCCATCATAGCCAGATAGCCTGAGCAAGAAACAAAGCTTTGTTGTTTTTGAAACCATTGGGTGTCATTTTGGGTGCTCCCCAACAGGTCCAGTACCACAGACCTTTGGGTTTCCTCACAGAAAAGAATTTAGCAAGAGGCAAAGTGATAGATAAGAAGTGATTTACTAGAATAGAACGCTTGTGAGGCTAATAAGCAGGCAGGCATGGGGGTACCATGCACAGAGAACTTACTGGGCTACAGTTTTACAATCAAAGAACAGTAGGGTGGGGGTGGAGAGAAGAATTTCTTTGTCTTTCTTGAGTAGACATCATGCTTCCATCATCAGTTCCTCCTCCAGGTTGAGCAGGGGAGTTTTCTTGTCCCTACATGGTCAAGCTAGGTCCACAAATTACTATTTTTTATGTGTGCAGAAAGCACATCCTAGGGATCACTAACTTACTGAGCTCATTGAGCAGGATATGGGTCTCATGTCACCATTGTTTCATTGTTTTGGGGCATGTCTCATGTTTCTGTTGCATGATTTTGTTGCTAAGCTAGACTGCTTGGTTTTGTGGTTGAGCAAACCTACTTTCCTGAGTAATCATTAATTTACAGAGGTCTCTCATACTTTTTCTACTTACAATCCTCTAGTGGGATTAACTATTTAATCACCACAGTCCCTTTATTCTGTCCCTATCATTTTGAATCACTGATATTGTTTGTTACTGCATCTTGAACCAGCTTAACCTAGCCTATCCTGACTCATACCAGTAGCTCCAACTTAATGTCATTTGGTTGAGTTTTTCTTGGGGCAATTTTAGTCAAAAAGAAATTTTCATTTATTTTTTCAGTAACTTTTCATGAAGTTCCTATGGGGTTTACAGCAATGAACGAACAATATACATGTCTCTATTCTCATGAAAATTGGGAGAGAGCAAAGGAGACATTAGGCATATATCTAAGTATGATGAATGCTATAATTGGAAAAGTATGGCTTTCTCTAAGTATTATTCTTAGAGTGCTGTGGTTTCTTTTCCCCTTTCTGTCTCTCTTTTAAATTAGAGATTATTCAGTTGCTGAATATTATGCAGGGCTACCTGGAAAAGAATGAGAATGAAAAAAAAAAACAAGTTTCTAACTCTTGAGAAGTATCTTAGAATCATGGAAATGTACCTTGCCTGGTCTGGAACCTAGATTCCAACATTGCTTTTGAAAAGTGGGCAGCCGCAGACAAGTAGCAAGTTTTGCTGTGTCTCTGTTTGATCAAATGTAAAACAGCACTAAATATAACCTCCCTGGGCCAGACTTTCATAATTACTACAATAATTAAATTAAGCAGAGAATTAAGTGTCCTATAAAAAAGAAACAGTGTTATTATTCTTTGAAGATTTTACTTGAAATGCATTGGATGAGGCTATAAAAAACCAGTTTTAAAAAAAAGATTTGGTCTGCCTGTAAAGCAACAGATAAACAAATTAAAATTGTACCCTTTCAGTTGTGGGAAATTTTACAGAATGACACGGTAGAATTACACCTTCAAGAATCTAAACTCAGTGTTCATTGCCAAGTAATATCTGCTAATGTAGTGCTATTAGGATATGGTTGAAACATGCCAAAAATTTCCTTGTAATCTTCACAAGAAATATTCAATACTTTTCTTGTCAGTAGAATGAAATGAATGTACAAATACCTAGTTTTATACAAGTGGATAAACAAAAGAAAAATGCATGCAGCATTAAAAACTGCCATTGTCTATGAGATCTGTAATTTCAAAAGTGTATACACCTAATGTTCTCAACTCATTCCTCTTTTCTAAGTTTCATTTAGATTAAAGTTCAGAATCTCAAGGTAGTGTTGTAAGAGAGGTTGAAAGGCACATTTGTCACTGGTTGTCAGGCAAGCTAAAGCATGAGTTATTGGCATGTACAAACACATCTCCTTATTTGGTACACAAAGTGGGCGTAGGTGCTGAACTGCTTTTCTATTGGTTGGTTTCTTTTCCAATGGCAGAAGAGAAAGTATTTTTCTCCCAGTTAATGAACCTATTCTTGGAAAGACTGTGTTTCTTTCCCTGGCAGTGTTAAATATAGACTTGAAAACCAGCCTTTAGCATTTATCATTTAACTTTAACTTTGGGTGTTCTATATTTTTATGTCCAGGAAAGCATTTGAAAATTCAAATAAATTAATAGCACACAATGATTATGCTATGAGAAGTTAGCAAGAGAGAGAGATTGGTTTTCTTGATGATACTTTTATATAAAGAAAATAAGAATTGACAATTATCTTCTCAGATTGAAACCAGGAAAAATAACTCCAGGTCTGAAAGGACAACAGAAATAGTGTTCCTGATCCTCATCCCACCTTTACACAGACCACAAGGAATAGGCAGAAAACTGGGAAGAGGGCAGAGTTATAGCAAAGGAACAAAGGGGAGGGGACCAAGAGAGGGATATCAGTCTGCCCACATGAGGGACAGTCATATGGCCTGAAATGTGACCCAATGAAAACAGTATGGAAACAGATGCTTAGTGCTCTTTGAACTGTATGTAACTGCATAATGCAAGCCTACATAATATTTTCTAAATGTTTTCTCATTCTCTGGTCTTGCCTCCCCCTATTTCATCCTACACTCTGATACTATTTTTGCATCGTATAGCAGTGTTTCGCAAAGTTTCAGTAGCGCCCTATTTCCAAGTGTTAAATTTATAAAAGAAACCCTAAGCTTCTACAGATGGTATTCACAGTTTTCCACGGGCTGCTCCTACCCTTCAGCAACCCTCTGACCCACTACTTCCCTAAACAGACACTCACTCCACCCAAACACATTTCCTACAACTGCTTTGAGGGTTCTGGCTCGCTTGCTCCCTAGCCTGTGATCAAGGCAAACCTTAATTTTCTCCTCTTAGTTTTCTTAAACCTTCAGAAATGGAAGGATCAAAGTGAAAGTTTGCCCAGTGATTAATGACAGCTTGTGCTGTTAGAGAAGAACCAGAAGAGAGTATCACTTTATGCTGCAAATAGAAATAATAATTGTTAACTGTATTAGGGTTCTCCAGAGAAACAAGCAATAGGATGTGTGGGTGGGAGTGTGGAGAGACTAAGATTTAAGGAATTGACTCTTGTGATGTGGAATCTGGTGAGTCCATACCTGAATGGAGAGAATAGACCATGGATATATTCTCAAAGGAAAGGGCAAGCACAGAGGCCCTGTAGCAGAGTGGAAGGCTGGAGACCCAGGGGAGAGATGATGGGGCAGCTCATGTCTGAAGACGTCTGGAAGCGTGTCTTCTTCCTTGGGAGATATCAGTCTTTCTTTTAAGGCCTTTAACTTACTTGATGAGGCCCATCCACATTATGGGGGTAGAATCTGCTTTATTCAACCTAATGATTTAAATGTTAATTCCATCTAAAAATACCTTCACAGAGAAATGTTTGGTACCTTGACCTAGTCAAATTGGCACATAAAATTAACTATCACACTAACCATGCAGATGCTTACTCTATCCACGCACTGTTCTAGATTCTTTACATGTATTAACTCATTTAACCTTAACAATCTTATGAGATAGGGTTATTATTATCTTTCCCATTTTAAAGATGAGGACCAGATAGATTTGGTAATTTGCCTGAAGTTATATAGCTTATAAATGATGGCTTGCTGGGACTTGAATTTTTGCTGCCTGCCCCCAGAATTTTATGTTCTTAACTACGTGCTCAGTCACCCTGGTGTCCAACTCTTTGCGACCCTATGGACTGTAGCCCTCCATGCTCCTCTACTGTGCTATTTATCCCTCAAGAAAGTTAAGTTTAACTCACTGATACCTTATATAGTCTGTTTGCTGCCCACATAAATATCTTTGCCTGCCATTAACATCTGTTAGAAATCAACTTTTTATAGTGAAAGTCACTCAGTCATGTCCAACTCTTTGTGACCCCATGGACTATACAGTCCATGGAAATCTCCAGGCCAGAATAATGGAGTGAGTAGACTTTCCCTTCTCCAGGGGATCTTCCCAACCTAAGGATCAAACCCAGGTTTCCCGCATTACAGGTGGATTCTTTACCAGCTGAGCCACAAGGGAAGCCCAAGAATATTGGAGTGGTTTAGTCTACCCTTTCTCCATTGGATCTTCCTGACCCAGGAATCAAATCAGGGTCTCCTGCATTGCAGGCGGACCACACAATAGCCCTTTGATGTAGGTAGTTTTGCCGCTATTTTATAGATAAGGGAAGTTTGAGGCACAGAGAAGTTAATAATTTGCCCAAGGCCACACAGTAATGAGTGAAATAGCAGGCAACTGAACCCAGGACCCACAGTCTCCAAAGCATATCCCCTGCCCACTCTGTCTCTCTGTATGTTAAAGATGTTCCTACTCATCTCTGTTTTGAAGACCTTAAATTACTTTAACCAAAGTTAGCTTTGCAAATTAATAAGC
Source organism: Muntiacus reevesi (assembly GCF_963930625.1). Lineage (NCBI taxonomy): Eukaryota > Metazoa > Chordata > Mammalia > Artiodactyla > Cervidae > Muntiacus > Muntiacus reevesi. The sequence continues at coordinate 34,754,829 of NC_089264.1, read as the reverse complement.
ATTGGCTTTCTGTTTTGATGTATTCCACAATGAAATACACTGTACATATAAGCCTATATTTCTGACCACTTCATGAGCCAGGAAAGAGCATGATTGTAGCTAAATGGAAAGAAAAATCGAAGAGAGAGCCTTTCTTGTTTTACCAAGTAGGGATTAGATAATATCATCTACTGGGAGTCTGCTGTGTTTAGAGAAAGTGCAAGGGTTGAATACATCACTCTGAAGCACTGAAATGAGAGAAAAGGAGCAGTTCGAGAGGAATACAGATTGAGCCTGAGAAATAAATTTACCTAAGAATAGCCTGCTGGCAAGAGCTTCAGTGGGCAGGAAAACATGCAACAGAAAGTGCCCATTTTGCAGTGTGGTTTGCCACACTGGAATTATGAGTTTACTTGGTTGCTAAGGGGACAAGGAAATGGCAACCCACTCCAGTATTCTTGCCTGGAGAATCCCAGATAGAGGAGTCTGGTGGGCTGCCGTCTATGGGGTCTCACAGAGTCGGACACGACTGAAGCGACTTAGCAGCAGCAGCAGCAGTTGTTTTTGAGGGACTGATGTAGAAATTTTTATTCCAGGAGTTTTGTTTTCTCAGTGGTGCCCGTGAGAAGGCAGAGCATGTTGTTTACTGTTGATAAGGCTCGTAATGTAGTAGTATCTGCTACCAGGGACCTTTCACCTCTGTCTTCTTAACTCACTGACTACATTTGTAGCCTGGGAGAGGAAAGATCCCAGAAGTTTTCTGACTTGTCCAGAAGTCAATATGATCAAAGAAACTTAGAGACAGGAGATTTCTTTGAACTATTTTCCTCCTCTTCTCTCCTTCATTTTTCAGAAACATGCCAACTCTGAGAGGTGAGGAGATTTGCCCAACATCACAGAGCTGGTAACTACAGACAGGAACTCTAGGCCAAATTTCTATATTCCAGGCAAATATTTATCCTACCTCTTCACACCATATGCAGTCAGAGTAGTTTTTTACTTTAGACAGCATAGTAAATGATAGGAATTTTTATTATTCTCTGTCCTTGTCTAGCAATAGTTAGAACTGGACATGGAACAATAGACTGGTTCCAAATAGGAAAAGGAGTACGTCAAGGCTGTGTGTTGTCTCCCTGCTTATTTAACTTATATGCAGAGTACATCATGAGAAACGCTGGGTTGGATGAAGCACAAGCTGGAACCAAGATTGCTGGGAGAAATATCAATAACCTCAGATATGCAGATGACACCACCCTTATGGCAGAAAGTGAAGAAGCTCTAAAGAGCCTCTTGATGAAAGTGAAAGAGGAGAGTGAAAAAGTTGGCTTAAAGCTCAACATTCAGAAAACTAAGATCATGGCATCCGGTCCCATCACTTCATGGCAAATAGATTGGGAAACAGTGGCTGACTTCATTTTTGGGGGCTGGAAAATCACTGCAGATGGTGACTGCAGCCATGAAATTAAGACACTTACTCCTTGGAAGGAAAGTTATGACCAACCTAGACAACATGTTAAAAAGCAGAGACATTACTTTGTCGACAAAGTTTTGTCTAGTCAAGGCTATGGTTTTTCCAGTGGTCATGGGGACTGAGCATGAAAAATTATAGGATATATATATAAGGAATACCAAAAATATTAACAAAAGTGCTGACAACAGAAATGGACAGATCAGGCCTGAAAATAAATAGATTTACTAGTGTAGTCATTACCGAGAAACTAATTTTGTTGCTCCCAGGAAATAAAATCCACCATGTATTGTGTCTACAGACAGCTAGACACCCAATTCAATATCCATTCCCCTTAGTAACATACCTCTCCCTGATTTTTATATGGACATACTGGTGGCAAAAAAAAACACATTATTTCCTAGCCACTCTTATAATTAGTTTGGTCTGGCTATTAAATTCATGCCATAAGATGCAAGAAGCACATGGACCTTCAGAAGGTCACAATACAAAGGAAGGAGGCATGTCTTTCTGTCATTCTCCTTTCCTAGACTATGGACACGATGACTGGAACTTAAGAATCATTTTGGATCATAGTATGACAAGATAGAGATGGCAGAGCAGTAAGATAGGAGGTTGGATCTTTGGTGAACTGTCTATGGAGCAACCATAGCAACTCTTTCTGTTAGAGCTGCGAAATCTGATCATAACAAGTACACGCATTTATCATTGCAGGTGCCACAGTCCCTAGCATAGTATTTTACACATAATAGTCACTCAGTAAATATTTGGTGAATAAGTACCATTATTTGTGATGGGAGTTTTGCTTCTGAAAGTGCTGTGTTAGTGGAAACTTGAATGGTATTTCCCCAAAGGTAACAGTTTTGTTTTTGGTTAGTTTTTTTTTTTTTTTTCTGTTGCCTTTAGATGAGCCTCTGAATGACACATGCATGCTAAGTCATTTCAATTGTGTCTGACTCTGTGTGACCCCATGGCTGTAGCCTGCCAGGCTCCTCTGTCCATTAGATTCTCCAGGCAAGAATATTGGAGTGGGTTGCCATGCCCTCCTCAAGGGGATCTTCCCGACCCAGGGATCAAACCCAGGTCTCCCGCATTGCAGGCTGATTCTTTACCATCTGAGCCACCAGGGAAACCCCAAAGTGACATATGTAGAAGTGAATACAAGACGGAATGTAGGTGTTATTCAAAAATCTTTGCAAAATATTTGCTCTTAGAAATTGCCTTCAGTATCAGTTATTGGTGTGTGACAAGTAACCCAAATAATCATCAGCTTAAAACAACAGTCATTTGTTATTATGTCTGGTTTCTGCAGCTTGGGTGAAGTTCAGCTGACCTAGGTTTGGTTCAGCTGGGTAGCTCTGCATCTCACTGCAGGTCTGCAGGTTAGCTGGATCAGCTCTATTGAGAGTGTCTCTCCTTCTCGGGCAAGTGGCCCTTCTTCTCCTGATGATTATAAGAGCACAAAAAGGGGAAACACCCAAGGATTGTTTAGACCTAGACTTGGAACTTGTGCATAGTCTCTGTTGTCCACATACCATTGGCCAAAGCAAGTCACGTGGTCTAGTAGATTCAGTATGACCATCAGTGACTTTTGACTCCTCCCATCAAGAGGTAGTTTGTTTTACACAGATATTCTTTACCTATTGAAGATGGGCTTGTGACTTGCTTTGACCAATAGAATCTGATAGAAGTTAAGTTTGTTATATATACATATTTGTCTGTGCTGGGTCTCCATTGCTGCATGTGGTCTTTCTCTAATTGTGGCAAGTGGGGGCTACTAGTTGTAATGCATGGGCTTCTTGTTGTAGTGGCTTCTCTTGGTGCAGAGCATGGGCTGTACAGTATATGGGCTTCAGCAGTTGTGGCTTGCAGGCTCTATGGTTGTGGTGCACAAGTTTAGTTGCCCTGTGGCATGTGGGACCTTCCTGGACCAGGGATGAGACTCATGTCCCTTGCATTGGTAGGCAGATCTTTAACCACTGGCCCACCAGGGAAGTCTGGAAGTGAAGTCTTGTCTCTCAGTGAGACCTAGCTTAAAATGGACTTGTGTTTCCACCCTCACCCTCTTGGGACGCTGCAACCACCACATAAGGATGAGGAAACCCAACTTCATTGAGCCTATTCATGGATGAAAGCTCATATGGAGAAAAGCCTGACAATCCCAACTGTCCAAGCTCAGGCCCCAGGCTCTCTATCTAGCTAAATGTAACTTTATGAGTGAGCCCAAGTCAGAGCAACAAAAGAATTCCCATTCAAACCATAGAATTGTTACAGAGCTATTTTAAGTAACTGGTTTGGTGTGCAGTAACAGATAAATAATACATATATCTAAGACCAGAGTCAAGGCACAGGGAAGTATACTCTACATCAGGTAAGCATGTGAATACAAAGAGGGGTAAAGAATTGAGACCAACAAATCAATCCACTCTAGTGTATAATATCTGACTTTCGATTATTTTAAATATAGATTGATCTTTAGTTGTTAGTGGCTTTGGACATTTTAAATTTGTTTTCTTACTCTCCAACCCATTCTATCTTCATGATAGTTTATCTTCAGTTCTTCCTTTCCTGTCCTCACATACTGTTGCCCTATCATAAGGTGGAGTCTATTTCTGCACACCCTTCAACCTGGGCAGGCCCGAAACTGCTTTGACCAATAAAGTACTGGGAAGCAACACTGTCTCAACTCCTAACCTTTTAGAAGCCTGGCAACTTCCATGTCCTGCCTTTTGGAAGCCTGCCACCTTGTAAGAAATACAACCATGGAGGCAAGTCTGCTGTGAAAACCAAGTTTCTGACATTTGTTGAAGACAAATGATCACTTACACATATGTTTTATAAGGGTTTAATTTGCATTCAGTTTTTTCAGATGATAGACACCATATTTTGTTTTTTCACTCATCAGGTATAGCTACACCAGGGGGATTATGAATAATGCTGCTGTGAACATTCACCTGCAGGTTTTTGTGTGGTTACATGTCTTCATTATTTTGAGGTACATCCCTATGAGTGGAATTGCTAGGCCGTATGGTAGCTGCTACACATCTTTGAATCTCTTTTCCTAAAGGAATACACTTAAAAAAAAAAAATCTGAATCTGTGACAGAATTTAGAGGTTCAGAATTCCTTGAAAAATGCAAGACATTCTTTAAAATATAGTATGTTGGAATAATTATTAATAGTATAACATGATTAAAACATAATATAACCATAGTATAACATGATTAAAAAGTTCAATCCAATCATGTAAACCATAAAACAAGCCAGAAAGGAAGACAGGAAGCCGTAGTATGTCTATTAATATAACTGATGTCATGTGCTTATTCCTGGATCCTGATCTGACCGTCTTCCCCTATCTCTGGGGCAGCTCTGCTCTGCCCCCCTGCCCTCCACATGAGACAGCTCAAGGGACCACTATCTCCCCTCAGATCTCTGATCACCCAGCAGTGTGTTAGAGGGCTGTTCCCCGATCACCAATCTAAAATAGCGGTCCCCCACAGATCCCCTTGCCAGTCCCCATCTCCAGAGCATTTATCAGCCCCTCAGATGTTTTCTCGCTCATTGATTTATGTTTGTAATTCCCCCAGACTGTTAGTTCTGTGGAAGGTGGATTTTTGTTTAAACTGTAATATCCCTCGAACCTAGAACAGAGCCAATTGCTCAAGTGTATTTATTAAATGAATGGGTGAATGAATGAATGACTGAGGAGTCCTTCTTTTCCTTGCAAAACCTTTGCTGCATCGAAGATGACACTATGGGAAACTGCAACAAGCAAATACCACGTGAAGTTGGCCACTGTCAGAAAATGCCAGGGGACGTTAGTCAGTTCACCTCTGAGCCCTGGAGGCAGAAAAGAAAACGAAATTTAAAAGTAACCTAAATACTTCTCTTCTCACTTCATGACATGTTTCTGCTGCTTCCCTCTTCAGCAGTTTTGGCGTTCTATACCCTTCACTGTTTGCTGTTCCTTACCTCACACCTTGTGTGCAGCAGAATAGTAGGGCTGGTTAAAAAGCCTCAGGTCTGAAGAAGCCTTAATTATTGGTGCAGAAAGAGCTCAGCCTGATTATTTCTATCAGAGTCCTTTTAAAAGTCTAAATCAGAGGCAAGTGTCTACCTGGCTTTCTCTTCCGTGTTTTCTTTATATAACACTGGTCTCCTTATCTGTCTTTTAAAGGCCTTCTTTTCATCTCTTGTCATTTCTTTCACATTTGCCTCCACTTTTTCATCTTTGTCCCTATCTAAACTCAAGGACAAGTGTGTGAGATGAGTGTAATTGTGCAGTAGTTTGAGCATTCTTTGGCATTGCCTTTTTTTGGGACTGGAATGAAAACTGACCTTTTCCAGTCCTGTGGCCACTGCTTGCGTTTTCCACATTTGCTGGCATATTGAGTGCAGCACTTTCACAGCATCATCTTTTAGGATCTGAAATAGCTCAACTGGAATTCCATCACCTCCATTAGTTTTGTTCATAGTGATGCTTTCTAAGACCCACTTGACTTCACATTCCAGGATGTGAGGCTCTAGGTGAGTGATCACACCATCGTGATTATCTGGGTGATGAAGATCTTTTTTGTACAGTTCTTCTGTGTATTCTTGCCACCTCTTCTTAATATCTTCTGCTTCCGTTAGGTCCATACCATTTCTGTCCTTTATCGAGCCCATCTTTGCATGAGATGTTCCCTTGGTATCTCTAATTTTCTTGAAGATATCTCTAGTCTTTCCCATTTTATTGTTTTCATCTATTTCTTTGCATTGATTGCTGAAGAAGGCTTTCTTCTCTCTCCTTGTTATTCTTTGGAATTCTGCATTCAAATGGGAATATTTTTCCTTTTCTCCTTTGCTTTTCACTTCTTTTCTTTTCACAGCTATATGTAAGGCCTCCTCAGACAGCCATTTTGCTTTTTTACATTTCTTTTTCATGGGGATGGTCTTGATCCCTGTCTCCTGTACAATGTCACCAAACTCTATCCATAGTTCATCAGGTACTCTATCAGATCTAGTTCCTTAAATCTATTTCTCACTTGCACTGTACAATCATAAGGGATTTGATTTAGGTCATACCTGAATGGTCTAGTGGTTTTCCCTACTTTCTTCAATTTAAGTCTGAATTTGGCAATAAGGAGTTCATGATCTGAGCCACAGTCAGCTCCCGGTCTTGTTTTTGTTGACTGTATAGAGCTTCTCCATCTTTGGCTGCAAAGGATATAATTAATCTGATTTTGGTGTTGGCCATCTGGTGATGTCCATATGTAGAGTCTTCTCTTGTGTTGTTGGAAGAGGGTGTTTGCTATGACTAGTGCAATCTCTTGGCAAAACTCTATTAGCCTTTGCCCTGCTTCATTCTGTACTCCAAAGCCAAATTTGCCTGTTACTCCAGGTGTTTCTTGACTTCCTACTTTTGCATTCCAGTCCCCTATAATGAAAAGGACATCTTTTTTGGGTGTTAGTTCTAAAAGGTTTTCTAGGTTTTCATAGAACCGTTCAACTTTAGCTTCTTCTGCATTAGTGGTTGGGGCATAGGCTTGGATTACCATGATATTGAATGGTTTGCCTTGGAAATGAACAGAGATCATTCTGTCATTTTTGAGATTGCATCCAAGTACTGCATTTTGGACTCTTTTGTTGACCATGATGGCTACTCCATTTCTTCTAAGGGATTCCTGCCCACAGTAGTAGATATAATGGTCATTTGAGTTAAATTCACCCATTCCAGTCCATTTTAATTTGCTGATTCCTAGAATGTCGACATTCACTCTTGCCATCTCCTGTTTGACCACTTCCAATTTGCCTTGATTCATGGACCTAACATTCCAGGTTCTTATGCATTATTGCTCTTTACAGCATCAGACCTTGCTTCTATCACCAGTCACATCCGTAACAGGGTATTGTTTTTGCTTTGGCTCCATCCCTTCATTCTTTCTAGAGTTATTTCTTCACTGATCTCCAGTAACATTCTGAAAGAGATGGGAATACCAGAGCACCTGACCTGCCTCTTGAGAAACCTGTATGCAGATCAGGAAGCAACAATTAGAACTGGACATGGAACAACGACTGGTTCCAAATAGGAAAAGGAGTACATCAAGGCTGTATATTGTCACCTTGCTTATTTAATTTATATGCAGAGTACATCATGAGAAGCACTGGGCTGGAAGAAGCACAAGCTGGAATCAAGATTTCCGGGAGAAATATCAATAACCTCAGATATGCAGATGACACCACCCTTATGGCAGAAAGTGAAGAGGAACTAAAAAGCCTCTTGATGAAAGTGAAGGAGGAGAGTGAAAAAGCTGGCTTAAAGCTCAACATTCAGAAAACTAAGATCATGGCATGTGGTCCCAAAACTTCATGGGAACTAGATGGGGAAACAGTGGAAACAGTGTCAGATTTTATTTTGGGGGGCTCCAAAATCACTGCAGATGGTGATTGCAGCCATGAAATTAAAAGATGCTTACTCCTTGGAAGGAAAACTATGACCAACCTAGACAGCATATTAAAAAGCAGACACATTACTTTGCCAACAAAGGTCCATCTAGTCAAGGCTATGATTTTCCAGTGGTCATGTATGGATGTGAAAGTTGGACTGTGAAGAAAGCTGAGCGCTGAAGAATTGATGCTTTTTAGCTGTGGTGTTGGAGAAGACTCTTGAGAGTCCCTTGGACTGCAAGGAGATCCAGCCAGTCCATCCTAAAGGAGATCAGTCCTGGGTGTTCATTGGAAGGACTGATGCTGAAGCTGAAACTCCAATACTTTGGCTACCTCATGCGAAGAGCTGAGTCATTGGAAAAGACCCTGATGCTGGGAGGGATTGGGGGCAGGAGGAGAAGGGGATGACAGAGGATGAGATGGTTGGATGGCATCACCGACTCGATGGACATGAGTTTGAGTAAACTCCAGGAGTTGGTGATGGACAGGGAGGCCTGGCATGTTGTTTTTCCTGGGGTCGCAAAGAGTCAGACACGACTGAGCGGCTGAACTGAACTGAACTGAAATCAAGGACTAGTGTAGACAGCTGTAGCAGGAGATGCCCGTCCTTTGTTTCACTTTATGTTTTATGCCACATCTTTTAATTACTTCCTTGCCTCAGTTCACTTATATTGAGCAAATGCTTGTGGAGTAAGTACTATGCTGGATACTTTCTAGGCCTTGGGGACTCTAAAATAATCAAGCAATTCCTGCTTCTAATATTTTGCAGTTTTCGCAGTTTCCATTCCATTCATTTGTGTCAGAATTGTAAACTTCTTGAGATTTCTCCATGGCCTTAGAACAGCTTACACACAGGAAGTAGTCACTGATGTGAGAAATTAAACTGAATTGATAACCAAGCTAAAATTTGTTTTCTTTCCTCTACTCCTCTTCAGTCTAATCTACATCTACCTGTGATACAATAAAAAATACACATTTGGTCTTTGTCTCCAGATCCCAACACAGAGCTCCTAAATTTCTTAGAATTTCCTGAGGGAGAGGAACATCTTCTGTTCTAATGAGATGACACTTGCTTGGCCTCTAGATAGCTTCAGGATGGGGACTAGTTGCCAAAAGAGCAAGACTTGCTTAGAAGTTTACAACTTTCAACCCCCAGGGAAGGGAGAGAGGTTGAAGATTGAGCTCATCACGAGTGCTCATGATTTGATCAGTCATACTTACATAATGAAACCTCCATGAACCCCCCTAAATTATGTGATTCTGGGAGCTTCTGCATTGGTGAACACATGGAGGTGCTGGGAGGGTGGTCCCAGGGAGGGCGTGGTAGCTCTGCACCCCTTGTCCCTTGCCTAGCTCTATGCATGTCTTCTGTTTGGTCATTCATGGGTCGTACCCTGAAAATCAATAGCAGTAACTAAACAATTTTCCTGGGTGCCATGAGCCATTCCTGCAAATTACCAAACCTGGTGGTGGGTGGGGTGGATCATGGGAACCACTCTCCCAGGTATGGTAGAAATTGTTTAGAAGTACAGGTGACAACTTGAAGTGGGAAGCAGACGTGTGAGACTGCACTAAATCCAGGTAATTAGTATAAGAATAGAATTGAATTGTGGCACACCTATTTGGTATCCAGAGAGTTGGAGAATTAGTTGGTGTTGGGAAAAAGAACACCTCACATTTGGTGTCAGAAGGGTTGTGAGAAAAAACTCTTGCGTATATATCTGGGAACTGCTGGATTATTCGCATTCCGAGTACATAAAGAACTGTTGCAATTCAATAATAAAAAGACAAGCAAATTTAAAATGAGCAAAAGATCCGAATAGATGTTTCTCCAAAGATATACCAATAGTCCATTAAAGCACATGAAAAGATGCCTGACATCATTAGTCATTAGGGAAATGCAAATTAAAGCCAGGATTAGATGCCACTTCCCACCTGCTGAAGAAGGAAATGGCAACCCACTCTAGTGTTCTTGCCTGGAAAGTCTCATGGACAGAGGGACCTGGGTTATAGTCCATGGGGTGGCAAAGAGTCAGACATGACTGAGCGACTAACATTTCCCACCTGCTAGAAGGGTTATAATAAAAAACATGGACAATAGCAAGTGTAGACAAGGATGTGAAAGAATCTGAACCTTCTTACATTGCTGGTAAGGATATAAAATTGTACAACTATGATGGAAAACAATTTGGCAGTTGCTAAGTATTGGGCATAGAGTTACCATTTGGCCCAGCGGTTCCTAGTGTATACTCAAGAGAAATTAAGACACATCCACACAACAGTATGCACGTGCATGTACATAACAGCATTCTTTATAATAGCCAAAGAGTAGAAATAACCCAAGTGTCCATCAACTGAGTAGATAAAGAAAATGTGGTACATCCATACAGTGGGGTATTATTAAGCAATAAAAAGAATCGAAGTACTGACACATGCTATGACATGGATGAACCTTGAAAACATGCTAAGTAAAAGAAGCCAGTCTCAAAATATCACATATGGAGTGATTCCATTTACATGAAATATCCAGAATAGGCAAATCTATAGAGACAGAAAGTAGCATCATGGTTGCCAAAAACTGAGGAGTATCAGAGTTTGGGGGAGTATTGGAGAATGAACCCTGATGGGTTGATGGATAAAGGGTTTCTTGGGGGGGGGGGTGGTGGTTAAAGTATTCTAAAAGTAATGGTGGTGATGTCTGCACAATTCTGTGAATACATTAAAAACCACTGAAATGTGTACTTTAAATGGGTGAATTATATAGTATGTGAATTATATATCCATCTGGCTGTTTAAAAAATGGTATTGGCCTTCTCAGGAAACAGGGCAAGGTATGCACCTAAAATGGCAGGTGCAATCTGACTCTTCTCAGTTCATGGACTTTACCATGGGTTATTCTCTTAATATAAGCAAGAATCACAGTACTCAGAGAAATGCAAAGTGAAAGACTCACAAAGATATCCCTTCATACATTTAAGGCTGACAAAAAATCAGAAATGTGGATCCTGTCAAGGGTTGAAAGAGATATGGGAAAAGAGGAACATACTCTCCTCTACTGCCAGTGGGCATCTAACCTGGTGCAACCATTCTGGAGAAATAATCTGTCATAACTTGGTCTAATGAAGAAGGCACATTTTCCATGATCTAGCAATTCTACTCCTGGTATATATTCCAAATACATTTTTACATGGGTATATGTTGAAACATCCCTGGAGAAGAGAATGACAACTCACTCCAGTATTCTTGACTGGAGAATATATTTGACAGAGGAGCCTGGTGGGCTACAGCCCAAAGGGTCACAAAGAATCAGACATGACTAAGAAACTAACACACACACACACACACACACACATGTGGGAACATGTTCAAAGATATTCATGGCATCACCGCTCAAGGTGAAAGGGGTTGGAGTTTATGTCAGTGCTCATCCTGGGAGAAGAAGACAGGTCATATATGATACCCCGCAGGACTCTAACAGCTTCATGAGTAGCCTCACGTTGTTGCTGTCTAGTGACTATGTCATGCCAGACTCTTTCAGCCCCATGAACTCCAGCACACCAGGCTTTCCTATCCTTCACTGTCTCCCGGAGTTTGCTCAAACGCATGTCCATTGAGTCGATGATACCAGCGAATCCTCTTATCTCTGTCATCCCCTTCTCCTCTTGCCCTCATTCTTTCCCGGCATCAGAGTCTTTTCCAATGAGTCAGCTCTTCACATAGGGTGGCCAAAGTATTGGAGCTTCAGCTTCAGCATCAGTGTTGGAGCATTCAGCTTCTAATGAATATTCAGGGTTGATTTCCTTTAGGATTGACTAGTTTGATCTCCTTGCAGTCCACAGGACTCTCAAGACTCTTCGCCAGCACCACAATATGAAAGCAACAGTACTTCGGCACCCAACCTTCTTTATGGTCCACCTCTTCCATACATGACTACTGGAAAAACTAGAGCTTTGTCAGCAAAGTCTGACAAATGTCTCTGCTCTTTAATATGCTGTCTACATTTGTCAGTGCTTTTCTTCCAAGCAGTGTCTTTTAATTTCATGCCTCCACCATGATTTTGGAGACCAAGAAAATAAAATCTGTCTCTACATTTTTTCTCATTCTGTTCACCGTGAAGTGATTGAACTGGATGCTGTGATGTTTGTTTTTTGAATGGTGATCTTTACACCAGCTTTTTCACAATTCTCTTTCAGCATTGTCAAGAGGCTCTTTAGCTCCTCTTCACATTTCGCCATTAGATTGGCATCGTATGCATATCTGTTCAGTTCAGTTGTTCAGTTGTGTCCGACTCTTTGCGACCCCCTGGACTGCAGCACACCAGGCTTCCTGTCCATCACCAACTCCCAAAGCTTGTTCAAACTCATGTCCATCAAGTCGGTGATGCCATCCAACCATCTTATTCCTCTGTTGTCCCCTTTTTCTCTTGCCCTCAATCTTTCCCAGCATCAGTCTTTTCCAATGAGTCAGTACTTCACATCAGGTGGTCAGAGTATTGGAGTTTCAGCTGCAACATCAGTCCTTCCAATGAATATTCAGGACTGATTTCCTTTAGGATGGGCTGCCCCCTCAGCAGAATCCAGGGGGTACCCTCAGGATGAACGGCGTCGACGAGAGAGAGAGAGACATGAGACTAGCCTTGATAGGGCCAAGTCTGCGAGGGAGAGAGAGAGAAAGAGAGAGAGAGAGAGAGAGATGGGGGTGCAGAGAGTCTGGAAGAGTCTGGCAATGCTTTATTTTTTACCATAGCTTTTATACCCTAAGTTAGTACATTTCTAAGGGGAAGATAGTTTAACATTACGTCAGCTTGTCCTTCACGAAACCAGGGTGTTTTCTGCATACTTCTTTGTTTATGAGGGTCTTGTACATTATCTTCTGGCCTTGAGGCTATTAACATTTTATGCAGGTCAGGTGATTGTAAACCTATTTTCTGTTTTTATGGTGACCTTAACTGAAAGGTAACAGGGTCATAGGGAAGTAGTACAGAGTAGAATTATATTCTTGTTAATACAAAAATTAATCTTTCTGCAAAAGTTGTCAGTTGCATTTATCTAAGAAGTTTACCCCATACAGACTCTGCGGCTTCAGTGAGGCACCTTCTGCCTAGTACTCCTGGCTGACAATTAACAACCATCTCATTGTTACCACACTAGGGCTAAGTTCTTATTTCCCTAGATCTTTAACTATATTAACAATGGTCTCCACAACACAACCTTAGCACATTAAAGGCAAAAATACAGCAAGCAAAACACAGCAAGTAAATCACAACCCAATAACCACCTATAGAATAAATTTTCTTATGTTTTCTAATAGGACTCCTTTACCCCTTAAAAGGGCTCTATATCTATTAGGGCTTTTATATAATCAGGTTTTTTATGCTATTTTATGATTAGGATATTATAAGCAATCATGCATATTAGTACCAAGGGCATAAAGGCATTTGGCTAACAAACTACCAGCAAAGGAGTTTAAATTAAAACACTCCTTTCACCCTAAATAATTTCATAAAATACCACCACCTGGGAAACTTATTGATTAAAATTCTAAATTGATTCTTATTTGGGAAGAGATCGGGGAAGGCCTTCCTGCCTGTGTCAGAGAAATTAGGGAGTAGTCCATTGAGGCAGGCATCAGAAAGACAGATATCATCTTTAAGGTGAGAGCCGGGGGCAGCTTTCCAAAATCCCTGAAAACCTGATCTGCCTTGCCTGTCAGACTTTCTCCTCGTGACCTTGTCATGGGTGGGATCTCGTAAGCTGGCCTTTTCGAAAACCCCTGAAAACCTGATTCGCCTTGCCCGTCAAGTTTTTCTCCCCTATGGCCTTTCCAGGGGCAGGGTCTCGTGTGTTGGCTCCCGGCAATGGGCTGCTTGGATCTCCTCGCAGTCCAAGGAACTTTCAAGAATCTTCTCCAACACCACAGTTCAAAAGCATCAATTCTTTGGTGCTCAGATTTCTTTAGAGTCCAACTCTCACATCCATACATGACCACTGGAAAGACCATAGCTTTGACTAGATGGACCTTTGTAGGCAAAGTAATGTCTCTGCTTTTTAATATGCTGTCTAGGTTGGTCATAACTTTTCTTCCAAGGAGCAAGCATCTTTTAATTTCATGGCTGCAGTCACCATCTGCACTGATTTTGGGCCTCGCTGTTTCCATTGTTTCCCCATCTATTTGCCATGGAGTGATGGGACCGGATACCATGAGCTTAGTTTTCTGAATGTTGAGTTTTAAGCCAACTTTTTCACTCTTCTCTTTCACTTTCATCAAGAAGCTCTTTAGTTCTTCACTTTCTGTCGTAAGGGTGGTGTCATCTGCATATCTGAGGTTATTGATATTTCCCTGACAATCTTGATTCTAGCTTGTGCTTCATCCAGCCTGGCATTTGCCATGAAGTACTCTGCATATAAGTTAAATAAGCCAGGGTGACAATATACAGCCTTGATGTACTCCTTTCCTGATTTGGAACCAGTCTGTTGTTCCACATCCAGTTCTGTTTCTTATTGACCTGCATACAGATTTCTCAGGAGGCAGGTCAGGTGGTCTAGTATTCTCATCTCTTTAAGAACTTTCCACAGTTTGTTGTGATCCACACAATCAAAGGCTTTGGCCTAGTCAATAAAGCAGAAGTAGATGTCTTTCTGGAACTCTCTTGCTTTTTAGATGATCTAACAGTTGTTGGCAATTTGGTCTCTGGTTCTTCTGCCTTTTCTAAATCCAGTTTGAACACCTGGAATTTCACAGTTCACGTACTGTTGAAGCCTCACTTGGAGACTTTGAGGCATTACTTTGCTAGCTTGTGAGATGAGTGCAATTGAGCAGTAGTTTGAGCATTCTTTGGGATTGCCTTTCTTTGGGATTGGATTGAAAACTGACCTTTTCCAGTCCTGTGGCCACTGCTTGCGTTTTCCACATTTGCTGGCATATTGAGTGCAGCACTTTCATAGCATCATCTTTTAAGATTTGAAATAGCTCAACTGGAATTCCATCATCTCCACTAGCTTTGTTCATAGGAAAGCTTCCTATGACCCACTTGACTTCACACTCCAGGATGTCAGGCTCTAGGTGAGTGATCACACCATCGTGATTATCTGGGTAATGAAGATCTTTTTTGTACAGTTCTTCCATGTATTCTTGCCACCTCTTCTTAATATCTTCTGCTTCTGTTAGGTCCATACCATTTCTGTCCTTTATTGAGCCCATCTTTGCATGAAAAGTTCCCTTGGTATCTCTGATTTTCTTGAAGAGATCTCTAGTCTTTCCCATTTTATTGTTTTCATCTATTTCTTTGATTGACCACTGAGAAAGTCTTTCTTCTCTTTCCTTGCTATTCTTTGGAACTCTGCATTCAAATGGGTATATTTTTCCTTTTTTCCTTTGCCTTTAGCTTCTGTTCTTTTCTCAGCTATTTGTAAGGTCTCCTCAGACAACCATTTTGCCTTTTTGCATTTCTTTTTCTTGGGGATGGTCTTGATCACTGCCTCCTATACAATGTCACCAACATTCATCCATAGTTCTTCAGGCACTCTATCAGATCTAATCCCTTAAGTCTATTTCTCACTTGCACTGTACAATCATAAGGTATTTGATTTAGGTCATACCTGAATGGTCTAGTGGTTTTCCCTACTTTCTTCAGTTTAAGTCTGAATTTGGCAATAAGTAATTCATGATCTGAGCCACAGTCAGCTCCCGGTCTTGTTTTTGCTGACTGTATAGAGCTTCTCCATCTTTGGCTGCAAAGAATATAACAAATCTGATTTCGGTATTGACCATCTGGTGATGTCCATGTGTAGAGTCTTCTCTTGTGTTGTTGGAAGAGGGTGTTTTCTATGACCAGTGTGTTCTCTTGATAAAACTGTTAACCTTTGCCCTGCTTCATTTTGTACTCCAAGGCTGAATTTGCCTGTTGCTCCAAGTATCTCTTGACTTCCTACTTTTGCATTCCAGTCCCCTGTATTGAAAAGGACATCTTTTTGTGGTGTTAGTTCTAGGTTGGGTTCTTGATTCTTGAACCTAACATTCCAGGTTCCTATGCAATATTGTTCTTTACAGCTTTGGACTTTACTTCCATCACCAGTCACATCCACAACTGGGCATTGTTTTCACTTTGCTCCATCTCTTTATTCTTTCTCCACTCTTCTCCAGTAGCATGTTGGGCACCTACCAACCCGGGGAGTTCATCTTTCAGTGTCCTACGTTTTTGCCTTTTCATACTGTTAATGGGGTTCTCAAGGCAAGAATACTGAAGCGGTTTGCCATTGATTTTGCCAGTGGACCACATTTTGTCAGAAATCTCCACCATGACCCATCCATCTTGGGTGACCCTATACTGCATGGCTCATGGTTCCATTGAGTTAGACAAGGCTGTGGTCCATGTGACCAGTTTGATTAGTTTTCTGTGATTGTGGTTTTCATTCTGTCTGCCTTCTGAGGGCATATCATGCATATCTGAGGTTGTTGATATTTCTCCTGGTAATCTAAATCAGCTTGTGATTTATCCAGCCCAGCATTTCACATAATGCACTCTGCATAGAAGTTAAATCAGCAGGGTGACAATACACAGCCTTGATGTACTCCTTTCCCAATTTTCAACCAGTCCGTTGTTCCATGTCCGGTTCTAACTCTTGCTTCTTGAGCCGCATACAGGTTTCTCAGGAGACAGGTAAGGTGGTCTGGCATTCCCATTTCTTTAAGCACATACCACAGTTTGTTGTAAACCACACAGTCAAAGGCATCATCAATGAAGGAGAAGTAGATGTTTTTCTGAAATTCCCTTGGTTTTTCTATGATCCAGTTGGCAATTTGATGTCTGGTTCCTCTGCCTTTTCTAAAGCTAGCTTGTTTACATCTCAGATCACATACTGCTGAAGCCTAGCTTGAAGTATTTTGAGCATTACCTAGCTATCCTGTGAAATGAGCACAATTGTATGGTAATTTGAACATTCTTTGACATTGTTCTTCTTTGGAATTGGAATGAAAACTGACCTTTTCCAGTCCTGTGGCCACTGCTGAGTTTCCCAAATTTGTGACATATTGTGTGCAGCATTTTCATAGCATTATCTTTTAAGAATTGAAATAGCTCAACTGGAATTCCGTCACCTCCATTAGCTTTGTTCATAGTAATGATTCCTAAGGCCGACTTGACTTCACCTCCAGAGTGTCTGGCTCTAGGTGAGTGACCACATCATCGTGGTTGTCTGCGTTATTAAGACCTTTTTTGCATAGTTCTTCTTTGTATTCTTGTCACCTTTTCTTAATATCTTCTGCCTCTGTTAGTTCCTTGCCATTTCTGTCTTTTGTTGTGCTCACCCTTGCATGAAGTGTTCCCTTGGATCTCCAATTTTCTTGAAGAGATCTCTAGTTTTTCCCATTCTATTGTTTTCCTCTGTTTCTTTGCATTATTCACTTAAGAATACTTTCTTATTTCTGCTTTCTATTCTCTGGAACTCTGCATTCAGTTGGGTGTGTCTTTCCCTTTCTCCTTTTCCTTTCGCTTCTTTTCTTTTCTCAGCTATTTGTAAGACCTCCTCAGACAACCACTTGGCCTTCTTTCATTTCTTTTTCTTCAGAATCATTTTGGTCACTACCTCCTGTACAACGTTATGAACCTCTGTCCATAGTTCTTCAGGCCCTCTGTCTACCAGATGTAACCCTTTGAATCTATTCGTCATCTCCAGTGTATAATCATAAGGGATTTGATATAGGTCATACCTCAATGGTCTAGTGGTTTCCCCTACTTTCCGTTAACTTAAGCTTGAATATTGCTTATTGCCACAGTCAGCTCCAGCTCTTGTTTTTACTAACTGAAGTGAATGGGCCAAAGTGGAAACAACACTCAGTTGTGGATGTGTCTGGTGATGAAAGTCTGACACTGGAAAGAGTAATATTGCATAACAACCTGGAATGTTAGGTCCATGAAACAAGGAAAATAGGATGTGGTCAAGCAGGAGATGGCAAGAGTAAACATCGACATTTTGGGAATCAGTGAACTAAAATGGATGGGAATGGGTGAATTTAGTTCAGATGACCATAATATCTACTACTGTGGGCAGGAATCCCTTAGAAGAAATGGAGTAGCCCTCACTGTCGGCCGAAGAGTCCAAAAATACAGTACATGGGGGCAATGTTAAAATTGACAGAATGATCTTGGTTCACTTCCAAGGCAAACTATTCAACATCACAGCAATCCAAATCTATGTCCCAACAACTAATGCCAAAGAAACTGAAGTTGAATGGTTCTATGAAGACTTAAAAGACCCTCTACAACTACACCACAAAAAGATATCCTTCTCGTCATAGGGTCTGGAATGCAAAATCAGGGAGTTAAGAGATATTTGGAGTGACAGGCATGTTTGGCCTTGGAGTAGAAAATGAAACAGGGCAAAGGCTAACAGAGTTTTGTCACGAGAACACACTGGTCTTGGCAAGCACCCTCTTCTAACAACATACACCTCAAAGTAAATGTGGACAAAGCTCCATGGATTATTCTTAAATAAATATCGTTGATTGGAAAAATATAAACACCAGATGGAGATATTTAATACTGTTTCCATACATTAAAAATGAGCATACAGGGAATTCCCTGGTGGTTCAGTGGTTAGGATTCTGTGCTTCCACTTCAGGGGGTGAGGTTCAGTCTCTGATCAGGGAACTAAGATCCTGTATGCCTTGTGGGGCAGCCAAGATAAGTTTGAATTTATAGAGCTAGTAAAGATGAAAAATATTCATCAGTAAGTCTGTAGGACGGACTTCTAGCTTGAATAGGAGACGTATCAAATGGCCTAGAGCTAGATAAACCAAAACAATTCTATCAATAAGATAAGAGAAGTTTCAAGATTATGTTTCAGTTCTGAAATGACCTAATTTCTTGACTGTTTTAAAGGTCAATAGCCAGAGATGGTTTCTCCAAAACAGAATTTAACTTCTCAGAGCCTCTGTTTTTCTACATTGTTGTTGTTGAGTGTCTAAGTCATGTCCAACTTTTTGTGACCCCATGAACTGCAGTACACCAGACTTCCCTGCCCTTTACTGTCTCCCAGAGTTTGCTTAAATCATATCCAATGAGTCAGTGACACCATCCAACCCTCTCCTCTGTGGTCCCCTTCTCCTCCTGCCCTTAATTTTTCCCAGCATTGGGGTCTTTTCCAGTGAGTCGACTCTTCACATTAGGTGGCCAAATTATTGGAACCACAGCTTCAGCATCAGTCCTTCCAACTGTTAGGTAGTTAGAATAGGAAAAAGGAGTCCAAAATGGCAGTGGCTAAAAGACAAAGAAAGGGAAAAGCCTGTGAAAATGGAACAAAAGAAAATCTGCAGACTGGAGTGAGAACTTCAGGTGAAACAAACACACCCCCTTCTTGGCTAGCCCAATTTGCAAAGGCCTGGCTCGGTGGGGAGGAGACAAAATGAGGAAGAAGAGGAAGAATAAAAAGAGGAAGCCAAGATAGATTGAGGCCTCTCCTTTGGCATTGCTTTTCTGTGGGGTTGGGATGAAAACTGACCTTTTACAGTCCTGTAGCCACTGCTGAGTTTCCCAAATTTGCTGATGTATTGAGTGCAACACTTTAACAGCATCTTCTTTTAGGATTTTAAACAGATAATAAAATATATCAGCTATTCTGAATATTTTCTGTATTTATAAATGTATATATTTAAGCTCAAATTATGTCCTATACATTATGCATTTTCTTCTGTTAATTTTGTTTTTACTTGTATATAAATTGCTTAGTTGCTCTGTCATGTCCCACTCTTTGTGACCCTTTGGACTGTAGCCCACCACGCTCCTCTGTTCATAGGATTTTTCTGACAAGAATATTAGACTAGGTTGCCATTTAAACACACACACATAATGAATTGCTGTCCGTGTCAATATAGATAGATTATAGATAGATTAATAGATAATAACTGTCATGCATGTTATGAGCAGGGAGTCAAAGGGAAATCTCTGTACCTTCCACTGAAATTTGTGGTGCACCAAAATCTGCTTTTAATAGTAGCCTATTTTTTTAAAAAAATGTATAGCTGATTCAAAAATATGATTGAGAAACTTAAAATGTGTTTATAGAATTTCATGATTTAATTCCCTGGTAGTCCAGTGATTAAGACTCTATGCTGCCAATCCAGGAAGCACAGGTTGGATCCATGGTCAGAAAACTAAGATCCCACATGCCACTTGATGTGGTCAAAGACAGGTAAATAAATAAATAAAATCATAATTGTTATTGAATCTAAGATTGTACTATGTTAGATTATATTTGCAATGTAATATTTCCATATTTAAATAGTATACTCAATGAGAGAAATGATCTCAATACGAACATTGAATAGAAAATTTTAGATAATAGCTTTCCATATCAATATATACTTTTAAAAAAACAGACTTTACTTTTCAGAGCTGTTTCAGTTTCTTAGCATTGAGTGGGAAGTAAGAGAGTTCTCACATATCCCTTCCCCCCTCACACATGCACAGTTTCTTTCACTATCAACATCCCCACCAGAGTGTTATATTTGCTATAATTGACTTGACACATCATTGTCACTCAAAGTTTGTGATTTACACTAGGGTTCCTTCTATGGATTTTGACAAAAATATATTTTTTAACGACTTCATGGAGTACCATGATATGACTCACCATGAATAGTTTAAGTAATTATTTGAAAATAAAGTTTGTTTGAAAAATCTTTCTACTACATACAATATAGATAATGCAATATGTGTTAAAATCCTTACTATTTTAACTCATCATCAATATAAGATTGATGCATAGAAAAATCAGCAGAGCACATGAAGAGGCATTTTATAAAAGAAGAAATAAAAATGGACAGTACAAAATGGTAAGTTGCTCAGTCTCATTAACAGTCAAAGAAATGAGATTTAGAAAAAAGCATAATTTTTGAGAGACATACTTTGGTGGCAATGAACAATATATTTGTGGGACTGGTGCTGCTCTAAACTGGGGATGAAAGGGTAAATCTTTGTACCTTTCTAAGAGGGCAAGTCAGCAATACGTAACAACAGTTACACTACACAGATCTTTTGGATTATTTTTGACTTTTTAAAGCCTGTGGAATAGTATTATTATTATAGTTCTTCTAGAGGCAAACATTGAAATATTATGAATTAAATTTTAAATGTGGTTTGCGTCAAAATAGTCTGGTGAGGGCTAGGGGAAAGTGGGCCGAGGTATAGGTGAAGCAATAGTTCTCGTGTGTTGAAGCTGGGTATGATAAATATATGCTTGTCTTTTGTCCTTGGTTATGGTACACAGCTTCTAAATCCCTTGAGTATAAGAGCATCTTTTGTTCTAATGAGGCTACTCTTGGTGGCTTCAGGGTGAGGGCTGATCACCATGAAGACCAAGGCACAATTAGAGAGATGGAACTTTCAGGCCCACTCTCTGACATCATTCTGTCCTTCAGTGGTTTGCAGTAGAGACTGTTTAG
The DNA here is from genome assembly GCF_963930625.1 of Muntiacus reevesi. Classification (NCBI taxonomy): domain Eukaryota; kingdom Metazoa; phylum Chordata; class Mammalia; order Artiodactyla; family Cervidae; genus Muntiacus; species Muntiacus reevesi. Next base: position 34,733,517 of record NC_089264.1, on the reverse strand, counting down.
AACTTAAGATGGTGACAATAAAAGGGAAGCATGCAAGTCCATGTTGGAACCTACAGAAGAAAAGAAAAGTTAAAAGCTTGTGACTGAGAGCAATACTGGAGTTATAGCATCAGAGTTCTAGGCTCCCCAGCACTTCATGCTCAATGCAAGACCACCTGCTCGCTGCTCCTTTTCCTTCAACTATAGCCCACACACAAAGCAGCCAGCATTGCTGTAGTGAAATTCCTGATACTGCTCCCCAGTTATAGAGACCTTGAGGGAGAAATGTCTCTGGGGTAAAGGTTAGTAGGTGGAGTGAGGGGATGTAAGGGCAGAGGTGGCAGAGATGTGACCCTGGTTCTGCTTTTCTTTTTTTCGGCCATGTGGCATGGCTTGTGGATCTTAGTTCCCCAACCAAGGATCCAACCTGCGCCCCCTGCAGTGGAAGTGCAGAGTCCTAACCACTGGACCTCCAGAGAACTCCCTGGTTCTCCATTTTGAATGTGTTTCTCATGAAAACATTCCTGTCCTTGGCATCAGACTCTCTTGGTGTCGTTGGACAATAGAAAGATTTGTGGGCTGACAAGAAACTTGACCACCATAACTTCTAACATTATATTAGAGGAAAACCCATTCTGTGTTATAAACAATCAACTAACAAAGGCTTTCTTAGAACATAATTTCATTCATTCCACAACTATCTATCAAGAGCCTGTTAGTTTCTATTTTTGTTTGTTTTTTATTGAAGTATAGTTGATTTATAGTTGATGTGTTAGTTTCCAGTGAACAGCAAAGTAATTCAGGTTTATATATGTATGAAAGTGAAAAGTGTTAGTCACTCAGTTGTGTCTGATTCTTTGCAACCCCATGGAGCCTGCTAGGCTCCTCTTTCCATGAAATTCTCCAGGCAAGAATACTGGAGTGGGTAGCCATTCCCTTCCCCAGGGGATCTTCCTAACCCAGGGATCAAATGTGAGTCCCCTGCATTGCAGTCAGATTGTTTACCCTCTGAGCCACCAAGAAAGCCCTTTACATATGTATATATATTCTTTTTCATGCTTTGTATTCTTTGCCATTATGTTTTATCACAGGATATTGAAAACAATTCCTGTGCTATCTAATAGGCCCTTGATGTTTATTCATTTTATATAAAATAATTTTTATCTGCTAGTCCCAAACTCACGATCCAACCTTTGCCCACCCCCTCTCCCCCCGGCAACCACAAATGTGTTCTCTATGTTGTAAGTCTGTTTCTGATTTGTAGATGAGTTCATTTGCATCATATTTTAGATTCCATATATAAGTGATATCATATGATATTTGTCATTCTCTTTTTGACTTACTTCATTTAGCATGATAATCTCTAGGTCTATCTGCACAGCTGCAAATGGCATTATTTCATTCATTTTTATTAGCTTTCTAGTTTTAAGTACTACTTAATGGCATAAATCCTTTTTATTTAATGGCATAAAATCCTTTTTATTAAGAAACATTATTTAAACCTTGGAAATAAAGCAAAAGCATGAGTTGCATGTACTTTCAGTATCATTGGGAGGGCATTGTTTATCAGGCAAATCAAGGAATATGTCATAATCTAGGGGAATACACCCTGTTCAAAACACTTTACTCTTAATTAAAGACCAAAATCATAGTGAAATTACATGTTTTTTTCCCATAAAGATGCAAATAATTATTGTCCATTGGATAAGAAAACCCCAAAGGGGTTAATTGCCAGTTAATTGCCTTGAAGAACATTGACCAGTTTTATATCTAGTGTAGCTATCTTATTCTAACAATCTTTCATTAAGTAGGAACCAGTCTTACCATCTTCTTGGCTCCCTACTAATTAGTTGAATAAAATCTTTGACTCGTGTTCGTTATATATTTTTATGAGAATAGTATTTTTAAGTTTTTGAAACTTATACTTGACAGTCTCTTCACGGAGTTTAAAATTTGGTTATATTTTCTCTCTTTGTTTTCTTTTTCTAGTTTGGGATTCAAACTGGTGGACTGAGATAGAATAATTCTTCCCATTCATTTTTCTTCTTCTCTTTGCCTTTTTGGATAGTAAATGAAGGAGACCAAATATGTCACCACAAAATATGCCTCTTTGACCTAAAGGTTATTTTGAGCTTATTGCAGTTAAGAAGCAATGCACAGGAGAGGCTTTCCCTACTTGCCTCCTATTCTGCCTGCAGGCAGGATATAAATTCTTCCTTTTCTGAAGATAAACTGTGTGAGCCCAGAGATGGCAACAGAGCAATCCACAAAAAACCGTACTTCGTTGGTTTCATCCCATATATTTACCTTTCCAAAGTTTGCTGTACTTGGAAGTCTAAAACAATTTTCCTTTGTCCTGTGACTTTCCTACAAATCTATTGTTCTTTGTTGAATATGCTATATGGGCCAGAGTTCTAAGCCACCACTTTGAGTCAATCTTCATTTTAAGTTTTTCCACACGTGATGTGCACTACACACATTAATAAACTGTTCTCTTATTAATCTGTCTTTTGTTAAAGAGCCCCAGCTGCAAACCTAAAAAGCAAAGATGGGGAGATATGTTTTGCCCCTCTTCCTCACACATAAAGAAACAAATCACTGGCAATGAATTGAATGTTTGTGTCCCCTCCTCCTGCTCTACCCCCAAAGACTCATAAGTTGAAACCACAATCGCAGTGTGATAGTATTTGGAGGTGGGGTCTTTGAGACATAGTTACTTCATTAGAGTAGAGCCCTTGTGATGAGATTAGTGCCCTTTTAAGCAGAGGCTGGAGAACCGGCTCTGTTTCTGCCATATGAATATATATTGAGAGGTTAGCAATTTTTAACAGAAGAAGGTTCTCATCAGAACCTAACCACATTGGCCTCATCTCAGGCTTTTAGCCTCTAGTACTGTGAAAAATAATTTCTGTTGTTAAATGACCCACAGTAGTCTATGGTATTTTGGTATGTGTGCATGCTCAGTCACTTCAGTTGTGTCCAACTCGTTGCAACCCCAGGGACTGTAACCCACCAGGCTCCTCTGTCCATGGGATTTTCCTGCAAGAGTAGCAGAGTGAGTTGCCATGCCTTCCCCCGGGGATCTTCCCAACCCAGGGACTGAACTCGCTTCTCCTGTGTTTCCTGCATTAGAAGGCAGTTTCTTTACTGCTGAGCCATTGGGGAAGCCCAATTTGGTGTAGTAGTGTAAAATAAACATCACTCTTAAATATCTCATTTTGACTGTTCCTGCAATGTGGGTGACAGTTGATTCTTAAATCATGATCATATAGTTTGGCTGCAGGTAGGCATGTAAGTACTTAGAGTTTGATTTTTACAGATCAAGCTGAGGACTGGAAAAGGTGGCTTTAGCAGGTCATGATTTCACAGGCTTTCCTGGCTCTTAATGTCTTGTCATTAAATCACTTCCTGTATGCCGCATCCCTTTACCCCTCACAGTCTTTAAAAAAAACACAGCCACTCTGACTGAGGTGGATAGAATCAAAGTTCTAATGAGGGTTCACGGAAAGATTCAGGGACTCAAAGTACACTTTTCATCCAGTCCAGTGGTGAGGACTTGAGGTGACTTAGTGGCATCTTTGTACTTTGTGGCAAATGGTTCCTATTTGCCCCTTCCCTGCCACCCCCCACTTTATTCCCTTCTTTTTTCTTCATTTTTATTACTTTGATATTCATTCAAAAATCTTTATTGAGTGCCTGTTCTATGTGAAGCATTGTAGCAAATGTTAGAAATTAAATGCTAAGTCAGGACACAGTTCCTATCACTCTTCTTAAATTTACAATGACTTTCTCACCATAAATAACAATAACAATTAATGCACATAGAGTGCTTACTATATGGCAGACACTCTTCTAAGCACTTTACATTTATTACTGAATTTAAAGGGCTTATTGTTGTCATTTCATAGATAAGGAAACAGACACTGAGAATAAGAAATTTGCCAAGTCACAAGACTATGGTGATGGTTCCTGTATACTATTTGCCACTTTTTAAAAAACTGTATTTATTCTCCTTCTAATGTAGATGTCACCTGGGGTGTTATTACGATCCACTCATTTATTCATGTATCTACTTATCACACTGTTATTAAACATCTTTGATGTGCCAGTCATGTGGATATGGTTCTGGTAAACATAGAATTAGTCATAGTGTTTGTCATTGAGAGGATCATAGTCTACTGAAAAAGACCCATGAACCCATAATTCTAGCCTAACCTGTTAAGTGCAAAGGTGGGGCTATGTAACAAGTGAAATGGAAGCAAAGAGGAAGAAATGATGAACTTTACCTAAGGTTGTACACAGAAGGAACATTTTTTTTTAAGGAACATTTTTTATTGGTGTCTTAAAGGTAAAGTAACTCATTAGTTAAAGAATAATAGGAAAATCAATCCAGAGGAAGGAGAGAACACATGGAAAGGCCTCCGGTCATGCTAGTGCAAAATGTTTACTGACAGTGATGATGTAGACAAATGGAAAATAACAGGACTTAAGGATCAGAGGTTGTTGAAAACAGTGACTATTGATATACTCAGAGGAGTGAGCATACGGGTGTGGATTTTAGAGAATCTTCTAACCATGTCCATTTTGAAGGACATCAAGGCTAGAAGTCCCTGAGGAAAGGAAGAACGTGTCAGTAGTTATTGCAGCCATCTGAGCAAGAGTCAGTGAATCAACTAAGGCATTGGAGAGGAGCAGATGGAGATATTTTAAAAGATGGAGCAACAGAGACTTCCCTCGTGACCCAGCAGTTAAGAACATGCCTTCCAAGGAAGGGGACCTGGGTTGGATCTCTGGTTGGGGAACTATGATCCCATATCCCATGGGGCAACAAAACATGTGCTGCAATTATTGAACCCTTGTGCTCTAGAGCCTGTCTCCATAATTAGAGAAAGCTGGCACTCCACAACAAAGATGCACCACAGCCAAAAAACAAACAAAAGATGAAACAATAGAACTGGGTGACTGCTTAAGGGTCAGAGCAAGGAGTGATTGGGTAACTGGGTAGAGAGCAATCACCCAATTGGAAATAGTAGCTCAAATTCTGCAGGGTTACTTTTTAGCCAGTCTGCTCAAGGTACATTTAAAGCAGGTTTAGTTGAACTACGAGGGCCCAAAAAACAGTAGCTAACTCATACATCACTTTGCAGGTCTTACAAAGTAGTCAGGCATTGTTTGAGCTATAGAAGAGGACTATTTCAGTTAATCTTAACAACAACCCCTATAAAGTAGGTGCAGTCATATTCTCATTTTACAGATGAGGAAATGAATAAACAGAGAGGTACACTGATTTGACCAGGGCCATACAGCCAATAAATGGAGGACTCAGGTGTTTTAGAGACTTTGGGAATGAGGGTGGAGTGATCGGCTGGGGTGGCTCTAGGGGATGCAGCACATGACAGGGGAAACTTTCCCCCAAAAAATCCTCTTTAACTACCCAAAGCAATATATAGATTCAAAGCAAGCCCTACATTGTGTTATTTTCCATAGAACTAGGACTAATAATTTCACACTTTGTATGGAAATACACAAGAGACCTCAGATAGTCAAAGCAATCTTGATAAAGGAGAATGGAACTGGAGGAATCAACCTTCCTGACTTCAGACTAAACTACAAAGCTACAGTCATCAAGACAGTATGGTACAGCACAAAGACAGAAATATAGATCAGTGGAACAAAATAGAAAGCCCAGAGATAAATCCACGTGCCTATGGACATCTTATCTTTGACAAAGGAGGCAAAAATATACAATGGAGAAAAGACAATCTCTTTAACAAGTGGTGCTGGGAAAACTGGTCAACCAAATGTAAAAGAATGAAACTGGAACACTTTCTAACACCATACACACAAAAAAAGCTCCAAATGGATGAAAGATCTAATTGTAAGACCAGAAACTGTAAAAGCATTAGAAGAAAATATAGACAGAACACTCTCTGACATAAATCACAGCAAGATCCTCTATGCTCCACCTCCCAGAGTGATGGAAATAAAAACCAAAATAAACAAATGGGACCTAATTATACTTAAAAGATTTTGCACAATGAAGGAAACTATAAGCAAGATGAAAAGACAGCCTTCAGAATGGGAGAAAATAATAGCAAATGAAACAACTGACAAAGAATTCATCTCCAAAATATACAAGCAACTCTACAAGAAAAATGAAAAACCCACTCAAAAAGTGGATCAAGGAACTAAACAGACATTTCTCCAAAGAAGATATACAGATGGCTAATAAACACATGAAAAGATGCCCAACAACACTCACTATTAGAGAAATACAAATCAAAACCACAACGAGGTATCATCTCATGCCAGTCAGAAGGGCTGCCATCAAAAATTCTACAAACAATAAATGCTGGAGAGGGTGTGGAGAAAAGAGAACCCTCTTACACTGTTGGTGGGAATGCAAACTGGGACAGCCACTATGAAGAACAGTGTGGAGATTCATTAAAAAACTGGAAATAGAACTGCCATATGACCCAGCAATCCCACTGCTGGGCATACACACCAAGGAAACCAGAACTGAAAGAGACACATGTACACCAATGTTCATCACAGCACTGTTTATAATAGCTAGGACATGGATGTAACCTAGATGTCCATTGACAGACAAATGGATAAGGAAGTTATGGTACATATACACAAAGGAATACTACTCAGCTACAAAAAAGAACACATTTGAGTCAGTTCTAATGAGGTGGGTGAAACTGGAGCCTGTTATACAGAGTGAAGTAAGTCAAAAAGAGAAACACCAATACAGTATATTAATACACATATATGGAATTTACAAAGACAGTAATGATGATCCTATATGAAAGGCAGCAAAAGAGACACAGATGTAAAGAACAGACTTTTGGACTATGGGGAAAAGACAAGGGTGGGATGATTTGAGAGAATAGGATTGAAACATGTATATTACCATATGTAAAATAGATGACCAGTGCAAGTTTGATGCATGAAGCAGGGCAATCAAAGCTGGGGGCTCTGGGACAACCCAGTGGGGAGGTGGGGAGGAAGTTGGGATGGGGTGTTCAGGATGGGAGGACACGTGTGCACCCATGGCTGATTCATGTCTGTGTATGGCAAAAACCAACACAATATTGTAATTATCCTCCAATTAAAACTAATTAATTAATTATTTTAAAAAGAAAAAAAAAAAAGGTTAAAAACCAGAGTGCCAAGGGGAAAAAAAAATCCTCCCTAAATTTACGTTCATTCCAGCTGCTAATCTCTCTCTCCTCTGCTCTAGGGGCTATTGCTGCCACACTGCCTGGCATGTATATGCCACTTACCTCTGAGAATGTGACCCTCTTGCTCCAGTGCCTTCATAGGACAAGTAAAATCCCCTCTGGATCTGTTATTTTTGGAGAAAATCAAGCCCTGTTTTAATTGCAGGACAAGGTAGGAGGAGGAGGAGAATTCTGGGAATGGGAAGGAGCTAAGGGTTTAGATTTGATTGGGGCTTGTTTTGCTTGTGGTGTCTCGTGGATACTCAAGAGGAGAGAAAACCAGAAGTTTGAAGTTTTTCTATTGAAAATACTGACCCAATGTTTGGTTTCAGATACTTCACAGGAATATTCAAACAGTTTCTCCCTGGTCATTACTTATAGAATTTTGCAAAGCAGACCTTGTACACAGCTAAATATTGTTTTCTAAGTAACTTTGGAAAGGAAACTAAACCAATTAGACATCAGTGACCAAGATGTTGAGGCCTATTTTTTATATATATATAAGATTTTTTTTCTGGAACTAATTTATGATCCATATTCTGAAATTTGTCATTTATTCAAGTGTAAAGACCCACATAGAAGCAGGCATCATTATATATCTATCCAAAATTTGATAAATACAAGTATATATAGGTTGTAAGTTTAATTTGAAAAGTTTTATTAATTATGAAAAGCCCATGTTGATCATTGTTGTTGTTTAGTCACTAAGACATGTACAAAACATAAAATAAGAAGTGAAAAAATTCATCTTCTATATAGTAAGCACCATGAACATTTTGGATGTGTTCTGTAGCAAGCTTCCTCCCTTCTTTTCCTTTCATTTTGATAACTGAATTTCTTTTATTTTATAGTTATAATTGTGGCTGGTGTTCCATTTCAAACATAGCCATCTCTTCCACATAGTACAAAACCTGCTATGAAAAAATTTTTTTTGTTTAACTATAAAAAATATTACATTTTCATTGTAAAAAAAATTAAAATTAAAATTCAAAGTCATGTAATGCAAAAGGATATCGAGTGAAACACAGACATTACTTCTCCTTTCCCCGGTCTCATTCCTGAAGATACTTCAAGCAATAGTTTGATGAAGTCCACTAGAATTTCCAAAAGTAAAGTAATTATTGAGCTTAATTTTTCTCTTCATAGTTATAACCTAAATCAGTATAAACATATTTTCTTTAAAGTGTTCTAGTATTTTTTTTTTTCAAATGGTTTTTCATACTGCTTTTTTGTGCAATGTTTTTAACAATTATGAATTGTGAAAAGTTGCTAAAACACCAGAATGCCAGTTTGCCTTGCTTTGAAAGATCTGAAGGAAAGATTTTACACTGAGGGTGTTAGTGGTATTATTGGAATGCAGTCATTCTTTGCTGCTGCTGCTAAGTCGCTTCAGTCATGTCTGACTCTTCGCAACCCCATGGACTGCATCCTACCAGTCTCCTCGGTCCATGGGATTTTCCAGGCAAGAGTACTGGAGTGGGGTGCCATCGCCTTCTCCGAGTCATTCTCTGAATAGCTTCTAATTATGGGCTAGATCTTTTCTTTCTTGACCTTTCTTAAAAATAAACATCTTATTTTGGAATAATTTTAGGCTGACAAAAAAGTTACAGATTGTACAGGGTTCCTATGTATACCACCCAGCTTCCCCTTAAGGTCAGTATCTTATGTAACATACTATGTTAAAGCTAAGAAATTAACATTGGTACAATACTTTTAACTGTAGACTCTATTTGGATTTTATCAGTTTTTCCACTAATACTCTTTTTCTCTTCCAGGATCTAGTTCAGGATACCTGATTATATCTAGTTAGTTCACCTTTTTAATTCCCTATTTCATTGCCTAACAGAGATTATGAGAAAGGAAGGAGGGTAGAGACAGAACACGTACACGTGTGATGGTCATGTTAGCAAAAGGTTACAGTCACTGGAGTTTTGGGATTCTTGGTGAATGTTATTTTACTTAGTCATCCTTTCTCCTTTGGGCAAAAATATTTGAGGGATGGCTGTCATCCAAGAATGGAAATCCTTATGGTGTGATATAAGAGATGAGCAATGTCACATGTGACTCTTTTTTTCAAAAATAGCTCCTAACCGCACCAATCATTCTCCTGAAAATTTTAGGAACAGGGATGTGTTTATCATTCTGAATAACAGAGGCCTTCACATGTCTTCGTTAGAAGTACAAATCTTCATCTTGATTTATCAGGTCTGTTTCTTAGGTGGGTTGCCAGGCAAGTTGATACAAGGGAAAAGCTTGGATAGGTGTCTAGGGGAGATGTTGAAGGACTGATATGGGGAGTTGAGAAGAACATGGAATACACTAAGGTGTTGGTGTTGAGGTATGCTTGTGGGACGTGGGCATCTAGGAGTGTGTTTGGGGATTGTTGGCAGGTAGGAAGTTTGGAGAAAGGAAAAATGATACTGTGGAGGAGAAGATGCATTTCTGCTGGATATGCTAGGAAAAGACAAATCCAGCCTTCTTTATAAGCTTTCCTACAGCTAAATAGGTGCCAGGAATAGAATACAATGCCCCAACCACCCAGGAATGTTACTGATGCTCATCCAGTTTACACTGATACAGGCAAACCAGCTCTGAAAATACTGAAACTCTTCTACTTCGGTTGGTAAAGCGTTGCTCCCAGGAACCCCCAAGTGCCCTTTCACTGCCCTAGATGTCCTGTCCCTCCCCAGGACCTCTGCCAGAAGGTCTCAGCTGGCAAGCAGTAACCTTCAGAGTCCTGCCCCAGGGCCTCTCCCTCCTCCCCCCGTCCCACATCCTTACTGATAACTGTGCCTAAGCAAGGAGAAAATATTTGCACGACATTCCTTCTGATAAAGACTGTGACTCTGATTATTTGCCATTTTTAGGTGTTGAGAGGAGTCCAGCTATCAAGGTTTCCAGATGCATACCAAATTTCTACGATATACATAGAATCCCTCTACCAATAGGTCTTAACTTACTTTTAAAAAGAGTGTAAAATGTACATAACAAAATTTACCATGTAACCATTTTTAAGTATACAATTCAGTGGAATTAAGTTATTTTTTATAGCCTTATTGCCAAGAATGCAATTTTTATCTTTTTAGGCCATTCTCTGAAAGGGATTCCTGAGGGTCCTAGGGCTCTGTGCTTTGGTTCACACCATTTCCTTCACTTAGAATGCTTTGTTCTTTCGCCTTCCTGTTAAAAACTGGAATATATATCTTTATGACCACCAAATCTTCATTCACCTGTAGCAGCTGAGACTGAGCTGCTTGCTCTACTCTTGGAGCACACAATTTGAAATTGTCAAGTATTTTCACTTCTCCCTTGCATCATGATTTTTTTCTGTGTATACTGATATGTTTACACCTTCTGCACACATGTTTTTCAAAGTATTGTTCAGAAATCACCTGTATTAGAATCACCTGCTTTAAAATAACGAGGATTCTCAGACCTCAGGGCCAAATATTTATTAAATAAGTCTGGAAAAGGGCCCAGAGTCTTTCTTTTAAACAAGTTCCCTAAGAAAATTTATGTCCACTGAAGTTTGAAAGCGAAGTTTTTAGCTAGAGAGTAGGGGTTTGTCTTGCTTATTATCTTTGCACCTTTTGCAACACTAAGTGCTCACTACTCAGTAACACTTGCATTGAGCAGCCTGGCTGACTATACAAAAGTGTGAAGGTATTTTCTCTTAATCTCTGTGAGTCCAACAACTGGTTTTTGTTTTTGCTGGTTTTTGCGTGACCAATGTTTAATCCTACTACGGCTAAAAACACCTCATTTTCCTTATTTGCTCTAGAGAACTACTCCCTCCAAGAATTGTATAGTTCAGATGGAGTTAAAGCTACTCACTGGCCCCAGAAGTCAGAATGTTAGCCAGGCCAACCTTCAAAGAGTAACAGATTCTCCTGGCTACACTACAATGATTGGTTCAGAGGTATGCATACAACCCAGGCTGAAACTGGGGAGTCAATCCTAGCGCTCAATTCTGGTAAGCGCTTTTCTGAAGCTGAGAAGACAGGGGAACAGATTCTCCTCTAGAGCCTCCTGAGAGGAATACAACCCTGCTAGCAAAAAACTTAATTAATTAATTTAATTAAAAATAATAAAATGATTAAAAAAAACAGAAAATCAGGGATCATACACCAAAAATGGTAATTATGAAAGGGTATGGAAGCGTTAGGGGCTTCCCAAGTGGCTCAGCGGGTAAAAAACCCACCTGCCAAAACAGGAGACATGGGTTCGATCCCTGGTTCAGGAAGATCCGCTGGAGAAGGAAATGGCAACTCACCCACCCCAGTATTCTTGTCTGGGAAATCCCATGCTCAGGGGAGCTGGTGGCTACAGTTCATAGGGTGGCAAAGAGTCAGACACAACTGAAATGACTGAGTGCACACACACAGAAGGGTGTGTGTTAGCTAACCTTATTGTGATAATCATTTTACAATTTATGCAGATAGCAAATCTTCATGTTATATATCTTAAACTTAACTTATATGGCAATAATATCTCAGTAAAGCTGGGAAAAAAGAAGGGAAAATTGGGCACTTGACATTTAGAGTCTTCAAATACTATTAATATTTTCAAACATCTTCTGTGATAATCATGAAGAATGAGAAACATGGGAATGTAAGTGACTTACTTTACAAGCTCATAGTGAAAAAGTCTTATGCCTATACTGGAAACCAAGCCAAAAGTACTGTAGTGAGTTATATAACTCTTCTCATTTTATGCTGACACCTCCAAATGGGCACTGTTTCAAATCATAGAGAGTAAGCTAAGCAGTGTGCATGAAAACGATTCTGAAGTTTACATTTTGTTTGAATTAGAATATCCCTGTCATCAGGAAATAACTCCAGTCAGGTGGTTTTAGGGAGTGATTGCTATCCACAATCTGAGTTATTAGACATACTCTTTCTGGTAATAATTCAAACATTTACACATACATGGACATCAACTTTAATAAAAAGACAACTTGCATTGAGAAGACTGATAGTCTTGAGACCTGGCCCTTCAAAGAAGCACAGAATAGGGATTTCCCTGGTGGCTCAGTGGGTAAGAATCCGCCTGCCAATGCGGGGGACACGGGTTTGATCCCTGGTCCGGGAAATTCCATGTGCCTCATGTGCCGCAACTGCTGGAGCCCTCGTGCTCTGGGGCCCTCAAGCCACAACTAATGAGCACTTGTCCTGCAACTACTGAAGCCTGTGCGCCTAGAACCTTTGCTCCTCAACAAGAGAAGCCACTGCCGTGAGAAGCCTGTGCGCTACAACCAAGAGTAACGCACGCCCACCACAACTAGAGGAACCCTGGTGCAGCAACGGAGACCCAGTACAGCCAAAAATAAATTAAAAAGAAAAAAAAGCAGAGAATAGTTAGTGCATCTGAATCTCAGGACTGTGTCTGAAAAACTCTCACATTCTAACTCTGTCTCTGATTGCTGATTTCTAACAAATACTTTTTAAATTTAACTTTTACTTTATATTAGAATATAGTTGATTTACAATGTTATGTTATTTTCAGATGTGCAGCAAAGTGATTCAGTTAAACATGTGTATATATCCATTCTTTTTCAGATTCTTTTGCCATATACATTATTACAGAATATTGATTAGGGCTCCCTGTGCTACCCAATAGGTCCTTGTTGATTATTTTCTATGCAGTAGTGGTGGTGGTGGTGATGGTGGTTTAGTCACTAAGTTGTCCCCAACTCTTGTGACCCCAAGGACTGTAGCCCACCAGGCTCCTCTGTCCAGGGGATTTCCCAGTCAAGAGTACTGGAGTGGGTTGCCAATTCCTCCTCCAAGGGATCTTCCCCACCCAGGGGTGGAACCCGAGTCTCTGTGTTTGCTAAGTCGCTTCAGTTGTGTCCAGGGAAATTCATATATAGTAGTCTGTGTGTGTGCTGAGTCGCTTCAGTAGTGTCTGACTCTTTGCCACCTTATGGACCCTAACCTACCAGGCTCCTCTGTCCATGGGATTCTCCAGGCAAGAATACTGGAGTGGGTTGCCATTTTCTTCTCCAGGGATCTTGCCAACTCAGAGATTTAACCTGTGTCTCCTGTATCTCCTGCATTGGCAGGCGGGTGCTTTACCACTAGTGCCACCTGAGAAGCCCTATATAGCAGTGAATGTATGTTAATTCTAAATTCCTGATTTATCCATCCCCCCACCTTTCCCCTTTGGCAACCACAAGTCTGTTTTCAAAGTCTGTGAGTCTGTTTCTATTTTATAAATAAGTTCATTTGTACCATTTTTTAAGATTCCACATGTAAGTGATATAATGTTTGTTTTTCTCTGACTTACTTTACTTACTATAATAATCTCTAGGTCCATCCATGTTGCCACAAATGGTATTATTTCATTCTTTTTGTGACTGAGTAATATTCCATTGTATGTGTGTACCACATCTTCCTTATCCATTCCTCTGTTGATGGACCTTTAGGTTGCTTCTATATCTTGGCTCTTGTAAATACTGCTGCAATGAACATTAAGGCACATATATCTTTTCAAATTATGGTATTCTCCAGATATCTGCCCAGGAGTGGAATTTCTCAATATATGGTATTTTTAGTTTGTTAAAGAACCTCCATATTGTTTTCCATAGTGACTATACCAATTTTCATTCCCACCAACAATGTTGGAGTGTTCCCATGTCTCCACACCCACTCCAGCATTTATTGTTTGTAGATGATGGCCATTCTGACTGGCGTGAAGTGATATCTTATTGTAGTTTTGATTTGCATATGTTTAATAATTAGTGATGTTGAGCATTTTTTCATGTGCTTTTTGGCCAACTGTATGTATTTGGAGAAATATCTGTTTAGATCTTCTGACCATTTTTTTTATTATTGAGCTGTTTGTATATTTTGAAGATTAATCCCTTGCAGTCACTTCATTTATAAATATTTTCTCCCATTCTGTGGGTTCTTTTTTCACTTTGTTTATGGTTTCCTTTGCTGTGCAAAAGCTTTTAAGTTTAACTAGGTCTTGTTTATTTGTTTTTGTTTTTATTTTAATTACTATAGGAGGTGGATCCAAGAAGGTATTGCTGAGATTTATGTCAAAGAGTGTTCTACCTGTTTCCCTCTAAGAGTTTTGTGGTATCTGGTCTTACATTTAAGTCTTTAATTCATTTCTAGTTTATTTTTGTTTATGGTATTAGAGAATGTCCTAGTTTCATTTTAAAACTTGAGTTGTCTTGTTTTCCCAGTACCATGTCTGACAAAATTTGACCCCAGAAACTAGATTTTGGGGGTGTCATTAGAATGGCACTCATTTGTAGTTCTGAATAGGTGTCTGAGATCTCCCAGGGGCTCACAGGTGTATTGAGTGTCATTTTCTGTTTTCTTCCACGGCTTGACTTGTGAGTAGTGAGTCCAGGAGTCGTGTCCTGGTACTTTGACTGCTGTGGGGGTAGAAAGTATTACAGGGTAGGGGCCCTTCCATGTGGGCTGGAGTTGAGCCTTTGGGGACCCATCTTTCCAGACTTTAATTAGGACTTGAGTCCCTGGAGCGAATAGTGGTGATTCCTTAGAATATTTTAGTTCTTGGTTCATACCCCACAAGCGTATATCCTGTTGGAATTGCCCAAAGGCCATGGTATAAGACGGGAGGGTCTGAGCTTCTGGATCTAGGAAGAGGTCATTGACATAAACAAAAGGTCTCCCATATAGCATCTCATAAAGACTAAGACCAACTTGTTCCTTAGGGGCAATACGGGTACGGAGGAGAACTATTAGTAAAGCTTCCTTCCATCCCAGGGAGGTCTCCTGGGTTGTCTTTTTTATCACTGATTTTAAGAATTGGTTGGCTCTTTCTACTTTTCCTGAAGACTGAGGCCTCCAGGCACAATGGAGATAGTAAGTAATGCCCAATTCTTTAGAGACCCCTTGGCTGACCTTAGAAGTAAATGATGTCCCATTGTCACTTTGTAATGACCTGGGCAGACCAAATCTCGGAATGATTTCATGGAGCAGTTTTTTTTACCACCTCCTCAGCCTTCTTAGCCCGGGTGGTAAAGCCTTCAATCCATCCTGTGAATGTATCTTTCATGACTAATAAGTATTTATACCCGCAAGAAACTGGTATCTGGGTGAGGTCCATCGGCCAGTCGTCTCTTGGGTAAGTCCCTCATCATTGGACAGGCTGGGCCAGCTGGGGTCTTTGAGCTTCTTGGGGGTTGTTTAACTGGCAAGTGAGACAAGATAATCTTTGGAGGGCCTTTTCCCCTAAGTGAGTGGTGGCATGTTAGGAGTTAACCAACTTCCATTGGAGGTTCCCAGGCAGAAAAAGCAGTCCCTCCTTTTGGAACCACCCTAATAATCTTCTTGAAGTCTCACCTTCAGTATATGAAGGAGTTTCTGGCAAATTAGTCTGTGGAACTAAGGTGGAAACCCCTATTAGGTCTCTGTTCTCTAATACTGCTCTCTTAGCTGCCTGATCAGCTGCTTGGTTCCCTCATGCCACTTCCATGCTCCCTTTTTGGGGTCCTTTACAATGAGAGAACTGAAACCTCAGTGGGCAGATGAACTGCCTCCAAGAGACTAAGAATTTGATCACTGTATTTGATTGGGGACCCTCGGGTGGTCAAATGGGCCTTTTCTTTCCAAATAGCAGCATGTGCATGTAGCACCAGAAAGACATACTTGGAGTCAGTGTAAATGGCTCTTTTCCTTTTCCCAGATCTAAAGCTCGAGTCAGGGCTATGAGCTCAGCTAACTGGGCTGAAGTACCTTGTGGCAGAGACTTAGCCTCTATGGTCTCAAAATTGGAGACTACTGCATATCTGGCTCTTCTTTTTCCATCCAAGATAAAACTGCTTCCATCAGTGTACCAGATTTCCTCAGGATTGGTCAGAGGATCTTCCGACAATTCCTCTCGGGGTTTTGTCCAGTGGTCCAAGGTTTCTAGGCAAGAGTGAAAGGGGAGAGAGCCCTCAGGGGTAGGCAGGAGAGTGACTGGGTTAAAAACCTCACAAGGGGATATAGTGAGGCCTGGATTTTCCATCAGCACTACTTGATATCTGAGGATTCTTTGATCAGACATCCATAGATGGCCTCTCCTATTTAGTTGTTTCACTTGGTGGCTGGTAAAAATAGTTTGCCCCCAAAAGAGAGTTTTAAAGCCTCTTCTATCAGGACTGCAATAGCTGCAATGTTTCAAAGGCAGGGAGAGATTTCCTCCCAATAAAGGAGGAGGACAGTCAGGGACCACTAAAAACTGGTAGGAAAATATTTGTACATCCCAGCAACAAAGTGCTCAGGTGAATCTTTTTGTAACTATTTTTCCTGTATCACTGAAAATGGTACAGGTTTGGGAGAAGAAGCTCTGGAGTAGGAGGTCAGAACAGAGTAGGTAGCCCCTGTGTCAACCAAGAAATTCTCCGGCCTACCTGCCACATACAGTTGCACCCTTGGCTCCAGCTCTGTGATGGTTATCTGTGACAGATGGGCTGGCTGGAGTGGGCTGCTTCAGTCCTGTTGAACCATAGTGAGGGAAGGCTTGGTGCTTGTCCTTGAGGCTCTTGGCTCCTGAGGACAGAGTGCCACCCAATGTCCCAGTTGATGGCATTTATAGCAAGCCTTTTTAGGAGATTTGTCATGATTGGACATTCATTGGCCCAATACCCCACCTGTCTACAGATTAGGCATTTGCCTGGTGCCTTGTCCTTCAAGGACTCGGGGCTTGCCATAGGGCTTCCCTGGAGGGCGCCAGCATCTGGGCAGGCCTTGTCTTTTTCCTTCTCTCCCTCTCCTGGGCCTTGGCCTCCTTCTCCTGTTCTCTGTTATAAAAGATATTGGTGGCTGTCTGGACCGTCTCATTTAAAGAGGAAGCAGGGTCCTGGTGCTGTAGTTGTAACTTTACTCTGCTATCTGATGTACGATGTGACAGGAGCTTGTCCTTTAAAATCACCTGTCCCTCAGAAGAGTCTAAGTCCAGATTGGTAAACTTTTGGAGGGCCTCTTTTAGCCTTTCCAGAAGGCAATGGGGTTCTTGTTGGGCTCCTGAGTTATAACTGAGGCTGGGCACAGTCCTATAAGTCATAGGCTTCCTTCTATTTCCATGGGTGGACTTCTTTAGGAGTGAGTCTTTCTGAGGCTTATCCTACCCAGTACTGTTGCAACCTGAGAGCCAGGCATCCCTGGGTCAGGGTGCAGATTCCCAGGCAGGCTGAGGCATGATAGATAGCCTCCTGGAGATCTAATCCCCAGGTAGGTCGAGGCAGGTCGGCCTCCTGAGAATTGGGTCCCTGGGCAGGTTGAGGCGTGATGACCTCCTGGGAACCCTGGACTGACGGATCCCCGAGTAGGTTGAGGCATGACAAACTTTTGTGGACCAGATCCCTAGGCAGGTCAAGGCAGGTTGACCTCCTGGGACCCCCAGACTGGAGTTGGGCATTCCCAGTATCTCCAGCATGACCAGTGCTGGGTAGGATTAAGGGGTTGTAATTTTAACTCATTGCCAGTTGGTTCACTGCAGATGGGAATAGATACCATGATGTAAAGCTATCCAAGCCTGTGCCCTGAGACTGGGAACCTGGTGAAATGGTCATAAGCCTTATCCTCTTACGGCTCTAAGGGATTGTAAGTCACTGATTCCCTCCCCTAGTCCTCCACAAGTGCAGGCTAAGGTGTCTCCAATGGTAAACATTTTGTTGCCATAGACCCACTTTAGGTAATAACAGAAATAATGACAAAGGAGTGGGTTATCTGGCCCTGTTAGGGGCATTAAAGTGTTTTAATAATAGGCTGGGTGGAGCAATGTTGCCTAGAAGGGGACAGGGTCCTGGTTGTAAGAGAACAAATTGATAAGAAGCAACAGATCAGATGTTCTATAAAAGTGGAGTGGAGATGAAGAAGGAATTCATAGGGCCTGGACTCCATCTCAGGCCTGTCCGTGCTGATCATGTGCGGCCACCTCTCCAGTGGACTCTGATCTCTGTCCTTAGCGCCTGTGGGAATGACAATGGAAGGATAAGACCCCCCTCTGGGCAGGGGAATCTTGAAGAAGAGGAAACAGACACTAATCACTCCTGCCTCCGGACAGTATCTATCGAAATGTAATCACAGGCTTATCGGTGATTAACTGGTTGGAATGTAACCGCGAACTGTTTGAACACATAACACGTGAATGATGGGGTTATTGTGATTGTATTTACCCTTCCTTTGTAAGCCTCAAGGGATTTGGGGTGGTGGGTTTGGACACGTACACCTGGGGTATAAAAGATTTTCACAAATGCTGGTTGGGGCCCTTGGCTAAGAGGAGACTCTGCCTTGGGCCCGCAGGTGTAATAAACTGCACTCCACTATCTGCATTGTCCTTGTGAGTGAGTTTGTTTCCCGGAAAGCATGGCTACAACAGAGATTTGATCCAGGGGTATGTTTGTGACTTTAGGAGAAGGGTGGTAAGGGTTTGGGCCCAAACGGCCTGCAGGGCCAACTCCCAAAGTGGCAAACATTATCCTGGAACCCAATTGCCTTTGAAGGGATGCCAACAGAGGGACTTCTCGCAGGCATTGCATGTCTGTCTCCCGCCTGAGCGGGTTCACTGAGAAAAGTTGATGTTGCCCACGTCACAGGAAACATGGAAGATGAAGGCCTGAATATCTAGAGGGATTGGATATTACACAGTATTTCCCTCCCAAGGGCTGGATATTTTCTGGTTGTCCGTTCAGAAGATCGTAGAGGCCACATTGTGGGCCTGGATGGGGCTCAGGAAAAAAGCATGAAACAGGAGGGAAGGGGGCAGGGCACAACTTTTGAAAGAATGACATAGCACAAGGGCATAACATAAACTGATTAAAATCAGTTGGGTCCAAGATGACAAGTCAAATTCAAGTAAACCTTAATCCCCAATCTGTAAGCCAATTGATACACCCAGATGTATCAGGACGGCTACAAGGCAATGTCAAAAGACAGGAACCAATGGTTCCCCAATGATTGGGATGATCCTCCCAATCATTAGCCTATGAATTCACCCAGCTCGGAAAAACTAACCAGACCACATTCCATGGCCGAAATCCATGGCCTAAACCCTTGCCCTCTGCAATGGCCCACACCCTGCGGAGTGTGCTTTTCTCTGAATCCTAACAAATCCACCTCTTACCTATTACTGTGTCTCTCACTGAATTTTTGCAATGAGACATCAGAGCCTGAGCTTCATTAGTTCCTGAAGCCAGGCATCATGGGTTTTGGCCAGGCTCAAGTCCCAGGAAAGAGGAGCTAAAGGACGGGAGGAAAAAGCAGTGGGGAAAACGTGCCAAGGAATCCCCTTCATAGCCTGCCGGAAAATCTGCTAAATACCTGACCTGTGCTCACAGTTTTCATTAGCCTGATCCTTGGCACAAAGAAGATTAAGGACAGAAGAACCCCCACTGGCTTGGGTAACAGCTACTGGGGCTCAGCAGATAGTGCCTTTGGGCCATACTGAAGAGTAGCCTCTCCAGAGTCCATCGATTGCACCCACTGCCGCTTGCCTGTTCACGGGGGGTTCCAGGAGGGTTCGAGGAAACAAGAAATGAGAGGTTGTAAAGGAATTAAGATTTTGTTAGGCATATGTCCCTCCAGTCATAGTAGCGAGGACCTCCTACCTTAACCAGAGGTCTTCTCAAATCTGAGACTGAACCACATGAGCTTTCTGCTGTCTGTGCAGGCAGAACCCCAGGCATGCAAATCCCAAAGGGCCTAGTTCAGGTTCTTCTCCATGAAAATGGCGGCTTCCACAGCATCCTGGGTTTTACCCATCTCATTTTGAGATGGCTCCTTCATGTCCTGGAAAAGGGCACAGGCTCCAAGATGGTTTTTTATCTTCAGGAGACGATGGATATCCTCCTGCTTCTCTTCTGCTGATTCATGGGAAAAGTGGCAGATGCCCTCCAAGGTCACATCCTTCCCAGTCAAAGTAGAAGCTCAGAGAGAGGTGGGCTTCCGAGGCCTGCAGATGCAGGTTGACCAGACAGTGGACAGAGGCCTCCACCTGGATTGAATAATTCTGATGAATCTGGGAGCTCATGGCTGATCAGTAATAAGGCGTTAAGGTAAAAAAAAAAAATGGCGACGCTGATCCCGGTGACTGAGGATAGCTGAGTGGCTGATTCCAAAGGTTGTGACTGGAAAAAGGTTGGAGGGTGGTCAGAGGCTAGAGCAAGGGGCATGTCTGGGTCTGTTCCGACCAAACATTGTTGAAGAGAGACATCTGAGGGACCAGCGAGCACTTGCTAAAATCCTTATTTTTTTTTTTTTAACCTAACAGAGTATTAAAAAGCAGAGATATCACTTTGCCAACAAAGGCCCATCTAGTCAAAGCTATGGTTTTTCCGGCAGTCATGTATGGATGTGAAAGCTGGACCATAAAGAAGGCTGAATACCGAAGAATTGATGCTTTTGACTGTGGTGTTGGAGAAGACTCATGAGAGTCCCTTGGACAGCAAGGAGATCAAGCCAGTAAATCCTAAAGGAAATTAACCCTGAATATTCATTGGAAGGACTGGAGCTGAAGCTCCAACACTTTGGTCACCTGATGCAAAGAGCCGAGTCATTGGAAAAGACCCTGATACTAGGAAAGGTAAAGGGGCAAAAAGAGAAGGGGGCAGCAGAGGATTAGATGGTTAATTAGCATCAGTGACTAAATGGACATGAATTTGAGCAAACTCCAGGAGGACAGAGAAGCCTGGAGTACTGGAGTAGTCCATGGGTCACAAAGAGTCAGACAGGACTTAATGACTGAACAACAAGTGGCATTTTGCTTTTTGCTGTGGTGAATATTTTTGTGTATAGGAATTTTTCAGTTTAGTAATGGGTTTTCAAATAAAAACACTTTGTTTTCACTAAAAACAAAGGAAACATACATCTTTCTTTTAGTACCTCTGCCATGATGTTAACTTTACTTGACTTTCTATTCAACAAATATAGAATCACAGTATATAATTCCAAAAGAAACCTTAGAAGTAATTTGGTTCTGCCTAATTTCTATAAAATTTCCAAGAGATAGTCATATGCCTTTTGTCTGATCACTTCCACTGGTTTTAGAATTGCTATTGCCATATTATTATGGACTCATAAAACTAACATGTGACTTTTTGAACCAGCCTCTTGGACTTCCTTTATATGAAACCATTTCCACCATCACCCCCGCCCATCCCTACTTCTATAATTTCTATCCACTGATTTTAGCTATTTATTTGCCAATTTTTCTCTTTGTACTGCTATCTTTTCTTCTCTCTTCAATCCCCCCCACCCCTACACTTCTCCACCCTGCTTTCTGACCCAGGAGTGGCCTGAATCAGCTCTTGGCTGATGGGGCCCCCAGCAAGGATAGAGCATTCAGGATATTTACTTTGCTGCTTTCCTCCTTGCAGGATAGCTTAAAGCTGGCTCTGTCCTTCCATCAAAGATCAGAGATCCTCTCAAGGTGACCTTCTCCAAAGTCCTTTTTTGAGTTTCTGTTGCTGAGTTTTGTTAACCATTCTCTCACACATCCCTTCAGACCTCAGGATACTGCACTGTCCTCAACACTCTCCTCTATATTTCCCACACTTCTGTAAAAGAGTCCCTTTAATCAACCTATTTGGACTAGCCTAATTTGAGTGAGCCATCTGTTCCCTGTTTCCTGCTGGAATGTGTCTGACTCACTCTATATACACTCTTTTTTTTTTTTTTTCAATTTTATTTTATTAGTTGGAGGCCAATTACTTCACAACATTTCAGTGGGTTTTGTCATACATTGATATGAATCAGCCATGGAGTTACATGTATTCCCCATCCCGATCCCTCCTCCCACCTCCCTCTCCACCCGACTCCTCTGGGTCCTCCCAGTGCACCAGGCCCGAGCACTCATCTCATGCATCTCACCCGGGCTAGTGATCTGTTTCACCATAGATAATATACATGCTGTTCTTTTGAAACATCCCATCCTCACCTTCTCCCACAGAGTTCAAAAGTCTGTTCTGTATATACACTCTTAATAGATGCAACCAGATTATCACAAAGCTAGAGTTACAATGATTTGCTCTGTTGATACTGCTGGTTGAACAGTTCAGAAATACTGACATGACTGACCCGGCTACCCTCTCATATTCAACAATGTTTCTTATGATTACCAGTTGGACTTGTTTTGCACTCACAAAAGAGGAGGTGTGGATCAAGAAGTGAAAAAGGCAGGGAAAGGTGTGAAGGATTAAATGAAGGCCAAGGAAAACTTGCGTTTCCTCACGACATATTGGATAGTCTCACTCCTCACTTTCCTTACTCAATCCCATCCATTTCTATGATTCTAATTGCTTTTCACAGATGGTTCTCTAATTCAAATCCCTAGCACAGACCTATCTGAACTTCAGATCCACAAATGCGACTGTCTTCTTGAATGTCGCCAAGTGGAGATGTCTCAAACGCCTGACCTTCTTTTCCATGCCCAGGGTTTCTCCTCTTCCTGTGTTCTCTATGTGAGAGAATTACAACATTATCCACCTAGTTACACAAGCCAGACATCTAGGGATCATCCTTGATACCTTCTCCTTATGTCCTCATTGCTTCTCACCTATTTTCTCTCCAGAATGTCTCATTCATATCTACTTTGTCCTTTTCCATCACCTCTTGCTCCCGCCCAGACAACAGCAGTTACATCCTAACTGGGTTTCTCAGTATCCCTTCTTCCCATCCTTTCAACTAGTTCTCATGCTACAGCTCACATGATTGTTTTGAAGTGCAAATATATTCATGCTATACACACACAGAGCTTTCCTCCTTCTTTAACACTTCAGTGACTTCCCTTTTCTCATCATGAAAATAAAAAATCAAGGCCTATGCATCATTTCATGTCCTGGTCCTATCCTACTTCTCCAAACTAATCTTATTTCTGCTTTACCACTTACTAACTCTATAACTATGGATTGGCTACTTCTCTGTGCCTCAGTTTTTTTGTCTGTAAATTGGGAATAATAGTAGTGTCTTCCACATATCATTGTTGTGAGGACCAATGTAAGGTGCTTAGATCTTAATAGTATGTACTCCACAAATGTTAGCTCTCATTAGCACATTTTATCTCTCTTCAGGCTCTTCAAGGTTTTTTCTCAAAGGTACTATATCTCCTTTCATCATAGAACCTCTGTATGGCCTGCAAAGCCTAAAACATCTACTGTCTGGCCCTATATCTGGCCCATCAGTATATAACTGATGTTTACTGACACCTGACCTAGGCAATTGATGTACTTTTCTTATTGCTATTAAATGAATGGGTAACTATT
The DNA here is from genome assembly GCF_963930625.1 of Muntiacus reevesi. Taxonomy (NCBI): domain Eukaryota; kingdom Metazoa; phylum Chordata; class Mammalia; order Artiodactyla; family Cervidae; genus Muntiacus; species Muntiacus reevesi. Next base: position 34,710,087 of record NC_089264.1, on the reverse strand, counting down.
AGAAAATACATATATTTTAGGGTAGGAGAAGGAAAAAAAAAATCAATAACCAAGAAATTTGGTGGTTTATTTAAGGCCATATTAGAAAAGTATATATACTGATTATTACCTCTGTATAAGACTAAATTTGATGCTCAAATTTTAATAATTATTAGCATAAGTATAATATGTGGTGTGATGGGAAGATAGGTTCTTTTAATAGGTTGCAGTTAGGAAAAAATACTTTTGTTTCTTTAACTCTTTAAGGACGGAAACCTTGGAGTTCAGTTCAGTTTACTCCTTCCTTCTTCATGTCTCCCCTCCCACAGTGCCTTCAGCTGCCTGGTGATTGCCTGGCAACCAGCTGCTACTTTGCACACCAGGCTAAAATAAGCAGGGAATCAGTGAGACAAGGCAGGTTAAGTGCAAACGAACAGGCTGACTGACTTATGACAAATTCTTGGCAGAATCAGCAGGAGGATACTGGATTGCAGATGGATTGCCTCAGCCCTGAACAGAAAGGTGTGCATGATAATAGAGCCAAGGAAAATGTCAAAGAAAAAAAAAAAGCTATCTTTTACAGCTACACAACAGAAAAATAACCGATTTGCCTTTTCTGTAGATGTGTCTCTAGAGTTGGCCATTATGATTAAAGTTGCCCTTGAGAAAAGAAAACAATTAACTTAGGATTTTCCAGGAAATGAAGAATTTCAAGAGGAAGGAAAACTGAGTGTACAGGAAGACCAGTCAACAGGTCAAAGGGGGCAGCTGTGAAAATTGTCAGCTTTTGGACAATGTCATTTTTGTTTCAGTGAGAAGCTTCATTGCTCACTGTTAGTAGCCATAATGCCGAGATCCTGAAGGAAAACAATCCCCCTCTCGCTTTGCACCACGCTTTCTGCTGGGTCTGTTCAGTCAGCCTTTAGGTAGGGATGGAGGGCCGTTCTCAGCTAGGCACTCAGCATCCTCAGTGGCAAGGTAGACAGAAGTCTTGCCTTCATGGAGCATACAATTGGGCAGAAAGGGACACCCTAAACCCAGTAAATAAGTATATTCTATAATATTTATAGGCTGAGAGATGCAATGAAAAAAATAAAGCAGGGACAGGATAATGGTGAAGGGGTGGGTCTAGCATTAAAACAAATGTGGTCAGGAGAGGCCACTCCAATAAGGTGACACTTTCGCAAAGACTTGAAGCAGGTGAAACATGAGCCCTGAGCATGTCAGGGATGGGTCTTCAGGAAGAGGCCCGAGGGTGCAAAGGTATTTGAGCTGATATGTGCTTGGCATTGTGAAGGGACCGTCAGGAACCCCGATGGTTTTAGGGAGGCAAGCAAGGAGGCATTTAGGAATGCTGGAGAGTTGAGGGGCAGGTGGCTAGATTGTAGAGTCTCGTGGGCCTTGGCTTTGACTGTGGGTGAAATGGGTGAAATGCTCTTCTTTAAAGGGAGATCTGAGATCTAAGATCTGAAATCCTCTCCTAAGTCTCCGTACCTTCTCCCACCCTGTTTTGTCTTTAATCATTCCCACCCCCTCCAGAAGATCACCATAACACCAGGGCCAGGATTAGGGTTGAGAGAAGCACTTGCCTCCCATGTAAAGTTTCAGGGGGCACCAACACTCTCAGGAGTCACCGGTTTTCCCTCTGCCTCAGTCTCTGATATGGGACAAGGCAGCACTGTTACTGATCCTATCTTTATGTAAATTTTGTTTTTTCAGTTCGTCCTGGGGTTTTGACATTGTTTTTGATTTTTTAAAATACTACACTAAACTATCATTTGGTTGACTCTTTTTTGTACCACTTCCCCTTAAATGTTGTGTCCAAGGGAAGTACCTAAATCACCACATCCCAGTCCCCACGCTGAGGCTCTCTCTTCCCCTTGTTTCCACAGCATCAGTCTAAACCAGGGGTTTGCAGACACTTTCCATAATGGCCAGACAGCTTTTTCAAGCTATGCAGTCTCTGTCACACTCTGTCACACTGGAACACAAAAGCAACCAAAGACAGTAAGCAGACAAGTGAGAGTAACAGAGTTCTGATAAAACTTTATTAATAGATGCTGAAATTGGAATTTCATTTAATTTTATTTTTTATTTATTTTATTTAATCTAGAAGCTTGATCAGATTTAGGTTAAATTTTCTAACTAAGTTATAATTATTATTTTGCTTATTTTTTATTTTTAATTTCTATTTTCAAAAAATTTAAATTGAAATATAGTTGATTTAATTTCATGTAAATTTCATATGTCATGATATATTATTCTTCCTTAGATTTTCCCCCAGTCATTTTAAAAATGTAAAAATCATTCTCAGCTCACACCCCATACAAAAACAGCTGGCAGATGAGGCTGGGAAGTCTTGAACTGAAGGGTTGGGGCCCTGAGGAGGTTCTTTTAATGGTACTGTTTGCTGCCTCTCATGGGTGCTCAGACACCTCCAGTTTACTACAGTCAGTGAAGACTTTCAGGGCCTCTGTGTTTGGCCCTGCTTTCTAATGAAACTTGTTTTTCTTCCCTCCCCCGAAAAATACGCAGACTCACTGTCCCCTAAATAAAGCAGGTTCATTATTAGCTACCTGCTTTTGACCTTGTTTCTTTTTCTGTATAGAATCCACCCTCCCTTCTCTCTCCAGTGTCCCTGCAAAGTCACTCTTCTTTCCTGGCTCCACCAAGCAGGTGTAGCCTCTTCATTTCCTCTGAATTCCTACCATCAATTCAGTTCAGTTGCTGAGTCATGTCCAACTCTTTGCAACCCCATGGACTGCAGCACAGCAGGCTTCCCTGTCCATCACCAACTTCTGGAACTTGCTTAAACTCATGTCCATCGAGTCAGTGATATCATCCAACCATCTCACCCTCTGTTGTCTTCTTCTTCTCCTGCCTTAAATCTTTCCCAGCGTCAGAATCTTTTCCAAAGAGTCAGTTCTTTACATCAAATGGCCAAAATATTGGAGCTCCAGCTTCAGCATCAGTCCTTCCAATGAATATTCAGGACTGATTTCCTTTAGGATGGAATGGTTGGATCTCCTTGCAGTCCAAAGGACTCTCAACAGTCTTCTCCAACATCACAGTTCAAAAGCATCAACTCTTCAGCACTCAGCCTCCTTTATGGTCCAACTCTCACATCTGTACATGACTACTGGAAAAACCATAGCTTTGACTAGACAGACCTTTGTTGGCAAAGTAATGTTGCTGCCTTTTAATATGCTGTTTAGATTGGTCATAGTTTTTCTTTCAAGGAGCAAGCGTCTTTTAATTTCATGGCTGCAGTCACCATCTGCCATGATTTTGGAGTCCCCCAAAATAAAGTCTGTCACTTTTTCCATTGTTTCCCCATCTATCTGCCATGAAGTGATAGGATTGGATACCATGATCTTAGTTTTTTGAATGTTGAGTTTTAAGCCAGCTTTTTCACTCTCCTCCTTCACTTTCATCAAGAGGCTCTTTAGTTCCTCTTCTCTTTCTGCCATAAGGGTGGTCTCATCTGCATATCTGAGGTTATTGATATTTCTCCCAGCAATCTTGATTCCAGCTTGTGCTTCATCCAGCCCAGTGTTTCTCATGATGTACTCTGCATATAAGTTAAATAAGCAGGGTGACAATATACAGCCTTCACGTACTCCTTTCCCTATTTGGTACCAGTCTGTTGGTCCATGCCTGGTTCTAACTGTTGCTTGCATACAGTTGACTTGCATACAGACTTCTTATGAGACAGGTAAGGTGGTCTGATGCTTTCATCTCTTTAAGAATTTTCCACAGTTTATTGTGATCCACACAGTCAGAGGCTTTGGCATAGTCAGTAAGGCAGAAGTAGATGTTTTTCTGGAACTCTCTTGCTTTTTTGATGATCCAATGGGTGTTGGCAATTTGATCTCTGGTTCCTCTGCCCTTTCTAAATCCATCTTGAACATCTGGAAGTTCTCAGTTCATGTACTGTTGAAGCCTGATTTGGAGAATTTTGAGCATTACTTTGCTAGCATGTGAGATGAGTGCAATTGTGTGGTAGTTTGAGAAGGAAATGGCAACCCACTCCAGTCTTCTTGCCTGGAAAATCCCATGGACGGAGGAGCCTGGTAGGCTACAATTCATGGGGTCACAAAGAGTCGGACATGACTGAGCAACTTCACTCACTCACTTGAATGTCCTTTGGCATTGCCTTTCTTTGGGATTGGAAAGAAAATTCTAGAGGTGGCAAGAATACAGAGGAATTCCTACCACAGGTGTCACTAATACCCCTTTTAGTTCTTAATTCTAGCTTCTCTTTGTTTTCTCTGTTTTATACGTGTAAGTATTCTGTTTCAGATGAGATTCCTTATCCTCTGTAAATCCTTCTGTGTGCCTAGTCAAGAGCTGAGAATATGATGGAAGCTCAACACTCAGGAATTGACTGGACTCTATCTAGTATGAGGATGTCTTCTCTTGAAAGAGTCAGATGGGACCGATGAGATTCTTAGGACATGCCTTCTGAATCTGAGGGAGGTGATTCTTTAGATGGGATGTACAGACTATCTGTGCTCTCTTGCCTCCTTTACCCTGCAATTAGCGACAATTTTGTTCCATGTGATTGCTAGGATTGTTATCCCATTGTCTTCAGATGTACTTCTGTCACACCCTGTACTTGCTCCTGATTCACCAGTTTTAAAGAGACCTGTTTGACTGCTTTGAATTAGTAGAAGAGGAAAAAGAAATAGTCGCAGATTAAACACCTACTGAGGTAGCAAACAGTGTACTAGGGATTTTACAAAAGATAGGAACGTTCTTAATTGTCACATCAGGGGACTGAAGTTCAGAAAAGTTCACTAACTCCTGTGAACCTAAGTGGTGGAAATGAAATGAAACACACAGGAGGTAACTGCAAAGGAATGTATAGCAGTTTAACCTCCTGATAAGCCTGAGGCATCAGATTTATCTCTATTTGCCCCATCTCTGTATCTCACCTTCCCACTCTCACTCCTACTCAACTGTCTAGTATTCATTGATGAGATAATGTATAAAGTTCATAGCAGAGTCTGACACATGACACTCACTCCAAAGGTGTCCTGTTTTCTTTCTCTTAAATCTCTTCTATTTCTATCCCCCAACCTCTGCAGACCACTTTAAAGTTGAATGGCTATTTTACATCTATGCCTACATTGTAATTCATATTATGATTTATCAAATTACATTAAGGTAGGGAGTCAGAAAGGTAAATATTTAAATGTATGAGTCTAGAGCATGTAAGCTAAGAACTGGTATTTGTGCTCGGTACTCTGCAATTACTTGTTGAGCTAAATTGGCATTTGAAAAATTTTTCTAGATTTAAATTCAAAATAATCAGATTTTACATTTGGCTGAAATCTTGGTGCTTCTGTGTTCCATTCCTTTCAACAGTTCCCCATTGCATAATAGAATTTATTTTGAGTGCCTGGCCTCCGAAGCCTACGGTGGCCTCCTCTCTTTCCACCTGGTTATCGATACTTCCATATGCATTTCAGGCCCCAGGCAAATGGGCTTAGTCAGCCTCCTCAGACAGAAGGGTCTAAAGATCTTCGGCATTTTGACTTTAAAATTTGACCGTTATTTAGGAAACCACACTATGTATCTCACCTTACCTGTGTTTCTTTGATTATGGCAATTCTGCATTTCAAATTCCTTTGCATCCATATCTATAAGTTGAAATTCTCCATGTCTTTTCTTTCTTTTTCATTTTTTCTTTTTTGGCTGTACTGCAAAACATTCACCCAGTGTTCTGCCAGGGAGTCCCTCCACATTCTTTATGGTTTTTTTCAGTGACAACATCCTCCATGAAACTTACACCGACCTCCTTTCTCTCTCTGAATGCCTATACCTCTTTATTTGCTCCCAACCATGATACTCTTCATATATACTCCTTACTGTAATTACTAATGTAAACGTCTCATCTGGTCTGTGAGATTTAATCATCTTCAGGCACAAATTCCATGAAATTTCTCAAGTGGTGCCTGGTCTAAGTGGGATATTCAGTAAATGGAAATTGAGTGAATGGAAACTGAACACAGAAACAATGTAGGAAGTCTCCTCCCCTTTTAGGGAAAGGACTTTAAACTACTCTATCAACCACTTACAATGAACACTTCCCTAACTAGAGAGTGGATTTTTTTTTTCCCTCCCATTGGCTGGGAAACAGTTTCTTCTGATGGAGCGTGAAATTTGAAAGGAAATTAAAAAAAATTTTTTTTCCTTCCGTTTCTTTTTTTGGCTGTGCTGGGTCTTTGTTGCTTTGCTCAGGCTTTCCTTAGTTGTCATGAGTGGGGCTCCCCTTCACTGTGGTGTCTGGGCTTCTCATTGCTGTGGCTTCTCTTGTTGTGGAGCACAGGCTCTAGGCATGGGGTCGGTAGTTATGGAGCCTGGGCTGAGCTGCCACGCAGCATGTGGGATCTTCCTGGACCAAAGACTGAACCGGTGTCCCTTGCATTGACATTGACATATGGATTCTTATCCACTGTGTCACCAGGGAAGTCCCTGGAAGGAAGTATTTTAAAGTTCTACTTGAGTTCAGAAAATGAGAAAAAGCGTCAACATGTTAATTACCGGAAGAGTTACAATAAGAAAGCAAAGTTTATGCATTGTCAGCTCACCCACCATGAGAATATTTTAATTTATAGCACTACTCCTAAAGGAGAAGAAAATGATGAGTAAGTAATAATGAGGTTCCTGCTTCAAACTTGTGGATCTTAGAAGAAATAATCCTCAACTTCTGATGTAGCAACCTAGGGAGATACAAACCTACTTCTGATGACAAGGTCATGGAGAAAAATATTTTGAGTAAATACCTCTGGTTACAAGGTGGACAACAGTGCTTTTGTACTTCTTTGAAAAAATATACATATTTATTTTTTCTTCCAGTTTTATTGATATATAGTTGACATACAGTATTGCATAACTTTAAGGTGTATAGCACAATGATTTGATTTACATAAATCATGAAATGATTATCCAAGTAAGTTTAGAGAACATCCATTATCTCATATAGATACAAACTAAAGAAACAAAAAAATTTTAATTAAAGAATTGTTTTTCTTGTGCTGGGAACTCTTTTCTCTTGAGGATTTTCATATGTAACATATAGCAATGTTAAGTATATTTATCAAGTTGTCCATGTGGTGTATAAGTACATGCCTAATACTTATTTCTCTTATATCTGGAAATTCATACCTTTTGACTGTCTTCATCCAATTTTTTCTGCCCACTTCCTGCCTCTGGTAATCACAAATCTGATCTCTTTTACTATGAGTTTATTTATTTGTGTGGTTTAATTTTTGAAGTTTTTTTTTTTTAATGTGGACCATTTTTTAGAAAAGTCTTTGTTGAATTTGTTACAGCATTGCTTCCTTTTTTCTTTTTTATGTTTTTTTTTTTTTCTTTTTTTTGCCAGGAGGTATGTGCGTCCTTAGCTCCTCGACTAGGGATCAAACCTGCACCCACAGCATTGGAAGGTTAGGTCTTAACCCCTGGACTGCCAGGGAAGTTCTTGTTTGCTTTTAAAATACAGTTGACTTCACCATTATGTTAATTACTGTTATACAGCACAGTGATTCAATGTTTCTACACATTTCAAGCTCATCACCACAATAAGACTAGTGAGAATATGTCACTGTTCTAAGGTATGACATAGTTATTGACTATAGTCTCTTGCACATTTCATACCCATGTCTCATTAATTTTGCAGCTAGAAGTTTTTACCTCTTAATCTCCCTTACCTATTTTTTTTCCTGGCAACACCTTCCCCGCTGTAACCACCTGTTTGTTCTTTGTATTGATAACTCTTTTTCTGCTATGTTATGTTTGTGCATTTGTTTTGTTTTTTAGATTCCACATATAAATGAAATTATACAGCATTTTTCTTTCTGTCTTATTTCACGTAGTACAGTACTCTCCAGGTCTGTTCATTCTGTCACAAATGGAAATATTTCATTCTTTTTTATGATTGAATAATATTCCATTGTATTCCAGTGTTCCACATCTTCTTCATCCTTTCATCTATTGATGGGCACTTTCAGTTCAGTTCAGTTCAGTCGCTCAGTCGTGTCCAACTCTTTGCGACCCCATGAACCACAGCACACCAGGCCTCCCTGTCCATCACCAACTCCCGGAGTCCACCCAAACCCATGTTCATTGAGTCGGTGATGCCATCCAATCATCTCATCCTCTGGCGTCCTTCTCCTCCTGCCCTCAATCTTTCCCAGCATCAGGGTCTTTTCCAATGAGTCAACTCTTCGCATCAGATGGCCAAAGTATTGGAGTTTCAGCTTCACATCAGTCCTTCCAATGAACACCCAGGACTGATCTCCTTTAGCATGGACTGGTTGGATCTCCTTGCAGTCCAAGGGACTCTCAAGAGTCTTCTCCAACACCACAGTTCAAAAGCATCAATTCTTCTGCACTCAGCTTTCTTTATAGTCCAACTCTCCTATCCATACATGACCACTGGAAAAACCATAGCCTTGACTAGATGGACCTTTGTTGGCAAAGTAATGGGCACTTTGTATGATTCCATATTTCGGCTATTATAAATAATGTTGCAATGAACGTTGTTGTTGCTTAGTCACTGAGTCATGTCCACCTCTTTTGTGACCCCATAGACTGTAGCCCACCAGGCTCCTCTGTCCATGGGATTTCCCAGGCAAGAACACTGGAGTGGGTTGCCCTTTCCTTCTCCAGGGGGTCTTCCTAACCAAGGTTTTAAACCTGCAGCCCCTGCATTGGCAGGTGGATTCTTACCACTGAGTCCCCAGGGAAGCCCACAATGAACATAGGGGTACATATATTTTTTTGAATTAGTGTTTTTGTGTTGTTTGGATAAATACCCAGGAGTGGAATTGTTGGATCATATGGTAGTTTTATTTTTAATTTCTTGAGGTATCTCTATACTGTTTTCCATAGTGGCTATACCAATTTACATTCCCACCAACAGTGCACAAGACATCTCTCTTCTTCACATTTTTGGCAACACTTGCTATTTGTTGTTTTTTGGATAATAGTCACTCTGACAACTTTGAGTTGATATTTTATTGTGGTTTTGATATGCATTTCCCTGATGATTTTGGATTTTGAGCATTTTTTTGTGTATGTTAGGCATCTCTATATCTTCCTTGAAAAATACCTTTTCAGATATTCTGCCCATTTCTTAATTGGGTTGTTTGGTTTTTTTTTATGTTGAGTGTATATGTTTGTATATATTGAACATTATCAGATTTTCATTTGCAAATAAATCATATGTATCATTTGTAAATATCTTCTTCCATTCAGTAGATTGTCTTTTGGTTTGTTTATGGTTTCCTTTGCTGTGCAAAAGCTTTTACATTTAGATTCCGTTTATTTATTTTTGCTTTTGCTTTTTTTACCTTAGAAACAGATTCAAAAACACATTGCTGCAATTTATGTCATGGAGTATTCTAGCTATGTTTTCTTCTAGGGGCTTTATGGTTTCTGGCCTTACATTTAGGTCTTTAACCCATTTTGAGTTTATTTTTGTACATAGTGTTAGAAACTGTTTTAATTTCATCCTTTTAACATGTAGCTGTCCAGTTTTCCATGCACCACTTATTGAGAGACTCTTTTCTCCATTGTATATTCTTGCCTTCTTTGGCATAGATTAATAGATCATAAGTGTGTAAGCTTATTTTTGGGTTGTCTATTCTGCTCCATTGATTTACCTGTCTGCTTTTGTCCCAGTACCACACTGTTTTGATTACTGTAGCTTTGTAGTATAGTCTGAAGCCAAGGAGCATGATCCATCCAGATCTGTTCTACTTTCTCAAGGTTGCTTTGGCTCTTACACGTCTTTTGTGTTTCCACACAAATATTAGAATTCTTTGTTCTAGTTCTGTGGAAAATGCTATTAATATTTGATAGGGATTGTATTTAATTTGCAAATTGCCTTTGGTAGTATAGTAATTTTAGCAATATTAACTCTTCCAGTCCATAGACATAGTGTATCTTTCCTCTTGTTTATGCTGTCTTCAATTTCTTTTATCAGTGTCATATAGTTTTCTAAGAATAGGTCTTTTATCTCTTTAGTTAGATTTATTCTTAAGTATTTTACTTGTTTTGATGCAGTGGTAAATGAGATTAGCTTCTTAATTTCTCTTTCTTGTGGTTCATTGTTAGTGTATAGAAATAGAACAGATTTCTGCAAATTAATTTTATATCCTGCAACTTTACCAGATTTATTGATGAGCTCTAGTAGTTTTTTGGTGGTATCATTAGGATTTTCTATTTGTAGAATCATATCATCTGCAAGCAGTGATAGTTTTACTTCTTCCTTTTAATTTTGGATGCATTTATTTCTTTTTCTTCTCTGATTGCTGATCTTTAGGAAATACTTTCAGTTTTTCACTGTTGAATACATTGTATTGTGCTCAGTCATGTCTGACTTTGCAACTGCATGGACTGTAGCCCACCAGGCTCCTCTGTCCATAGAATTTTCCAGGTAAGAATACTACAGTGGGTTGCCATTTCCTTTTCCAGGGGTCCAGGCTAGCTGTGGGCTTATCATATATGGCTCTATACCCACTTGGTTGAGAGTTTTTATCATAAATGAGTGTTGCATCTTGTCAAAAGCTTTTTCTCCAGGTATGGAGATGATCATATGGTTTTTATTCTTCAGTTTGTTATCACATTGAATGATATGCAGATACTGAACCATCCTTGTACCCTAGGATAAATCCCACATGATCATGGTTTGTAGTCCTTTTATTTTTATTTTGTTTTTGGTCATGTAAGGAATAATAGTAAGCATTGTAACAGTTACATTTTGGTGGTTAGTTTCCCATTTTATTGCTTGGATGTTTCTTTGGTGACAGTAAGGTGATCTTCCACAATCTCTTTTTCAATTTGTTGTGTTTTTTTATTTACTAATATTATTCTAAGTAAATATATATATATATATATATATTCATATATATGTGTGTATATATATATAGTTGTTGTTGTTGTTTAGTTGCTAAGTCATATCTGACACTTTGCGACCCCCATGGACTATAGCTGACCAGGCTCCTCTGTCCATGGGATTCTCCAGGCAAGAATACTGCAGTGGGTTGCCATTTCTTTGTCCATATATATATAAATTATTAGCATAAATTTTGCCACTCACCTTTACGTTGTGCACACCAGTTTTAAATGCAAACATAAGCATTTAATTTGTACACAAAAATCATCAAAATTATAGACCCAATGGGATTTTGTGCTGATGGGGCATCTTGAACATTATATGTGAATAGGGTGTCAAGAAATAGCATACATATTGCATGTATCTCCCCTGCTCACATGCATACTCCAGTTTTAAATCTGACTTCACTTACAAAACACAAGTTCAAAGATAAAGTTATTAAGAATTTCAAGACAGAAAATTAAACTAAGTGCAGGGCCTTCTGAGAGCAGAACCTCATGCAACTGACTACACTGGTCACACACCCATGAAGCTGCTTTATTTGCTATATGTGCTTGAACCAAACTTCTTAAATATCTTGCTGGTTGTGGAAAGGCTGCTCATTGTGACCTAATAATCCTCTCCTTCCTCCTTGGTATCAGAATGCAAATTTTATTTGGAGATTTAAGATGCTCAGGGCTTTCCAGGTGGCTAAGTGGTAAGGAATCTGACAGCCAAAGCAGAAGAAGATCCCATCCCTGGGTCAGGAAGATCCCCTGGTGTTCAGTTCAGTTCAGTCACTCAATCGTGTCCGACTCCTTGCGATCCCAGGGACTGCAGCACACCAGGCCTCCCTGTCCATCACCAACTCCCAGAGTTTACTCAAACTCATGTCCATTGAGTCAGAGATGCCATTCAACCATTTCATCCTCTCTCATCCCCTTCTCCTCCCACCTTCGATCTTTCCCAGCATCAAGGTTTTTTCCAGTGAGTCAGCTCTTTGCATCAGGTGGCCAGAGTATTGGAATTTCAGCTTCAACATCAGTCCTTCCAATGAACATTCAAGCTTTAGGATGGACTGGTTGGATCTCCTTTCAGTCCAAGGGACTCTCAAGAGTCTTCTCCAACACCACAGTTCAAAAGCATTAATTCTTCGGCAGTCAGCTTTCTCTATAGTCCAACTCTCATATCCATACATGACTACTGGAAAAACCATAGCCTTAATAGGTGAACCTTTGTTGGCAAAGTAATGTGTCTGTTTTTTAATATGCTATCTAGGTTGGTCATAACTTTTCTTCCAAGGAGTAAGCGTCTTTTAATTTCATGGTTGCAGTCACCATCTGCAGTGATTTTCCAGCCCCCAAAAATAAAGTCTGCCACTGTTTCCACTGTTTCCCCATCTATTTGCCATGAAGTGATGGGACCGGATGGCATGATCTTAGTTTTCTGGATGTTGAGCTTTAAGCCAACATTTTTACTTTCCTCTTTCACTTTCATCAAAAGGCTCTTTAGTTCTTCTTCACTTTCTGCCATAAGGGTGGTGTCAACTGCACATCTGAGGTTATTGATATTTCTCCCAGCAATCTTGGTTCCAGCTTGTGCTTCATCCAGCCCAGCGTTTCTCATGATGTACTCTGCATATAAGTTAAATAAGCAGGGTGACAATATACAGCCTTGAGGTATTCCTTTTCCAATTTGGAACCAGTCTGTTGGTCCACATCTAGTTCTAACTGTTGCTCCTGACCTGCATACAGGTTTCTCAAGAGGCAGATCAGGTGGTCTGGTATTCCCATCTCTTTAAGAATTTTCCACAGTTTATTGTGATCCACACAGTCAAAGTCTTTGGCATAGTCAGTAAGGTAGAAGTAGATGTTTTTCTGGAACTCTCTTCCTTTTTTGATGATCCAACGCATGTTGGCAATTTGGTCTCTGGTTCCTCTGCCTTTTCTAAATCCAGCTTGAATATCTGGAAGTTCACAGTTAACATACTATTGAAACCTGGCTTGGAGAATTTTAAGCATTACTTTGCTAGCATGTGAGATGAGTGCAATTGTGTGCTAGTTTGAGCATTCTTTGGCATTGCCTTTCTTTGGGATTGGAATGAAAACTGACCTTTTCCAGTCCTGTGGCCACTGCTGCGTTTTCCAAATTTGCTGGCATATTGAGTGCAGCACTTTCACAGCATAATCTTTTAGGATCTGAAATAGCTCAGCTGGAATTCCATCACCTCCACTAGCTTTGTTCATAGTGATGCTTCCTAAGGCCCACTTGACTTCACATTCTAGGATGTCTGGTTCTAGGTGAGTGATCACACCATTGTGATTTTGGTCATGAAGATATTTTCTGTACAGTTCTTCTGTGTATTCTTGCCACCTCTTTGTAATATCTTCTGCTTCTGTTAGATCCATACCATCTATGTTCTTTATTGTGCCCATCTTTGCATGAAAATTTTCCTTGGTATCTCTAATTTTCTTGAAGAGATCTCTAGTCTTTCCCATTCTATTGTTTTCCTCTATTTCTTTGCACTGATCACCGAGGAAGGCTTTCTTATCTCTCCTTGCTATTCTTTGGCACTCTGCATTCAAATGGGTATACCTTTCTTTTTCTCCTTTGCTTTTCCCCTGGAGTAGGAAATGCCAACCCTGTCTAGTATTCTTGCCTGAAAAATTCCATGGACAGAGGAGCCTGGCGGGCTACAGTCCATGGGGTCGCCAAGAATCAGACATGACTGAGTGACCAAGCACATATACAAGATGCTCAGCTAAAAATGACATTTTCTAGCATCTTAAGCAGCTACTTGTGAACAAGTTTTGGTTAACCAGATGTATTCAGAAGTATTGCCTGGGATTTAGGGGACAGCAGCATCATACCTCCTTTCCAGCTGCTTGGAGTAGAATGAGAACTATAAGTCCAGCAGTCACCTTGGAACATGTGGCAACCTTGAAGATAGAAAGGTTCTCAAATGAAATACATAGAAGGTGCCTTATTCCCTGTAAGACCATGGAGCTGCCACATGAGCCCTTGGCTGCTCACCATAAGACTTTTAATGTGTAAGAGAAAAACTTGTATCTGGTTAATCACTATTATTTGATGCTTTGATTATATGCAGATGAAATTAAGCCTAACTTACAGGGAAAGATTCACTAGTTCACATAGGTTAACAAATTAATTTAAGCAATGTTTTAAAGACAAACTTCAGGCAGTCCTCAAATTTGTTATTGGGTAACACATTTAGAATACCCTAGCTTGAGTGGCACCCATTTCTAAGCTCAAGAAGAAATTTTCCTCTTTCTTCCCAGTTCAGGACTCTGTTCTGGAGCTCTGAGATTGCAGATACACTCCAGATAAATGTAGTGTTATAAAAGTAATGCATTATGCCAGTGAAATAGTAATAAAATAATAATGTGAGAGTAGAATTTTGTAATTTTTCTAAGTAATTTAAATACCAATTTTGGTATTTAATAATTTAGGGCATCCCTGATATCAGTTGGTAAAGAATCTGCCTGCAATGCAGGAGACTCTGGTTTGATTCCTGGGTCGAGAAGATCTGTTGGAGAAGGGATAGGAAACCCACTCCAGTATTCTTGGGATTCCCTCGTGGCTCAGCTGGTAAAGAATCTGCCTACAATGTGGGAGACTAGGGTTTGATTCCTGGGTTGGTAAGATCCCCTGGAGAAGGGAATTTAATAATTTGAATACCAATCTTACAATGAGCATCGGAAAGAAAATCATAAACATCCATGTTGACAATTATGAGATTACCTATAGAAAAGCGTTGTCAACCATAAAAAAAAAAAAAAAAAAAATAGATCAAGTTGTTACATCTGTGTGTGTGCTCAGTCGCCTCCAACTCAGCAACCCCATGGACTTTAGCCCACCAGGCACACCAGGTTCCTCTGTCCATAGAATTTTCCAGGGGAAAATACGGGAGCAGTAACTGCCATTTCTTATTCCAAGGGATCTTCCCAGCGCAAGGATTGAACCCGCATCACTTCTGTCTCCTGCATTGGCAGGCGGACTATTTACCACCGAGGCCTGTGGGAAGCCCAAGTTGTTGCCTCAGTGAAGAAATCAGGTTGACTAATACTGCCACCTAGAGGTAAGATTCAAAACTACCATTTCTGATCTCTGCATGCTTGGACTGGAGCCTTCTAGGATCCATGGGATCCAGCCAAAAATACCGAAGTGGGTTGCCACGCCCTCCTCCAGGGGACCTTCCCCACCCAGGGGTCAAACCCGCAACTCTCATGTCTCCTTCATTGGCTTGGGGGTTCTTTACCATTAGCACCACCTGCTTATCTCTAAGGACCCCGAAAGGATAAGGGTTTGAGCAGGTGGTTTCTTCTCCCACTGACTAGTTAGTACTAGCTATCCTAATTGTCTTGCCCATTTATGAAGAGTCACTAGATGACATTTTCCAGGAGCATCCTGGAGGTAGCCGGGGTAGCAGCTGGGATGTGATCATAAATCAAGCTAAATGATACATGGAGTGCGGTACGCTTCCCATTTTTCCTGTCTAAGGGCTGTCCTGGCTGAGGAGCATGGAGATGGGCTTTAACTCAGAAGCATGAGGATTAAGCAGAAGTAGGTCTTGGAAGAGGATGACAGGGGAAAGCAATGGAAGTGGAAAATCCATCTCTCTTCTCAAATGTCCTTCCAGCTGATCCTCAAGGACTAACCTCGGGCCCATTTCCCATCCTTCTGCCTGGTTTATTCTGCTTTCCTCAACCTCATGTGCTCCATGATGACCTTTTGTAAGCTCTTCTTCTCTCTTATCCCCTTTCTAACCTCCTTCTCATCTCACCTTGGTCAGCATTGTTCGCTGGAAAGACAGTAGGGAAGAAGGCATGGTTTGAATCTGGTCCCCCGTTTATCTTACTATTTATCTCAAGCAGGTCACTTATAATTTCCTGAGACTCCAGTTAATCATATCTGTATGGGATACAGTGGGATTCACTGGTGACTCAGACGGTAAAGAGTCTGCCCGCAATGCAGGAAAGCTGAGTTCGATCCCTGGGTCCGGAAGATCCCCTGGGGAAGGAAATGGTAACCCACTTCACTATTCTTGCCTAGAAAATCCCATGGATGGAGGAGCCTGGCAGACTATAGCCCATAGGCTCGCAATGAGTTGGACATGACTGAGTGACTTCACTCACTCACTTACTCACTCAGGGGGTACAGTACATAGACCTTACAGGATGGATACCAAACTAAAATGGGGAAATATATTGTGAGAGAAACTGACATGTGGTGAGTAGTTAAGAAATTTTATTTTTTTTTTCCCTTTTCTCATTCTCTTGTCCTCCATAAATCACTGTCAGGAAAAACTAGTGAAAAAGAAAAATAGGCTGTTGGTATAAAGTATTAGGTATAAATTATCTTCAAAGTGTGATTTTAAAGATACAATGACAATCAGTGTCTATTACTTTTGTGTTTTTTTAACCTGTGCGTTCTCCGAGAAAGAGAAGTTCATCAGATATGGTCATAAAGTGGAAGGGAAAACCATGGGCTATTCTACTTACTCATCTGTAATTTGTGATCAATCACTTTGACCTCTCTGAGCCTAAGTTCTTCACCTGTGAAGCAGGGACAATGTTCCCTCTCATGTCTGCTTACTCAGTGCTTATGAGGACACAGCAGGTAAAATAGCTGGAGGGATTTTGTAAAGTCTAAAGTAAACACTAATGTAAATAGTAAATGATAATGTAAACAGTAATTATTATATTTTGTTTCCTCTTTGTTATACCCATAGTGGACATTCAGTAACTATTAGAAAAATATTAACCATGAATTTTACCTAATTAATTCACCTAGTAGTCATTGAAAACTTATTAAGTGCCTTTCTTTGGGATTGGAATGAAAACTGATCTTTTCCAGTCCTGTGGCCACTGCTGTTTTCCAAATTTGCTGGCATATTGAGTGCAGCACTTTCACAGCATCATCTTTTAGGATTTGAAACAACTCAACTGGAATTCCATCACCTCCACTAACTTTGTTCATAGTGATGCTTCCTAAGGCCCACTTGACCGCCCACTGAAGCCAAATGAAAAATATGGAGACAGAGTTTGGAGAAGATAGAAAGGTGGCTTTAATTCTCAGCTGACGGAGATGGGGTCAGTGACATCTCTGACAGTAGGGTCAAGCCTCAAGAACTGTGGCCCGCCCGCCCCCCTTGAGTTGTCGAGTGGCTTATATAAGTTGAGGGCTCTCAGTCAGGAGTCAGGGATGAGGAACAAGTGTTAGGATTTTGATTTCTTCCTCTTTCTTTGCTTCAAAGACAGTCATAGGTTGACATCAGTAACCCAGTAATTGAGTCTGGCAGTTCAGTGGTTCTGCGGTCTTCTTTCTCATATGTAACTACAAGGGGAAGGGTATTGTAAGGGTAAACACCAAACAGAGAATATATTTAGCATAGTGTCAAAGGCGTCACTAAAGTGTGATGAGTAGCTCCTGCAGAGTTAGGGGGCAGGAAAGCAAACTAAGTTACAGATATGCAGAGTTGCTGCTGCTGCTGCTAAATCACTTCAGTCATGTCTGACTCTGTGCAACCCTATAGATGGCAGTCCACCAGGCTCCCCCCTCCCTGGGATTCTCCAGGCAAGAACCCTAGAGTGGGTTGCCATTTCCTTCTCCAATGCATGAAAGTGAAAAGTGAAAGTGAAGTTGATCAGCCTACCAGGCTGCTCCGTCCATGGGATTTCTGGAGTGAGGTGCCATTGCCTTCTCCAATATGCAGAGTTAGGAGCAGTTAAAGTAAAAGAACTAGGGATGTTCAGGCCTGCTCACCGTTCTCTGTACCATTTTTGTTCATCTTTATTCTCAGGAAAGGGAAAGGAAACAAGTCATTCCTCTTTTTTTTCCTTTTCACTGTGACAGTATCATGTTGGGGAGTGGGTGTGTATTGAGGTCATCATTTGTGGTAGGAGCCTAGAAGGGAGTAACTGATGTTGTGGAGTCCAAGAAGTACTTTACAGAGATGAAGCATTTCAGATATACATATTTTCATAAACAGAAATGGAGAAAAGAAAACTCATCTTCTCAGAATGATCAAAGACATGGATTTGGAAAAATCTGGGAGAAAGAGGCAAGTTGTTTGTTGAAACAGCAGACTGAGAGAGTGTGTATGTCTGTGTGTGTGCGCGCACACAAGTGAGAGAGAGAATGAGCTACACCTTTAATTGCTGATAAAATGCAGCTGGAAATGTCTGTTACAAGCAGATCTTGGAGGGTCTTAAATTATACACAAAGAATTTTGTGTCCCTGGTGGTTCAGATGGTGAAGAATCCGCTTGCAGTGAGGGAGACCTGGGTTCAGTCCCTGGGTTGGGAAGATCCCCTGGAGGAGGGCATGGCAACCCACTCTAGTACTCTTGCCTGGAGAATCCCCACGGACAGAGTAGCCTGGCGGGCTACAGTCCATGGGGTCGCAAAGAGTCTGACATGACTGATCAACTAAGCACATCTCTGGAGCAATAGGCCACTAACCATTAAAACAGTTAAATGGCATGATCAGAACTGTGTTTTTTGCATGTAACTCTTAGGAAAACATAATGTGAGATATTATCACAAAATATGCAAAATAACTGAACTAGAGTAGAATGCTGGAGATACAAAGTGTATAGAAAATGAGATGTTGCTAATATGAGCCTACATCCTTCAGCAACTATTAATTAGGGGAGGAGTTTGCAATGAATGAGGAGTTTGGACTTCCCTGGTGGCTCAGACGGTAAAGCGTCTGCCTACAACACCGGAGACCCGGGTTTGATTCCTGGGTCGGGAAGATCCCTTGGAGAAGGAAATGGCAACCCACTCCAGTGTTCTTGCCTGGAGAATCCTATGGATGGAGGAGCCTGGTGGGCTACACTCCATGGGGTCGCAAAGAGTCGGACACAACTGAGCAACTTCACTTTCACTTTGCAATGAAGAAAGAATATACTATGAATTGAAATTACCTAGATGGAAGGATTGTGAGGACGTGCCATCAGCCAAAGAGAGCCCAAAGATCAGGAACTCAAAAGTGCAAAAATTAATAAATAGAAACCTCAATTAAATGGACTTGGGACACCAGAAGGGGGAGCTCTCAGGCCTTAGACCATAGCAGAGCCCAGCAGGAAGAAAAGGATTCAGCCAATGAAAAGCCATGGGTTCTTAGCTTACTCTAGTCCTTCCCAACTTCCTTTTCCCCTCTATGGAACTGTTCTCTTGCCATGGGGGGATTTGCACATGGTGCACCATGATTGCAGACCCATGATTGCAATTCTTCACTGATTCCAAACAAACCCACCTTTGCTGGAGAAATATAGGGCAGTTGATTTGCTAAAGGCCAACAAGTATGTTGTTATGGGCTCCCCTCGTAGCTAAGTTGGTAAGGAATCTGCCTGCAATGCAGGAGACCCAGGTTCAGTCCCTGGGTCGGGAAGATCCCCTGGAGAAGGAAATGGCAACCCACTCCAGTATTCTTGCCTGGAGAATCCCATGGACAGAGGAACCTGGCAGGCTATAGTCCATGCGGTTGCGAGAGTCGGACACGACTTAGCGTCTAAACCAGCAAACCAGCAACAAGTATGTTATAGTAGAAATCAAATAGGCTTTCTTGTCAAATTGGCTAGTGTTACAATCCTGCCATTTATATGCATGTTATCAACAAACAAGTTACCAAAACTCTCTGAGACTTGATTCCTTACCTAAAAAACGGGAATAATAATAATACTTAGTTTACATGATTGATGTAGAGAATCCCTGTTGCTTAATCTCCTTGGCATCCATCCTCCACTTCTTCCAGCAACACACCCAACTATCATTTTGGAATCCACCTACCCTTCACTGTCAGATTGTGAGCACGCATGAACTTCCAACAGGCAGATCTGATTGGCTCAGGGATGGATACGTGACCCAAATCGGTCTATTGAGAGTATTATGGCTAAACTCCAAGGCTTTTGTTTGTGAGTAGATTCTCCACAGTCTGTGAAGCTGAGAGTTGGATACAAAGTTTAGAGCTGCTATAACCCTCTTGCCACCTCAGAGGAGATTCTGGAACTGTGCAGTACAATGCTTGGAGCCCAAAGATGAAGCCTTCATAGCAAGAGATACAGAGAAATGGAACCACTTGAACATTGTATGAGCCCTTGTTGACAGTACTTCCCCAAATTGGCCAGGCTGATGGACTTTTCAATTAAGTGAACTTCAGAAAAGGCTATGTTATGTTCTCTGTACAGTAATAAACACTGCCCCCACCCCCCAAAAAAGTTTAGGGGCTTACAACAATAAAGATTTATTTCTCTCTTATGCTCCATAGAATGGCTACAGCTCTGCTAGATTATTTTTGATCTGGGACGCAGGATGATAGAGGAATCTCTGCTTGGAAAAGCACCAGTTGTTGTAATAGAGGGAAAAGGGAGCAGGGAAAATAAGTACTGGCTTTTAAACCATCTATCTGGCATATGCTTCCTGCTTACATGTCATTGGCCAGAACAAATTCACATACTCAAGCTTGATGCCATAGTGTGCAGAGAGACAGCAAATGTTTTTGAATAACAGTGCAATTTACCAATAAGTTTCCCTTTTGCTTAAGCAAGATTAGGTCATATTTTCTGTCACTTGCAGCCAGAAGAACCTTAACTGAGAAAAGCCGGTGAAAGAGTTAAATTAGATATTTTATTTAAAGTAGCCAACACATGATAAACATTCAGTAAATAGGCGCTAAATACTATTTTCAAGTGCATGAACACAGACTAATTGAGAATTATATCTTTCTCAAAAGTTCTCAATTTCTTTATTCACTATCACATTTATTGAGCTCTTTTTAAGTGATGCACACTGTGCTAGGTGGTAGGGACATAAAATGATACATTTACAGTTTAGTTCTCCAGGAGATTTCTTTTTTAAAAAAAGAAATAATATGAGGACTTGGTGTCTCATGCCTGAGGAAAGTGATAAACATTTAGGAAATTACTATTCAGAGAAAGGTTATATATGGCACGCAATAAAATGGAACCAAAAGTATGAAATCACCACATCAATCCATTTGTCTAATACATATTTATTAGCCTCTAATATGAGCTAGACATTATTGAGTTAGAAAAACAAATAACATTTATTGTCATCTTTAGAGAACTTAAAATGTAGTAGTAAAGAGAGGTGAGCTGAGAGTATAAAATGGATGCTGTCATAAAAATAAAATAATGCAGATGATGGCTAATGCTGATGGCCCCCAATGACTTCCATTTTGCCAAATCTAAAGATCAACACAACCTTGCTCAAAAAGCAACTGACAGAGTTAATCATTCCCTGATTCTTCACTTGCTTGTGCACACTCCCCTTCCGGGTTTTCCTCCTAGGATCAGTCCTCTGTTCCATACTTAACACACTTTTCCCCGGGTGATCTCATTCAGTCTTCTGGCTTTAACTGTTATTTGTACACTGATGATTCCCAGTTTTATGACCACCTCAACTTCCCTCCACAACTCCAGAATGATTGATTTTATTGACTCCTTGTATAACAAGCATCTCACAGTTATTACCAGACGGGACTCCTGATCCATCAATCCCAAACTGGTGCCTTTCTCAATATTCCCACTCGAGTAAAGCCTTTCACCTCAGTTGCTCAGGCCAACCTTAAGTAATCCTAATCCCTTTTCTTCTTTCCTCTCACTTCCAATTCATCAGCTAATCTGTAGATTCTGACTTTTAAACCATTTTGAGTATGGTCATTTCTTCTTTTTTCCCCTCTTGGATGTCGCCTTAGTCTTGGATTCAGCATCATACTCCTATCATGGACACTGACAGTAGCCTCCCCTAGCTGGCTTTTCTGTTTCCACTTCTGTTCTATTATTCTCTACATGGTAGCCAAAATAATTCTTTTTATACTAAAGTCAGATCATATCATTTCTCTGTTCAGAAGCCTCCAGATGCTCCACTTCACCCTCCACCCTTAGATATAAGCATGACTAATTCCCTCCTTTCCCAGATCCCCTTGACTCTGCTCAAATGCCACTTCATCAGAGAGGTCTTCCCTGATATCTTATTTTTTTAAATGCTAGTGCCTTCTGTCCTCACCCTCTATTCCTGTTTTATTTTTCATGTTGCCACTTGACATTATACAAAATATTTATCTGTTTATAAACAAAAGAAAGTAAGCACCATGAGGACTTTGCATTTCCATGGCCAAAAACAGTTTCGATGAGTATTGACACGCAGATACTTTTGTAAGTACTCTAGACATTACTTTAACACGCTGTATTATCTGTTACGTTATCCTCACACATTAGATTTGCTGTATTATTGTCTACATTTCATAGACGTGATAGCTGAGACACAGATTAGGTAAGTAACTTGCCCAGAATCACACAGCGTTTAAGTGGTTTAGTGAAGTGAAGTCGCTCAGTCGTGACTCTTTGCAACCCCATGGACTATAGCCTACCCTCCATCCATGGAATTTTCCAGGTAAGAATACTGGAGTGGGTTGCCATTTCCTTCTCCAGGGGCTCTCCCCGACCCAGGGATTGAACCCGGGCTCCCGCATTGCAGGCAAGCACTTTACCGTCTGAGCCACAAGGGAAGTACCTAAATGGTTTAGCTAGGATGCAAATTTAGGCTCCGTTCATCTGCTCCTCTGAACTTGGCGCTCAAGTTTAATTCTTGAAAGCCGTTCGCCAGAGGCGACGAAGACGTCAGGTCAGTGCTGGCGGGAGGAAGGGAAGGCAGGCGGAGGGAGAGGGTTGGGAAGGGAGGAAGAGGGAGGGACCGCAGGGAGATACCATCGAAGGCGCGGCTCAGCCAGCCTGCCGTTTCCTGAATATCAGCGCGCCCTCGTCACTAGCCTTTGGGTGCTGGCTAGCAGAGCTCGCGGATTCGGGTAGGCGGCCGGGGCACGGGAACGCCATGTACTTCTGCTGGCGCTCTGGCAGCCGAAGGCCGCGGTGGGAGCGGCAGGTGGGTGCTGGCGGCAACACGCTACTGCAGGCGGCCAGTGGGGAGCATCACTCGCTACTGCTGCTGAGCGACGGCACGGTCCAGTCGTGCGGGGACAACAGCCGAGGCCAGCTGGGCCGGAAAGGCACGCCGCGCGGAGAGCAGCCAGGTGAGCTCCTGGACTCAGATGCGGGGCAAGGGGTCAGGCGGTGGCGGTGCTGGAGCCGTGGGTCTGCTGGACCACAGGCGACAGGAGAACGGGGTTCCGCGCTGCCGGAGCGCAGGTGCATCAGTTTCGTTTCTTTCTCGCTCCTCAAGTGTGTTTCGGTTTCCAGTATTATCTTAAAAAGGAAACTGAGAGCAGAACCAACCTGGACCGCGTTCCTCTGAATAGAGATGCCTTTTGAGACCAGTCCTTAACGATGCGAACCTCTCTGGAACAGAGTGACCTTCCAAACGTGGTTTGTGGTTTGTACACCGTAACTCCTTCCGAAATACCCTTAAAATAATGCATACTAGCATTTTGCTATTATTGATTATTGTAGAAACACAGGAAAAGAAATCGCTTATTAGTCTAACACCCAAAGACAACTCCTTACATTTTGATGCATCTCTTTTTTGCCTTTTTTTCTATTACATATTTAATCTTTATAAAATTATGTCTTTATAAGTTTTGTATATGCAGATTTATATAACTTTGTAAGTTGTATTCTTCATCAAGCATAATACCACAAACATTGCCCTTTTATTATGTATTTTTAAAAAATAAATTTTGAATTATTGCATAATTTTCTAGGCTCTGACAGTGTAACTATTCTCCTTTTGGGGAAATTTGGTTTTTTCTCATTGGGGACTTTTGTAAATAATACTATGATTGACATCACTGTAAGTAATGTCACATTTCTGATTATTTACTTAAGTTCCAAGAATTATGTCTGGGGCGGGGGTGGGGGGGGGTGGGGGGTGGGGTGGAATTTTCCTCTACCCTTTTAGTTCTGTCCTGATGACCTGTGAACTAAATTGACAAAGGCAGATTAAGGAGGAAAAAAACCTTACAGTTTTATTAATATGTGCGCAAGAGTTCACAGAAAAGAAGTGATTAGACTTAGGAGCTTATATGCCATTTAACAAAGGGTAGAGGGTTTGGGTTTTGAGGAATGATCAATTGTGGAGAAATGATTTTGAAATATATGGGGGAAACTAATGAAATTTAAGGGTTATTTAACTTAAGGCTGTCTAAGCAATCTTATCTCAGTACCAACTCTGGTGATGAGTCACTTTTCCTGGCATGAAAGGGGGAGGCGGGTACACCTTCACAGGAGAAATTCATGCCACATTTATGTTTTTAAGTTGATAGGGAAAGGCAGAGAACTTCTTGCATCTGTTGATTCTCAGTTGCCTTCAGCTCAAAATCATCCTTATGCCAAAGTGGCATGCTTTGGGGTGGTATATCCTGATCCCCTTCAAGTGGAAGTAAGGGACAATGTGATCCTTAAAGCCAAATTCTTCTCTAGCAACGAGGTACCGGGTTCTACTTCTATGAGTGTTTGCATCTTTGGAAATTTTCTTCATTGTTGCACAGTTTGAAAACTAAATCACTGAAAAGAATAAGATCACAAGACTAAAAAAAAAAACTTAAGCATTAACAAAGACTTGACTGGTAATGATGTGCTTAACTCCAAACCTCTAATAATTCAGACGAACACTTTGGGAAAACAGCTTAGATTGTCTTGTAGGGAATAATGCTCAGTGTTTCAAATGTGGGCATATTTGACCCATCCAGAGGCATATTAAGTAACTTGCCCAGAGTTTCATTGTGAGGGCATCTGGCATCTGCCTCTCATACTCAGGCAGGCTCCCTGCCCATCTCTTCCTGAGCAGAGATTCACTGTTCTCACTGTTCAGGGCTGGGAAGTCAGAGGAGTGGAGTAGGGGTGAGCCCATCCTTTCTCTGGCTCCCTTTATCTGGCTGAGCTTTTTACTCCACCATCACAGAGAAGTGTTAGGCCAAGCATCAAGTCCTTACAGCTTCTGCTCCTACACATGCCCATCCTTTTAAACAGTAGCGATATTCCATAAAGGTGTGCCACACAATGAGCCTGTTTTCTTCTCCCCTTTAAAGTGGATTTTAGGCCTTGATTTAAAAGTCACTGGAAGAGATGAAACATCCCAGTGACTCTTCCTTTTGAAGAAAAGTACTTTCTTAAACTTGGTATTAAATTAGCAATCTTGACGTGGATTGTTTTGTTTTTGTTCCTAAAGAACGAATTCCGGCATTGGAAACTCTGCACGTTGCTCTGGTGAGCTGTGGAAAGGAGCACTCCCTGGCTGTCTGTCACGAAGGAAGGGTCTTTGCGTGGGGAGCTTCTTCTGAAGGACAGCTGGGAATTGAAAATTTTGAGGAAGCAACTTTTATACCTAAGTACGTATTTTAGTTCGTTCATTTAGTGTTTTTGAGTTTCATGTGCCAGGCACCATGCAAGATCGCCATGGTCCAAAGATGACTATAAACAAACACTCTACCTAACCTGAAGGGTTACAGTGTTGTGAGGGAAGGAGGCAGGGAAAATAACATATAACACCAATTATTACTTAATTAGAATCTGTGAAAGAGAAGGGTCGCATGATGTGAGAACCTGTGATGCTTTGATCTTAATCTTATGTATGGGAATAACACTTGGACCTCCAGAGTTAGTATAAAGATTATTTTAAAGTGAAAATATTTGCACTCCAGAAGATTCACAGAGATCTCTTATTTGACTAAAACAGGGCGTCCTGAAAATACTGCTGCCATTAACCCTCCTTTGAGGGAGTTTCCTATGAATTCAGCTGTCTTGAAAATAAAATGCCCAATTAGCATTAAAAAACCCAATAGAAACGTCCATACTCTACCACTGAAGCCCTTAAAAAAAAACACCCTTTTGCTAAGTTAATATATATAAACCTCTACTCAGGTTATTGTACAAATTTTCCATTACTTGGGAGCTCCTGTCTGCACATATAAACTTTTTTGTCTTTTTCCCTGTTAATCTATCAACAGTTAATTTGCAGGTTCCCCAAGCAGAGAACATAAGTTGAAAGAGGAAAGGTGTTACTCCCAACATAATCTTTTGGCCCAATATTAGGCCCTTGGATCCTAGTATTTTACTTAGTAAGATTGGGGGAAAAATCATATCCTCACACATGGCTTCCTAGGCCAAATAATGTGATAAGCAGTCTGAACTGTGTGTTCATGAATTACATACACTGAGAATTTTCAAAAAAACATGTTTTTTAATGGTAGGAAGTTACCTCTTGTTACCTTCTCTGGTCATGAAATTGTATAAGAGATGGCTGTGGCTTGGGGGAATGAGCATTGAACTTGTAAAGAAAAGCCCAAGATTTGAATCTATTCTGTAGTTTGATACCAGCTGACCTCTTTGAGTTCACCTAGGTTCAACTGTATAAAATTGCTAATAGTTATGTTCTAATCTACAAAAATGGCAATTTAATAAGAATCAACCTAATAGTATCTTTATCTCACAGGGCTTTAGATAGGTGATGTAGGTGACAGTGCTCCATAAATTCTAAAACCCTATACTATATGTGTATGAAGAAATTTATTTTTCTTTTAGGTTGGTAAGTATAGTATAAAGGTTAGAACTTTATACAATGCACTAAAAGCCCAATAAAAAAATCACTTTTGCATTATATATTGTTTTGGATTCTGCCCTGTATTTTTATACATGTTGATGTCATGTCAAATACAGTTTGAGGGCTTTGGGATAAATGTATTACAGAAATGCAAGAAAGTAATTTAAATATCTGTAGTCCAATTGGTGACCCAATCTGAAGAAGGATTAATATATTTTGTATCATTATTATTATAGGAAGATAAAAACTCTGGCTGGTATAAAAATTATACAAGTTGCCTGTGGAAACTACCACTCCTTGGCATTATCAAAAGGTAAAAAAGTCTTCTTGGATCTTGTAAGTGTCATCAGGAAGTCATTTTTTGAATACAAATAATACCTATTGAGTTTTAATGCATTGGGGTGCATTTTAATGCATTTAAAGTTAAAAAGAAAACTTAGATAAAATAACTTGTAGAAATCTGAAGTGTGTTAGCATTTCTCTGCATAGATAATTAGGCATTAGAAGAGCTTGATTTTTTACCTCTTGTAAATGATCTATCTCTAGTCAAATTCAACATAAAATGTTGTTCACCCCCACCCCCACCGGTCATCCCACAAGTATTTATTAGTGCCTACAGTATTTCCAGCAAAGAGGATATAGCAGCGAACAAACCTAAGACTGCTTTCATGAAGCTTGTGTTCTGGGAGATGTAGGGGAAGTGAGCCTTAAACACACAGACGAATAATTGTGTGGTGTAATAGGGATAAGGATGTGAAGAGAAGTGAGACGGGCAAGGGGACAGAGCGAAGGGGTAGGTGGAAGGAAGGGGTCTTTCTACTTTATACAGGAGCTCAGGGAAGCTATCTTCATAAGGTGAGACGTGAACAAAGACCAAAAGGAAAGGAGAGAGAAGAAGATGATGCTAAGGCCGTGGAATGATCCAGATGCAAGACCACACCCAGCAGGGTGCAGCAGAGGGTCTGGAGAGGGCGAGAAGGGAGCCAGGGGAGATGCAGTCTGAGAAGTCGCTGTGGGAATCCTGGTGATGTGGGGCTTATGAGCCGTGGTAAGAATTGGCCTTTTATTAAGTGAGAAAGCAAGCTCTTGAAGGGTTTTATCAGACATGTTTTTAAAAGCACACTCTGGCTCCTCTTGAGAGAAGAAACTGCTGGGGGCAAGGATGTAATGTGGGAGTTCAGTGACATGCTGTTGCCACTTTCCAGGAAAGAAGTGATGTCGACTTGGCAGGTAAGGGGGTAACAGTGAAGTGGTGAGAAGCAGTTGGATCCTCGATAGATTTTGAAGCAGAGACTTTAGTATTTGCTGGGTTGAAGGCTGTAAAAAAAAGAAAGAGGAGTCGAGGATGACTCCAAGGTTTTTAACCTGAGCAGATGAAAGATCATGGTTCTTCTTAACTGGGAGGGAAAAGAAGAGTGGATGTTGTTGGAAGAGATTTTTTTTTTTTTTTTGCGTGTGTGTATGTGTGTGTGTGTGTGTGTGTGCGCGCGCGTGCGCGCACGCTTAGTCACCCAGTTGTATCCAACTCTTCTGTGACCCCATGGATTGTTGCCTGCCAGGCTCCTCCATCCATGGGATTTTCCAAGCAGGAATGCTGGGGTGGGCTGCCATTTCCTTCCCCAGGAAGAGATTTTTTAAATGTGACCTTGACCATTCACTTTGCCTTTAGTAAAGGTATTCCTGTTTTATTCTTTAAAGATTTTTAGAATTAAAGTGGTAGTTTCTCCTTGAATTTGGTATTACAGTATGTTAGCAGTTCTGAATTTCTCCTCTTTGCTTTTGCAGATGGCCAAGTGTTTTCATGGGGGCAGAACAGCCATGGACAGCTGGGCCTGGGGGAAGATCTCTCTTCCAAAGCCAGCCCACAGAGGGTGAGGTCCCTAGAGGGGATCCCACTGGCGCAGTTGGCTGCAGGAGGGGCCCACAGCTTTGCCCTGTCACTCTCTGGGACTTCATTTGGCTGGGGAAGCAACTGTGCAGGGCAGCTGGCCCTCAGTGGGAATAATGCCCCAGGTAACGAGCTGGTCTTATAGGAAGTTCTTTCTTTCTACTTGGAAGACCAGTTCTGCAAAGGGCACTCTCAAAGGTTAGAACAGTGGTTCCAAAACTTTGGGACACATTAGAACCACTTAGGGAGCTTTATTAACCTTTTTTTTTTATTCCTGCTATAACAAATCACCACAAATCTAGTGGCTTCAAACAACATAAACTTATTATCTCATGGTTCTGATGCAGGCCTCCCTGGGCTAAATTGAAAGTGTCAGCAGGGACTTCCTAGAGGAAGACAGACCATTTTCTTGCCTTTTCCAGCTTCTAGAGGCACTTACACTCTTGACTTATAGCCCTCTTTCTTCTTCACAGTCAGCAATGGTTGGTGAAGCCTTCTTCAAGTCACGTTACTCTGACAATGACTTTTCTGACCCTCTCCTCCTCAGTTAAAGGACCCTTGTAACTGCATTGGGCACAGCTAGATGATCCAAGCTAACCTTCCTATTTTAAGGTCAACTGATTAGCAAAACCTTAACTTCATGAGTTTTCTTAACTCCTGTTTGCCATGTCTTCTAACATATTCACCTCTGTGTGCTCAGTCATGTTCAGCTCTTTTTGTGACCCCATGGACTGTAGCCTACCAGGCTCCTCTGTCCGTGGGATTATCCTAGCATGAGTGCTAGAGTGGACTGCCATTTCCTCCTCCACAGGATCTTCCCCACACAGGGATTGAACCTGAGTCTCCTGTGTCTCCTGTATTGCAGATGGATTCTTTACCACTGAGCTCTGGGAAAAGAACTTGTACATCTTTGGAAGACCATTATTCTGTTACTCTAAGAATGTTTAAAAATCCCAATGCCCAGGTTGGACCCCAGACCATTGAATCAGAATGTCTGGGGAGGGAAGCCAGGCATCATTCATTACCAAAGACTGCACAGGTCTTGCACAATAAAGTTTGGGAACCCTTTTGCAGACGATTGCTAGCAGTAGGGGAAACAACCAGTTCCTCTGATAGTCTTTCAGCAAAACTCACTGTGATGTCTTCCTGATGAGTCCCTCTGTTCAATTCTTTACATGCAGCTCATGTGTATTTAGCTACTGTTACATACCGGTACCAGGGCTTCCCTGGTGGCTCAGCGGTGAAGAATTCACCTGCCAATGCAGGAGAAGCTGGTTCAATCCCTGGGTCGGGACGATCTCCTGGAGAAGGAAATGACAACCCACTCCAGTATTCTTACCAGGGAAACCACATGGACAGAGGAGCCTGGCAGGCTACAGTCCTTGGGGCAGCAAAGAATTGGACCCGACTTAGCGGCTAGATGACACCATACCTGTACCATGCTGATCTCTTACATCTCATTTCATTTAACTCCATCAACATGAAGTGGGTCCTCTTATTTTCTCAATTATTATTGCATACTTGCAGAATACCTGTAATGTGGCAAAAATGAATGCAGCATAATGGAAATATTATTGGGAAGTGGGGTCTTAAAGCTTAGCTTTCTTGGCCAATAGTCTTAGTCATTCCAGAAAATTAAATATTTTCCAAAAATAAATACTAAAGGACTGCTTTTCTTTTCCAGTGCAGGACTTTCTTTCTGTTTTATAATACTTCTGATTGTTCACATTTTAAATTATGTTGATGAATTATAATAAGATAACAAAATATTAAAATATATAAAATCTCTTGATATATGAGTATTTCTTATACTCGAGAGATTCTGCTTTCTTTCCACAGTTCAGAAGTATAAGCCTGTATCAGTTGGTGCACTGAAGACTCTCGGTGTGGTTTTTATCAGCTGTGGTTATGAGCACACTGCAGTCCTTACCCAGGTAAACCAAAAAACATCTTGAGAGATAAATATATATATTTTTTTGCCATACCTTGTAGCTTGTGGGATCTTAACTCCTCAATCCGGGATCAAACCTGAGCCCCTGGAAATGAAAACACTGAGTCCCAACCACTGGACCATCAGGGAATTCCCATTTTCCTATTTTTTTTAAATCCCAGAGAAATGTTACCATAAGGTACATGTACTAATTATTGTGGAAAACAATCTATGTATCAATATCTGAAGATACCCATTCAGTGTACAAATCTCTGACGAGGAGAAGTTAGCCAAGCCATGGAATTTTTAAGATCCTATAACAAAAGCTAATTTCAGCTTCAGGAAATATTTTTAGATATTTTAGAATCTCTTATAGATTAGGAGCCAATCCCTTTAGCAATTATTCTGTCATAATGTAGCTCTACATATGAAAAATATTGTAGAAGCAACAAAGTAATTTTTATAGGTTTCAGTGGCCTACATTATAGACTAGAACATTCTATGTTCCATTTCTTACTTGGCACAATTATGAATCAGCGTCCTAAATGTCTCCCTCCTCTTCTTATACTGATCATGCAATACATTCCAACAAGATGGATTCTCTCCATAGCTGTAATGAATAGACTTGAAGACTGTTTGTGTGATTGAAACGTTTATTTAAAGCAAAATATCTAAAATAATTTATATTTTGTTTGTTTTAAAAATATGCTTGGATTATATTATCAGTTGGCAGGAGAGAGCTAGAATTGTTTTAATCCAGAATCATCTTTTGAAAAGAGATTTATTTTCAGAGAAATGATCAAATAAATAAAGCAACCTTATATTTAAGTGTTAGTGTTACTCTTGAACCAGTTAATTTCTCCATCAATTCTTTCTACAAACACATAGTAAGTACCTAGTTCTGAAGGGAATGCCAGTGATTTTTCAAGTTTAATATGTTAACTCTTTATTCACTAGTAGAAATAATAAATATAAGACCCTTCTTCATATAAAGCTTATGTTTACCATAGTGCTCTCATAAAACTCTCTTTTGGCACTTAATCTTTTAATTTTTAATTACACTTTTAGCCCAAAATTAGTCTAAGCCTTCCTTTTTTAAACAGGATGGGAAAGTGTTCACATTTGGAGACAATAGCTATGGACAGCTGGGACACGAGCCCACTGCTGAGAAGAGGGGGCCACAACTTGTGGAAAGAATTGAAGGCCTTGTTTCACAGATAGATTGTGGACGGTAAGAGGTTTTTTTAAGTGTGAGTAGAAAGTGGTATATTTTATTACTTAGAAATAACTTATATGAAATGTTTTGAAACCTTAAAACCCTAAAATATGTGATTACTCTTTTTATAGATCATTTTCCTTTCTGAAAATTTACTTCTTTCAAATATGGTTTAATTTTTCTGTTTTTCTTCTTTATTCTAGGCATTTCTTTTATTTTGTAAGAATTTATTGGAAATGTCCTGGGCATAGACCACCTTACTAGGTTCTAGGGTGAGGGGAGTTGGTTTATAACAAAAATAGTGGTGCTTGTCTTCTTGAGTTCATTAGACAAAATTAACCTCGTGCAAGTAGAAGATGATGTATATTTGCATGTGCATTCTGAGTTTTGCATAACCTAATTATGAGAACTTTAAAAAAATTTTATTGGCGTATAGTTGATTTAAAATGTGTTAGTTTCTGCCATACTGCAAAGTGAATTGGTTATATATATATCATTCTTTTTTAGATTCTTTTCCCATATAGGTTATTACAGAGTATTGAGTAGAATTCCCTGTGCTAGACAGTAAGTCCTTAGCTATCTATTTTATAGTGTGTATGTATCAATCCCAATCTCCTAATTTATCCCTCCCTATGAGGACACTTTGGTTATTATCCACCCAATTAGTAAGAAGAGCGAAGGACAAAAAGAACTTACATTTAAAACACAAATGATAGAAACCATAGTAAAGACCCATCAATAATATTCTGCCTTTAGGGTTGGTAATAAGTCACTATTCACCCGCCATTTGTTTAGCCATACTCTCTGACATTGTGATAATGGGGTCTGGGTACTTAGTATAAGATAAATCTGTTATTTTGTGTTGAGACATAATCTTTCTCAAAAAGCATGACTCATTATAATAAGTCTTCATAATATTTTGTCTTCTGCAGTTATCACACCCTTGCGTATGTCTATACCACTGGTCAGGTGGTGTCTTTTGGTCGTGAACCAGGTTGTACAAGCAGCTCACCACATCCGGGGTCTCTGGCAGAGAGCTCTGACATTAGCTGCCTGATTTCTGCTAATGGTATGAATGATCCCACGATTT
Source organism: Muntiacus reevesi (assembly GCF_963930625.1). Taxonomy (NCBI): domain Eukaryota; kingdom Metazoa; phylum Chordata; class Mammalia; order Artiodactyla; family Cervidae; genus Muntiacus; species Muntiacus reevesi. The sequence continues at coordinate 34,677,554 of NC_089264.1, read as the reverse complement.
GTGATTTTGTTTTAATTGATGTCACTGGAGGAAAAATATTATTCAGTTTCCTTTCAAAGAGTGCATAGAACTGTGGTTCTTTTGGTACTGTTATCTTCGATTTGTGGAATATGCATGTTTTTTTATGCAATGCTTCCTGGAATATTAGGTAATTTTTTCTAAAGATTAAGGTAATACAAAAGAATCAGTTATTTATGCTTCAGAATAGCACACTTTTATTTTATTTTATTTTTATTTATTTTTTAATTGAAGGATAATTGCTTTACAGAATTTTGTTGTTTTCTGTCAAACCTCAACAGAATAGCACACTTTTTATATATTTAATCAAACCTCTACTAAAGCACATCAGCCTGGTTTCATTATGCAAATGCATGAAAAATTAAATTTTAAGATAAGGGAATATATAATGTGTAATCTGATCAATATTAATCTTTTATGCTGTTTGTAGTCAAAATCTATTTAGAAGCCAATGAATAAGTAAATTTAGCTTGGTAGTACATTAGTTTTTTTAAAAAAACTTTTTAAAAGCAATTTTAGGTTTATAACAAAATATTTATACTTTTTATATCTAAAAAACAGTAAGTATGGATTTATGACTTTCTTCTAGACCTTGCAGATGTTCAAGTCAAACATATTTTTGCTGGAACATATGCCAACTTTGTGACAACTTATCAGGTATCTATTACAATTTCTGTTCCTTTTAAAACTCATCTTTTCTTCTGGATTTCATGGTGGTATGTGAAACATTGTGTCATTTGTATATATTAAAATTTTTTACTAAACTAGTAATTTCCTCTGTTAGAATGCTTCTTTAAAAATATTACGTAATTCTCACTTCCTCATTTGAATTCCCAACAGATACCAATGGTGATAACAGTGACTAATGCTAATTTTCACCCATGAGTTAGCAACCAAAGTACTATAAATAGATCAACACATTTAATCTTCAAATCAACTCTGGTTGTTATTATCACTCCCATTTTACAGATGAAAAAACTGAGTCTCAGAGACATGGACTTGCCCAAAGTTATGCTGCTGAGAACTGACAGAGCTGGATTAAAACCCAAGAAATCCAGCCCCACCATTACCCACCATGCTCTAGCACCCTCCTTATTATTAACAGAGAGGTTTATATTATTATATTTCTGAATGAGTTCTGAAATGATTTCTGAATGAGTTCTGAAATGTTGTAGAGAGAAAAGATATACATAGTTATTTTAATAATTTGTACTTTTTTTCTATTATTAGGAATGTTTGAAATAACACTCATATGGACTCTTACTGTATTCTCTGGGATGGAAAACTTTAAGAGGCAAAAGTCTGTGCTGCTGGGGATAGTCAGGAGATTGGGCTTGGTTGCTTCGTTATAGCTGTTCGATCAGGCTCCTGTCTCAGGCTCTGCTCTGGGTGCTTGGGGGTACAGTGAATAACACACACAAGTATATCCTCATTCATGGTATTTGGATTCTACCAGGAAGTACAGACAAGAAGCACATAAATACAGTTGTGTTAGAGAGTGACAATTGGTCTGAAAAAAAATAAAATGGGCCATTTGAGACTGATGAGATGAGATGGGCTTCTTTAGAAGTGTCAGTCAGGAAAGACCTCCCAGAGGCTGTAACATTTGAATAGAGATCATAGCCATGCTTAAGTCCACAGGAGGAGCATTCCAGAGAGAGGGACCTGTACATAGAAAGGCCCTGGGGCAAGAATAAGTTTAGCATGAAAGTGAAGTCACTCAGTTGTGTCCGACACTTTGCGACTCCATGGACCGTAGCCTACCGGGCTTCTCGGTCCACGGGATTTTCCAGGCAAGAGTACTGGGCTGGGTTGCCATTTCCTTCTCCAGGGGATCTTTCTGATCCGGGGATTGAACTCCAGTCTACCGCATTGTAGGCAGACGCTTTACCCTCTGAGCCCCCAGGGGAGCCCTTGTGTGAGGGACAAAAGGGGGACTATACTCAGACAGAATATGGTAGGAAAGTGTGAAGAGATATGAGCTGGAGTCATATGGAAATAGGCTCAGTTATGGGAGATGAGGTTCATTTGAAATGTCCTTGGAGAGGAGCTCTAAAGTCTTAGTTGCATGTTCAACTCTGGATCTCAAGGAGGATGCTAGCACTGGAAAATAAACATGATAGTTGTTAAACCACAGATTGTTATCATGCTAGAGGCTTGGATGAAAGGTCACCTGGAGTGAGAGTAGAAATGAGAAGAGCAGGTGACAGAATCCAGCCTTGAGGGACTTCTCCATGAGGAGGTCAGGCAGTGAGGCAGGGCCAGAAGAACTGAGATGAACCAGTTTCTGAGGTGGAGAGACCCAGAAGAGGGTGGCTCATCAAGACAAGAAAGTCTTTCCAGAAGGAGGAAGTGGCCAAACCTGACACATACTGCTGAGAGGCCAAGTGAGATGAGCACAGAGTTTGTTTTTCCTTTGTCAAGACTGAGTCGTCTCAGGGGACAGAGGATGAAACCTGACTGAATGGGATGGACATAGAATAGAGGAGAATAAGTGGAGGCAATGACTGTGACAGTTCTGAGAAGTTTTGTTGTGAAAGGGAGTAGAGGACCTTGGGAGGTTTTTATTGTTGTTGGGAGTGGTGATGTTAAGGTATGTCTGTGTGCTAATGAGAATAATCCAGTTCAGGAGGAAAAAGTGATAATTCCTGAGAAAGAGAATAATTGCAGAACTTATGTCCTAGAATAGGTGCGAGGAAGTGGGGCCCAGGGTCCAATGTAGAATAGAGGGCTTTGGACAGAAAATTTTATTCTCTTCTGATGAGGAACAGTGGATGTGAGGTAGGCTGCTGGTAGGAAGGCAAGGTTAGGTCTTGCCTGTTTCCATTTTCTCAGTGATGTACAGTTCAGTTCAGTTCAGTTCAGTTGCTCAGTCGTGTCCAACACTTTGTGACCCCAGGGACTGCCGCACGCCAGGCTTGCCTGTCCATCACCAACTCCCAGAGCTTACTAAAACTCATGTCCATTGCATCAGTGATGCCATCCAACCATCTCCTCCTCTGTCGTCCCCTTCTCCCACCTTCAATCTTAAGCATAAGGCTCTTTTCAAATGAGTCAGTTCTTCGCATCAGGTGGCCAAAGTATTGGAGCTTCAGCTTCAACATCAGTCCTTCCAGTGAATATTCAGGACTAATTTCCTTTAGGATGGACTGGTTGGATCTCTTTGCAGTCCAAGGGACTCTCAAGAGTCTTCTCCAACACCACAATTCAAAAGCATCAATTCCTCGGTGCTCAGCTTTCTTTATAGTCCAATTCTCACATCCATACGTGACTACTGGAAAGACCATAGCTTTGACTAGATCGACTATTGTTGGCAAAATGATGTCTCTGCTTTTTAATATGCTGTCTAGGTTGGTCATAACTTTTCTTCCAAGGAGCAAGTGTCTTTTAATTTTATGGCTGCAGTCACAATCTGCAGTGATTTTGGAGCCCAAAAAAGTAGAGTCTATCACTGTTTCCATTGTTTCCCCATTTGTTTGCCATGAAGTGATGTGACCAGATGCCATGATCTTAGTTTTCTGAATGTTGAGTTTTAAGCCAACTTTTTCACTCTCCTCTTTCACCTTCATCAAGAGGCTCTTTAGTTCTTCTTTGCTGTCTGCCTTAAGGTTGGTGCCATCTGCTTATCTGAGGGTATTGTTATTTCTCCTGGCAGTCTTGATTTCAGCTTGTGCTTCATCCAGCCTGGCATTTCACATGATGTGCTCTGCATATAAGTTAAATAAACAGAGTGACAATATACAGCCTTGATGTACTCCTTTCCCAATTTGGAACCAGTCTGTTGTTCCATGTCCAGTTCTAACTGTTACTTCTTGACCTGCATACAGATTTCTCAGGAGGCAGGTAAGGTAGTCTGGTATTTCCATCTCTTTAAGAATGTTCCACAGTTTGTTGTGATCCACACAGTCAAAGGCTTGGGTGTAGTTAATAAAGCAGAAGTATATATTTTTGTGGAATTCTCATTGGATCTTGTTTGATGATCCAGTGGATGTTGGCAATTTAATATTTGGTTCCTCCACCTTTTCTAAATCCAGCTTGAACATCTGGAAGTTCATGGCTCAGGTACTGTTAAAGACTGACTTGGAGACTTTTGAGCATTACTTTGCTAGCATGTGAGATGAATGCAATTGTGCGGTAGTTTGAACATTCTTTGGCATTGCCTTTCTTTGGGATTGGAATGAAAACTGACCTTTTCCAGTCCTGTGGCCACTGCTGAGTTTTCCAAATTTGCTGGTATATTGAGTGCAACACTCTCACAGCATCATCTTTTAGGATATGAAATAACTCAACTGGAATTCCATCACTTCCACTAGCTTTGTTTGTAGTGATGCTTCCTAAGGTCCACTTGACTTTGCATTCCAGGATGTCTGGCTCTAGGTGAGTGATCACACCATCATGGTTATCTGGATCATGAATATCTTTTTTGTATAGTTCTTCTGTGTATTCTTGCCACCTCTTCTTAATATCTTCTGTTTCTGTTAGGTCCATGCCATTTCTGTCCTTTATTGAGCCCATCTTTGCATGAAAAGTTCCCTTGGTATCTCTAATTTTCTTAAAGAGATCTCTAGTCTTTCCCATTCTATTTTTTTCCTCTATTTCTTTGCATTGATCACTCAGGAAGGCTTTCTTATCTTTCCTTGTTATTCTTTGGAACTCTGCATTCAAATGGGTATATCTTTCCTTTTCTTTTTTGCCTTTCGCTTCTCTTCTTTTCACAGCTATTTGTAAGACCTCCTCAGACAACCATTTTGCCTTTTTGTATTTCTTTTTCTTGGGGATGATCTTGATCACTGCCTCCTATACAATGTCATGAACCTCTGTCCATAGTTCTTCAGGCACTCTGTCTATCAGATCAAATCCCTTGAATCTATTTGTCGCTTCCACTGTATAATCATAAGGGTTTGATTTAGGTCATACCTGAATGGTCTAGTGGTCTTCTGTACTTTCTTCAATTTCATCTGAATTTGGCAATAAGGAGTTCATGAGCTGAGCCACAGTCTTGTTTTTGCTGACTGTACAGAGCTTCTCTATCTTCGGCTGCAAAAATATAATCAATCTGATTTCGATATTGACCCTCTGGTGATGTTCATGTGTAACATCTTCTCTTGTGTTGTTGGAAGAGGGTGTTTGCTATGACCAGTGTGTTCTCTTGGCAAAACTCTGTTAGCCTTTGACCTCATTTTTTACTCCAAGGCCAAATTTGCCCTTTATTCCAGGTATCTCTTGACTTCCTACTGTTGCATTCCAGTTCCCTGTAATGAAAAGGATATTCTTTGGGGTGTTAGTAATATACAATCTTTATCTAAAACTTGGAGAAGCAGAGGATGATCGCTACAGGTTTAGGAATAAAAAGAATGTGTGCAATCATGTCTCAGAGTGAGAAAGTGAACATTGTGGGAGATTACTGGACAGTATAGAGTGTCCATTTGAAATCTGTAGTCCTAGTCTTATGGTGAAGTCAGCAGAGTTTATTTTTTTCCACTGATGTTAAGCTGCTTGGATTCCTTTGGAGCAATTCAGAGTTGAGACTAACTACAGGTGGACTTTTCCTCAGTGACACACGACAGAAGACTTAGAGGTATTTGTAAAGGACTGATTATAGTGCTGACCATAGAATCTAAGCTGGGTAAGAAAGACGTGAGGAGGGTGATGGATAATGAACAAACAATAGAGTTGACAGGTTGGAGTGCCCAGTGGCCTCAAAAAATGTTGGAGTAGGTTCCGCTGTCAAAGTAAGTGTCTTAGTCTGTTCTGGCTGCTATTAACAAAACACTGTAGATTGAGTGACTTATAAGCAAAAATTTATTTCTCACATTTTTGGAGGCTGGGAAGCCTGGGATTAAGATAATGGTACATTTGGGAATTCCCTAGCTAGTGCAGTGACTAGGACTTCATTCTTTCCTTGCCGTGGCTCAGGTTTGATCCCTGGTCAGGGAACTAAGATCCCACAAGCCTTGCAGTACGACTTAAAAAAGATGACAGCACATTTGATGTCTGGTAAGGGCCTGCCTCCAGTTTATAGGTGACTGTCTTCTCCATGTATCCTTACATGGCAAAAGGGGCAAGGGCAAAAGAGCTCTCTGGGGTCTTTATAAGGACACTAGTACCATTCTTGAGGGCTCCCCTGTCATGACCCAATCACCTCCCAAATGCCCTACCTCCTAATACCATCATAATGGGGGTTAGGATTTCAATATATGAACTTAGGGGGGAAACGCCACTGCCCCCAGTCAATTCATGTCCTTTCTACATGCAGAATACATTCATTTCAACCCAACAGCTCCAAAGTCATAACTCATTCCTTATCAAAGAATGTTAGACTGGGAGTACCACAGTGAAGTCAGTGAAGTAGAAGGATGGTGGATGATGATCAAAGAGGAGTATGTTTCCAATAGATACTTAGAAGGCAGAACAATTATTGATAATTATAAAGGATAGAATATCACCTGTATCTGGGGGCAATCCACTAGGAGTGATTTTGCACCCCTGGAAACATTTGGAAATGTCTATTGTCAATTTAGATTGTCGTAACTGAGGGAGGGCCATGCGTGTTGGGGTGGCTGCTACTAATGTCTAATGGGTAGAGGCCAGGGATGCTGCTAGATGTCCTACACTGCACAAGACAGATGCCACAAAAAGGGTTATCTGATGCAAAATGCCGACTGTATCAGTTTAGAAACTCTGATCCAGGGCCTGGGTGGCTAAGATGGAGCAGAGGGGAAGAGTGCAGATAAGGTCAAGAACTGAGAGGTCATGGAGGGAAATAAATTGTGTTCATTAATTCTGAAGTTGCCAAGAATGACGGAAAGAATGGTGACAGTCATGACTGTGCTGAGGAAGACAGTCAACAAGATGCTAAAGTTTTCAATTATCGAAGGGTAGTGCCTAGGACTTTAGCAGGTGATTATCGTAGAAGAAAGGGAGGCAGGTGATATAGTCTGATGTCATGTGCTTATAAAGAGCCGAGATTTTGAAGAAGAAAGTAGAAGAAATGGTCTGCGAGTGCCAATACAGAGGACCTCATTGTCCTGAGGTTCCTGGGATGTTGGAGGAAAAAAACTTCCTTATGACTGAACTCCAGGGGACACCCAGGACTCAGATCAAGAGAGTGAAGGGAGTTATGGTTATACATCTTTCTCAAGAGGTCTTTAGTTAAGCATTAAACAAAAGTGATGCAGAATTCTCTGATTTATTATAAATTTAGCAAAAGCAAAGGTATAATGTGGAGTCATAGCACAGATGTCTTTCAAATAATATGTTAAAGACAGATTTTTTTTTCCAGATAGTGATTTCTATGACACCTCTGACTGAACCATTTGGCTTCAAATACTGTAGAGAACCACAGTTATCAAAGTGTGGCTCCCAAATCGGCAGCATCAGCCTCACCCAGGAATTTGCTCTATATAAATCCTTGAGCTCCACTCCTGACCATTGAATCAGAAACTGTGGGGATGGGCCCTGCTTTAACAAGATCACCAGATGATTCTGGTATAAGTCTGAAAACCCCTGATACAAAAGCATAACTCTGTGAATGATTAAAGGGCAGAAAGAAGCTAGTCTTTATTGAGTACTTCCTATAATCGAAAGGCTTTGTGTACCTAATGTATTTTAGTCTTAACGGGAGCCTGGAGAGGTGGTTATTGTTAACTCATTTTTTAACTGTGGTAAAACATACATAACATAAAATCTGCTATTTTAACCATTAAAAATGTACAATTCATTGATATTAATTGTACTCACAGTGTTGGACAGTCATCACCACCGTTTTGCTCAATGGATTAGTCATGTTTGACTTTTTGTGACCCCATGGACTCTAGCCCACCAGGTTCCCCTGTCCATGGAATTTTTTAGGCAAGAATACTGGAGTGGGTTTCCATTTCCTATTCCAGGGAATCTTCCTGACCCAGGGATTGAACCTATGTCTCCTGCATCTCCTGCATTGGCAGGCAGATTCTTTACCACTGCACCACCTGAGAAGCCCAACCATGGCCACTAACCATCCCTAAAACTTTTCATCACCACAAGCAGGAATTCTTTATTCCCCCTCAAGCAGAAATTCTTAACCATTAAATAATAACTCTGAGTGCTCCCCTACCCCTAACCCCAGGTACATTCTAATATCCTTTCTATCAATTAGCCTGTTTCATATAAATGGAATCATGTTTTTATATTGGATTTATTTCATGTAGCTCAATGTTTTCAAAGTTCATCCATGTTGCAGTATGTGTCAGAATATCCTTCCTTTTGCGGCTGAGTCATATTCCATATGGGCTTTCCAGGTGATACTAGTGTTAAAGAATCTGCTTGCCAACACAGGAGATATAAGAGATACCAGTTCAATCCCTGAGTTGGGAAGATTCCCTGGAGGAGAAAAATGGCAACCCACTCCAGTGTTTTGCCTGGAGAATTCCATGGACAGAAGAGCCTGGTGGGCTGTGGTCTATGTGGTCTCAAAAGAGTTGGACATGACTGAGCAACTGAGCACACAATATTCCATATTCATCCATTGACGCTGTTGCTGGACATGGATTGTTTCCATCTTTTTGGCTATTGTAAATAATGCTGCAATGAATATTGTCATACACATATCTGTTTGAGTCTCTGTTTTCAATTCTTTTGTGTTATTTCATTTTTTAAATGATAAAACTAAGGTTCAGACCAAGCAAAGTGTCCCAGGCTGGGAAATGGAACAGCCAGCCAGTCTGATGCCAAGGCTCCTCCCACCAAATCCCACTGCCTGAGCAGGTTCGATCTGTCTCCCACCTGTGTCTTACTTACTACTTGGTGTGTGTAGTATTTTCCTGATCATTCTTTCTTTTTCTTCCTAGAAGGATACTAGTTCCACCAGTGTTTCCAGGAAAACCCTGCCAGAAATAAGCCGAATTAACCAGTCTCTGATAGAAAAATGGATGGCAGTGACAGGAGGAAGTATAGAAGATGAAGTGGCTAGGAGGTGGCTCTATCTGATAAAGTGGAAACCACTTTTACTTGGTTCTGAAGCCTTGGTTCATTTTATCCTAGACATAAGAGAGAGGGTTTGGCTTTGTCATGAAATTATTTGCATTTTAATCTTTATTTAAACCATCTTTAGTTTGAAGAAGTCATTGATATATTCACTGGTTCATCATTTGTTTAACAGGGCTATATTGAAGATGTACAATGTGCCAGGTACTTTGATAGCTGAGGGAAATGCAGGAGTGAATAAAAAATGCTTTCCGTCTGTCCCACAAAGCCTTGCCCAAGACTGACTCTTTTTATAGCTTCATAGTTTATTCTCTGGAGAAGGCAATGGCACCCCACTCCAGTATTCTTGCCTGGAGAATCCCAGGGACGGGGGAGCCTGGTGGGCTGCCGTCTATGGGGTCGCACAGAGTCGGACACGACTGAAGCGACTTAGCAGCAGCAGCAGCAGTTTATTCTCTACAGCTCCACAAATTTCTGTTTTCAAAAGGCTGGATTTTATTTAAATCTAGATGACTTGATCAAATCAGCTATGAAGGATTTTGATGAGATCTAGCCAGACCATGCATAAAGTATAGCAAGAATCTGGAATACTCTTTTAAGAGAGCAGTTATTATTATTATTAATGATTCCACATCACCAGTTATATACTGAGTAAGATAAAAGGAACGTGCTTGTAGTATGTTGTGACTTAACCTTATTTTATTATTTTTGCAGTGAAATTAAAGTGATATTTTCATCTCCTGCTTGTCTGACTGCAAGTTTTTTAAAGAAGAGGTAATGTTTATATTACCTTTATTTAGAGAGACTTACCTTTATTTAAAACACTAGAGAATATTTTAAATGAAATATTTAGACTCAGTCATTTTAATTTGTGAATTTTGTTATCTATGAACCAAAAATCCAACATAGAAAACTCCATGGATTGTTACAGAATTCTTCTGTTTTATAAAGGAATTTCCCATTGGACTACTACAAATTGTAACCTCTAATTTACATTGTTCCTTCCTCTACCCTGCCCTCCTGTGTTATCTGATTGGCAAGAATGGTGTTTTTTGTTTTTTGTTTTTTTCAGAATCTTTGTATCTAGGAGTGATTAATTCATTCTAACTTCACTTTTGTACGTAGAGGTCAGGGCTGCACTTTGAAGGTCTTATTGTGAGCCCAGTAAGGAAAACAGATCCTATTTATTTTATCTTTAACTATTAACAGTCTTACTACTGCAGAGGAGAGTCCAAGTTCTCTGCTACTTGGTTTGACACTTGATCTTAGTAGTTTAAACGTTTCCTCTGTTAAATGCTGAACAGTTCGTCAACTGTTCCTTCCCCTCCCTGTTTGATCTCCAATAATATACCTGGGAATAACTGGAAGATAAAGTGAAGCAGATTAAAAATTGTAAGAGTTTATTGAAGTGAACATCTATTTGAATCACACAGCACCAATTTGGAATTGCTTGAGAGCTCCACTGGCAAGAGCTCAGGGAAAGACATAGAGAAGGTACAGAAAGAAAGGGAAGTATTTGGTTAGCTATAACTTAAAGCCTAGTTGGCTTTTTTTGTTTGTTTTTTGATTGGTTATCCTTAGGCTTTGATTTCATAACTTTGAGTGTTATGCCCTATGTCCGAATCCCCTAGCGGGAAGAGAGAAGGCTTCCAAGACAATGCAACTCGCAAAAAAGGGAAGTTTATTGCTGACTCGAGTCGGCTTACTGCCGCAACCAACGCAGTGGTGCAGGGTCAGAAAGCGCTGAGCCCGAGCTGTTACACAAATTTATAGGGTGAGCATAAGCAGTTGGTAGCTGGCTTAAGCGGATTGGCTACATGTTTGCAAAGTAATCTTATTGGCTCAAACCTTCCTGGGCTTTTTTCAAACTTGGACGTTTGCGGGCTTTTCAGCTTTCCCCTGATAGGTTCCCTTTTTCTTACTGGGCGCATATTGACTGGCTGGCTCCAGGTGGCCTGATGGGGGTAGGGAATCTTACCATTTCGGGGGAAATCTAAACTTAGGTCTGGGCCGCCTGTCATGGTGTTAGCCCTGGCAGCCTCACATGAGGAATTTACAGGCTTAGATTTTGGTTTGCTTTTATAGGCCACCGTGGCCTGAGATCCACTGCAGTGTGATGGCCTCCTTGTATAATTAATTTAGCAATAACAAGGGAGTGGGGTGGGTAGCAGCATAAAGGGGCCCTTAGGCTGCTCTCGGGCTTACCTGGTGGCTCAGACAGTTAAAAGTCTACCTGCAATGCGGGAGACCCGGGTTCGATCCCTGAGTTGGGAAGATCCCCTAGAGAAGGAAATGGCAACCCACTCCAGTATTCTTCCCTGGAAAATTCCACGGATGGAGGAGCCTGGAAGGCTATTGTCCATGGGGTCGCCGAGTCGGACATGACTGAGCGACTAACATTAGGTTGCCCTCTGTCTTCTCTGGAGGTTGATGCCTAAGGGTCTGCTTGCAACTGGTGGAAACTCCTCCCAGTCCTCCTTTGACTTGGCCTCAGCTTGGCTCACAGGTTCAGAAGATAACTGTATACAACTGCCACTAGGCGGTACTCTGTATTCACTTAATCCCTATTGCAGGTCTTTCTCAGCTTTGGTTCTTAACCTAGCTGCATTCTCAGCCACTCCTCAGGGAGACTGGAGGAACTGCTGGATCCAGAGGCTTCACCTGGGAACCAGAGAAGCCCAGGGAAGCTGAATGTCATGACTTCCTTCACCCCCTCTTCAAACCTCCACAACTCATGAGGCAGCTATCATTCGAGAGTCCCACAAGGCATCCCCTGTTTGTCTCCACATATTTAGCCAAAGGCAGGAGATGAGAAATTAAGACGTTGCTTCTCTCTGCTTGCTTTCTCTCCCATTTGCCTTCCTCTTCTTTCCATCCTTCCAGGCAGCAAAGGAGGGGATTCTACCATGCAACTCATTCTCTTTCTTCTCCACTGTAGCCTTAAGCTAGTTCTCACTACATAGAGGATAATCTTTTCTACACTAAGAATATTATCTTTCTAAAATTTCCATGTTCCATTCCCAGGAGTGAGACACCTCAAGGTTTGATCTTAAGATGCCAAAGGTTGCAAAGGAAGATTTATTTTAAAGGGAAATTTACAGTACTTTGTTTTAGTACTTGCATGAATGTTTTAGCCCTAGTATTACAATTGGTTGGTTAATCCAGTAAACATGAAATAGTTTTAAATAATACTTTATAAAGATAAATTGTTATATAGAATGCAGGCTCCTCAAATATTGTCAACACAACCCAGGGAAATGCCACACCTAGACAAAGCCTTGGTAGCACTTCTGAGGGGCATAGCCAGGTTTGGATTTTTTAAAATTAGCAATTTGGAATAAGGCAGGTCTTTGCAATGTGGGAAGGGAGGGTTGGGGTTTTGATTAGGATTGAGGAAAGGTACCACAATGGAGAAGGAAATGGCAACCCACTCCAGTATTCTTGCCTGGAGAATCCCATGGAGGGAGGAGCCTGGTAGGTTACAGTTCATGGGATCGCAAAGAGACTGGGCGACTTCACTTCACTTTACTTCACCACAATCCAGGACAGAAGGAAATATCAAGGCAAGGATTTTGAGACAAGAGATGCAAAGAATTATAGGGCATAAACTGTTGATTGTGTTCCATAGAGGAGTTAATGGGTCTTTTCAGGAAGTTCCTAAAATGAACAGTCAAGCCATTGGCCTGGGCAGGAGTGTCTTGGAATAGTAAAGTCATGCTAATGAAACAGTGGAATCCCAAAGTAATGTAAATATAGATGGTAAGATAGGTGGGGTTAGGGAGTTTCAATTCCCAGTGTGTAGGCTGAGTGTAAGGGTAAATGATTTCAGTTCTCAGAGACGGCATGTAAACTTTTGCCATTGTTAACTGTCCAAACTTGAGATAATAAATTTTTACCTATTTTCTTTTAGGAAAACAAGTTTTATAAAAAATTTTTTGGTGTCAAGTAAGTTGATGATTTCAAAAGAATGCAAATTTTAAGTAAAAAAGATTATACCTAATATGTAGGAAAAATAAAATTACACATAATGATATATGAAGTTAGAAATATTCTTTTAACCTGTTTATTTATTTTTGCATTTCCTGCATCCAAAGAGAATCTGGAGAAATGATTTCCGTTGATGTGGACTTAGAAATGGCAAGAGATACCTTCAAGAAGTTAACAGAAAAAGAATGGATTTCTTCGATGGTAATAACCAATATTCACTTTAGAAATAGAGCAATGGAATTTCTTTACAGGAACCAATATGATTACAGTTAATTTTCCTAGGAGTTGAGTGAAATAGAAGTGTGATAGAGGAGGGCTCATGTTTATTATGTGGTTACTGTGTCGCATGTATATGTTAGTTGCTCAGTTGTGTCCGACTCTTTGAGACCCCATGGCCTGTAGCCCACCAGGCTCCTCTGTCCATGGAATTCCCTAGGCACAAATACTGGAATGTGTTACCATTTCCTTCTCCAGGGGACCTTCCCAATCCAGGGATCAAACCCAGGTCTTCCACATGGCAGGCATATTCTTTACCATCTGAACCACAAGGAGAAATACTACTGATTTAGGTGCTGGCATTTTATTTTCGAAGGTTTCCCAGGTGGCACTAGTGGTAAAGAATCCACCTGCCAATGCAGGAGACCCAAGAGATGCAGGTTCAATCCCTAGGGAGACACCCTGGAGGAGGAAATGGTAACCCACTCCAGTATTTTCTTCAGTTCAGTTCAGTTCAGTCGCTCAGTCATGTCTGACTCTGACTCTGACTGCAACCCCATGGACTGCAGCACACCAGGTCTCCCTGTCCATCATCAACTCCTGGAGTTTACTCAAACTCATATCCATTGAGTCGGTGATGCCATCTAACCATCTCATCCTCTGTCATCCCCTTCTCCTCCTGCCTTCAATTTTTCCCAGCATAAGGGTCTGTTCTAATGAGTCAGTTCTTTGCATCAGGTGGTCAAAGTATTGGAGTTTCAGCTTCAATATTAGTCCTAATGAATATTCAGGACTGATTTCCTTTAGGATGGACTGGTTGGATCTCCTTGCTGTCCAAGGGACTCTCAAGAGTCTTCTCCAACACCACAGTTCAAAAGCATCAATTCTTTGGCACTTAGCTTTCTTTATAGTCCAACTCTCACATCCATACATGACTACTGGAAAAACCATAGCTTTGATTAGACACACCTTTGTTACTGAATGCTTAAATGTATAATAGATACAATATTTTTATTTTCAATATGAGAAAAACAATGTTTAAGAAGTACAACTTATGAAAATAACATTATGGAATTCATATGTTTGGGGACCTACCAATTAACAATAGCTGGATTGACAGAAAAGTTCTACTCTTGTACAGAATAGCTAGGAATAAGGATTTATACACCAGTTTTAGGGAAAGGGGAGAGAGGACCTCTGTGAGAAAACAAATGAACTTTTCAGGTAAACAGAGGGGCTTTTAGGGGGATACATGGAAGATAGGATAGTTTGCAATAATGTTTGTTTATGCAATTTCTCATCCAAGTGCAGGCGCAGGGTCTTTTCCCTGGCAGTGTAGCTCACTTGCCTGCCCAGTTAGAAGGAGATTTATGGGTGCTTCATTCTTGAAGCCTCTGCCTTTAGTCACATGAGGAAAGCTCTGGAAAAAAAAAAAAAAGAAAGAAAGAAAGAAAGCTCTGAAAGCTTCTTTCCATTCATTCTTCTATTAGCTGTATCTGTGTCTGAAGTCTTTAGTTTAAAATCAGCTTTATACTGTTGAGAACTTCCCTGGTGGCTCAGACGGTAAAGCGTCTGCCTATAAGGCGGAAGACCTGGGTTCAATCCCTGGGTCAGGAGGATCCCCTGGAGAAGGCAATGGCAACCCACTCCATTACTCTTGCCTGGAAAATCCCATGGACAGAGGAGCCTGGTGGACTACAGTCCATGGGGTTGCAAAGAGTTGGACATGACTGAGCGACTTCACTTTCTCTTTATACTGTTGTGGGTCCCTACATTTTGAAGGGAAAGGGGGAGAGTGTTTCTTAATATGCAGTAGAAACTATTTTAACTTTCAAAGTGAAAAAGTAAGAATAATAAATATGATCAAGTATATTTTCAAAGTAAATATTTAGGTGATGTGGGAGATTACTTGGTGTGCTATTCCCAATATAAGTGCTAAGAAACATTAGTTTTGCAGAACACTCTATGAAAAGGGGCTCTTAGTGAAGCAACTTTGGGAATACTGCATACTGTTATGGTGTCATGATGCACACAAGTAAATCAAAGACTCTATGATTAAAGTTATATGCCTAAAGAAATCTAGCTTTTTTGACCCTATTTTGACGCTATTTGACTTTCTACACCTTTCTCATGTATACCTAGTAGCATTCAACAGAAGTCATGTTCTTCTGAACATATGAAAAATCAAATTGCAAGAACATAAATAAAATAATAACAATAATATACAGTACTTCACAGTTTATTGTATCATGTATCATCTTATTTAATCCTTATGACATGTAGAGGCAGACATTCATAGTTAAAGAGTATCTAAGATCTGTTAGAATAAATAAACTATTGGTTCAGAAACTGGCTCCTGTGATCAGAGGACCAGGAAAGACTGAAGAAAGAGACAGTCACTCCAAATTGGAAGGTGGCAGGTTTAATAAGCCAGGGAACTTACAAGGTTTGTCTTGGGTGATACCAAGATGAGTAGGTCTCCACACCCACCCCCTGGAATCTTCAAGTTCATACAGAGGCATTAACTGCTGGGTTCAGTCACATATACCATCCAGATGGTCTCAGAATACCTTACTCTCTGAAGGCAGGGTCCTTGGAACACACCCACTGTGGGAACAGTGGGCAGAGCATACATTCCAAACACGTGGGAGTGGGTGAGGAGGCTTTGATTTGCCCAGGTCCAGTTCAAGGGGCAACATTGTCTTGATTACCTCTTCCAAACATAAGCTCCTCCAAACAGCTTCCAAATCTCAATGACCTATTCACACAGTAAACATTTTTTTTTCTCACAGCAAAGTCCAAAGAGGGTTGAGGTAGGAGGCACCTGTAGGGAAGGAAAAAAACATTATTTTTCCTCTCTTTATTTTAGTTTCATTGGCTGGGACCTTGCAAATTACACTGAGAAAAGACAGACGAACAAGAGAAAAGCAAGTTTATTAACATGTGCATCCTGCATATACATGGAAATACTTAACGATGAGTAACTTTAAGGAGTGGTTAGAATTGGGGCTTCTATAGCAACTTAGCAAATGAAGAACAATAATTTTGTAGAGAAGTGAAAAGACAAAGGAAAAGGTCTTTGAGCTTCTTGGATGGCAAATGGTGGGAAGGCAGATATGTGAAGAAAGTAATGGTAGATAAGGGCTAGGTATTAAGGTTTGCTGTGTGGCGATTTCATCAGGGCCAGCTCAGCTCTGCTAGTGAGACTGTTATGCCCTTCTTGATACGGGAAGTTGTGGACAGGAGGACACCTTGATGAGGGGAATTTATATTCTGTTTTCAGGAAGATGGGGGAAGCCAGAGAGCACATTCTGTATCTACTTTTTCTCACTTGCCTTCAGCTTAAAATAATTGTCATGTCAGAGACGCATATTTGGGCATGGCAGATTCTGTTACCTTCCCTGCCTCTGCCCTGGTTCATTCAGGGGTGTCTCAGGCTCCTTCTCTGTGGCATTCTAGGCCCCAGGGCCATAATATTCTCTGGTAGATCTTTCATGTTGATTGGCAGATGAGGAAAAAGGGTGTGAAAGGTCACAGAGAGGCTTTAGGGGTCAAGCCTGAAAGTATCATACATCACTTTCCCTCACATTCCATTAGTTGGAACCTGGTCACATGACTCCACCTAACTGCAGGGAGGCTGGGCAATGCCATCTTCCTGTGAGCCCTGAAGGAAGATGAAACAGGATTGATGAGGTGAACATAGGCCATTTTCTCTGCTACGGTATATTTTAGGTCAGATAGATTTAGGTATGGATCCCTTCTAATTAAGCAACCTTCACGATTTGTTCAGTAGGTCCAGGCATGTGATTTCACTTTTATTTCTTTAATTGACTCCAACATAAAACAGGGAGGATGGTTCTCACATACTACTTTAGGGGGGGTTGGGATATCAAGGAATGATGGAGTTTGAATAGTAGGTTTTAGGAAAACCAAATTATTATTCCATCAGGAACATAGTAGATGTGAAACCTCTCTTCTTATATCTTGTTTCTTATGATACTGTATCTAATATGTCCTGGGCCTTTCCCTGATTGTTTTTCAACCACAGATAACCACATGTCTCAGGAATAATCTGTTTGGGGCTCTTCCATGTCGTTCTCCACACCAAGAAGCTTTATCAGTCTTCCTTCTGCTCCCAGAGTGCCTTGTCATGCTTGATTTCAGGAACTGGTTAACTCTGATGGTTCCATTTGCAGAGGCTGTTCATAAAATGACCAATCAGTCTTCAAAAGTACTGAGTAAGCTTGATTACTTTTATGTCACTTTATCTATATTCTCAGTAGAATACTGTCTGAAATGGAATTTGTAACAAATTTTAGATAGATTTGAAAATACTATACAAATGTTTGAGTATGTGGTACGTGTATTATTGAAAAGATTAACCTAAAGCTATTGTCAAATTCAAGTTTGTGTGCCCGATAGGCATTGAGGCCAAACAAACAGAAGCATTGGAGTTTGGGGCAGAGACAGGTCTATTTCAAGTGCCAAGCAAGGAGAATGGGTAGTTTGTGCTCAAAAGACCTAAACCCTCTAATGGGTTTCAGGAAAGAGTTTTTAAAGAAAAACTTTCAGGGAGGGCTGCTGAGTGTGTGACTTTCTTCTGATTGTTTGGTGGTGAGGTAACAGGGTGATGCTCCAGGAATCTCAGTCTGCAGCCTTCTGGTTGTTAACAGTCTGGGGTTCAAGTGCTTGTGATCAGCTTGAAGTTACCATCCTCCACCTGAGTTCGTCTTAGTTCCTGTAGAACTCAGAGATATATGTCAAACTGTCTTATGTATCCTTTGAGGAGGAACCAGGACCCTGCCCCATCCCTCCACTATTGTTTCTTGACTGCTTTTCCTTCGTTTCTGCGTTCCCTCACTTTCCTAATGAGTAACAGTTTGAATCTGCCCTTTGAAATTCAGGGAAGGTCTAGGAGGCTGAAGCCTTTTCCCTGCAAACAAGAAGCAGGGAAGACACAGGAAGGAGACGCAGGAAGGCCCTTTTGCTAAGGAGGGCCCCACAGGATCCTGCTTGATTTCAAAACTATCATAATGGGCTTCCTTGGTGGCTCAGTGAATCCTCCTGCATTGCAAGAGACACAAGAGATGACGGAAACACAAGAGGCATGGGTTCAAATCCTGAGTCGAGAAGATCCACTGGAGAAGGAAATGGCAACCCGTTGCAGTATTCTTGCCTGGAAAATCCCATGGACAGAGGAGCCTGGCGGGCTGCAGTCCACGGGGTCTCAAAGAGTCAGACACAATTGAGTAGATAATCATTACTCTTATTATTACAAAACATGTGTAATTCCTAAACTCGGTCATGGACTCGACCTCAGAATTTCACAACCATAGAGAATCCAGTCAAGATAAAACCATACTTTAAAATTTTTTGTTTATGGTGTTTTAAAACTTTAGGTATTTTGATCAGACATAAGGGGGAAAATGTTCATCTTTGTGTTCTTGTTTTTTATTTTATTCAGTGCTTTGGGATGTCCTTTTATGACTTTGAGCTAATGTTCAAGGTCTAAACCTTAAAAGATACAAAGATGATATATATGGTGAAATAGCCACCTAATTTCTCTCCCACAAAGCAGTTACAGAGTAGAGTTTCTTACATAACTTTTGAAAGATACTCTATAAAAACATATAGAAATATATTCTTTTTTTTTCAAATGGTAGCATACATTCTTCTGCAACTTGCTTTTTTCCACAAAGCACTATATTATGGAAATCATTATATTACCTGACTTATATGAATGCTTTATTCCAATTTAATGGCTGAATAGTATTCTATTCACATACATGACTAGTTGTTTCTAAATTTTTGCTCTTATAACAGTTCTAACATACATTTCTTTGTATATATATAGACCCAATAATTTTGCTTTCTGGAAATTTCCCTGCTTATAATTATATTATAATTAAATATATTTAATATATATTATACAATAATATAATATATATTTATATAAATATATGAATATATTTATATAAATAAATCTATATATATATATTTACACAAGCAGGAAAAATTTCAGAAAGCAAAATTACTGGATCAGATTGTATGTGCATTTTAAATCTTGAGAGTTTTTGCCAAATGACCCTCCACAGAAGTCAGGGCCACCATATTGCCCAACTTAAGTGGTCACCATTCACATTATCACCCTCGGAATTGGGCAACATGGCAGCTCTGACAGAAGATGTACCATTTATACTTCATCAGTTAATATGAAAGCATCAGCCCACACATTTCTCCACAATGTAATCCTAACTTTGGTCTATACCACTCTGAAAAGAAGAATCTATTTTTATTTTTTCCTTTTTGGCCCTGCCACATGGCTTGCTTGTGGAACCCATGCCCCATGTAGTGGGAGGGTGAAGTCCTAACTACTGGACTTCCATGGAATTTTTAAGAATATCTTAATTTAAATTGTCTCATTGTGAGTGAAGTTGTGCTGGCTTTCCTATATTCAGTTACATTTGCATATCATACTCTACAAACCATCAGTTCTGTCCTCTTACCTATTTTTCCATTTGTTGTTAGTATCTTTCTTTTCTATTTGAAGTTTTTTAAACTACTAAGACAGTTCTTTTTAAAAAATGTATTTATTTTTGGCTGAGCTGAGTCTTCGTTGCTGCATGCAGGCTTTCTCTAGTTGAGGCCAGCGGGGGCTGCTCTTTGTTGCAATGCAAGGACTTCTCATTGTGGTGGCTTCTTGTTGTGGAGTACGGGCTCGAGGCATCAGGACTTCAGTTGCTGTGTCTCTCGGTCTCAGTTCCTCGGCGTTTGGGATCTTCCCGGACCAAAGATCGAATCTGTATCTCCTGCATTGGCAGGTGGATTCTTAACTACTGGGCCACCAGGGAAGTCCCAACAATTAATTCTTTATCCATAAGATGAGTTGCAATTATTTTTCTTTAGGTTACTGAAATTTTTTTACTTTTTGGTATTTTTGCCATGAGTATTTTTAAACACTTTTATGCAGCCTACTGTATTAACATTTTCTTTTATGGTTTCTGATCTTTTCTCAAAAAGTTTACCTCATGATGAAATTAAAAGATTTCCCATGCTCCTTTTAGAATATTTATTGTTTCATTCTTTTAATGAATTTTTATTGGAATATAGTTGATTTACCATGCTGTATTAGTTTCTGTTGTACAGCAAAGTGAATCAGTTATAATATATAAAAATCCACTCTTTTTGAGATTCCTTTCCCATATAGGCCATTACTGAGTATTGAGTAGAGTTCCCTGTGCCATACAGTAGGTTCTTATCAGTTATCTATTTTATATATAGTAATGTGCTTATATCAACGCAATCTCCCAATATATCCGTCCCTCCATTGTTTCATTTTTATGTTTAAATCTTTGAACTATATGGAGTTTATCTTGATTATACTTCATTTTTTGAGATCAGTTTCCAGTTGTCACACATTTATTAAGTGATCTGTTTCATTCCCTAATAATACACAATGCCTCTTTCATCATATACCAATGTCTCATGTATATTTGATTCCATTTGTGGAGTCTGCTACATTGTCTGCCTTTCATGCATCTGGGTCATACTAGTTTAATTACATTAACTTGAAAATACACTTTAACATTTGGCTTGTTTGTTTTCTGAGAATTTTCTTTTAAAGGTGCAGAAATTCAGTTTGTAACTCAGTGATACTAAAATATTATTACTGAGCTAATTTAAAAATATATCCATCTATCATAGGTGATCATAAAGTCTGAAAACATAGATATTTTTTTTCAGATTAAAATTGTCCTTAATCACATTTTGTGTCTTGTGTGTATATATGTGTGTGTGCATATGTATTCTGTGTTTTCACCTGTGTATATTTTCAGACCTTATAAATACCCTATGGAATTTTCAGTTTGAAAATCATGAAATCAATCAAGTAATCAAGCATAAATATGAACTATCAACACATTTTTTCAGAAACCTGAATTTGAGCTTTTAATTCCAAAGATACTTAATCAGGGAGCAACATTTTTTCCACATCTGTGAGTAATAAATATTGTCCAGGATGTTATCCTTTAAAAAGGTTATCCCATGATTTATGGGTTATGTCATCAGAAATGGAAAATATGATCTATTTCTTACATTAAAGAACTTAGAAAACTGAGAGAATTTTTTTGGAGGTGCATATTTATCATGGCTGATTTTACACCCTTCAGAGCGGTGTTGGACATCGTTGCAAGCATCTTCTCTCAACTCACTTGTCCAGATGCTGAAAACTGCCATCATCTGTCAAATGTTTCCCTGCACTGAAACATTTGAGTTTCATCAGAGTAACCACAATGTTAAAACTCTTCTGGAAGTGATGAAAGACGTGTATAAGGTAAGGGTTCATCTAAAGAAATGTATACACCATTTTACTAAATCAAGTTCCCTTAGTTCTTAACCAGTTGAAGTCTTATTTTATTTTCCACAGCAAGAATGAAAATATTTGATTCAGACCTGAAGTATTTAGAATTTTGTTTGTTTTGCTAACTGGATAGACTCTGGTGGAATATCTTACATAGTATATATAATATGTATGTAGTATATATAATATATTACAGGCACAAATACTCAGATATGACAATGATTCAGCATTTTCATTAGTGTATACAGCATAATCCAGAAGTAACCTAAGATTAGGCTACTAATAAATGTAATGATTATTGGAGGACAGGAAGGAGCCAGAGCATTTTAAATAAATGAGCAGAATTAAATTGGTATTGTTCAATTGAAAAATAATTAGCTAAAATCGATGCTTTTATAAATATAAATTGTTCAATCGGTAATCAAAACAAAAAAAAGTGAAAGTGAAGTCACTCAGTCGTGTCTGAATCTTTGTGACTCCATGAACTATAGCCTACCAGGTTCCTCCATCCATGGGATTTTCCAGGCAAGAGTACTGTTTCATCACAAAATATCAGTCTCAAGAGGAGAAAGTATTATGTGCAAAAGTTAGTGCTTTTCAGAAGTAATAATGCACTGATATTTCTAAAGTAGTATATTTCCTCTATCTTTATTAAGATACAACTGAAATAGAACATTGTGTACGTTTAAGGTGTACAGTGTGTTAATTTGATTTGTTGTGGTTGTTCAGTCACTAAGTCTTATCTGGCTCTTTGTGACCGTATGGACTGCAGCACACCAGTCTTCCCTGTCCTTCACTATCTCCTGGAGTTTGCTCAACTTCACGTCCATTGAGCTGGTGATGCTATCCAACCATCTCGTCCTCTGTTGCCCACTTCTCATTTTGCCTTCAATCTTCACCAGCGTCAGTGTCTTTTCACATGAGTCAGTTCTTCACATCAGGTGGCCAAAGTATTGAAGCTTCAGCTTTAACATGAGTCCTTCCTGTGAATATTCAGGGTTGATTTCCTTTAGGATTGACTGGTTTGATCCCCTCACTGTCCAAGGGACTCTCAAGAGTCTTCTCCAGCACCACATTTTGAAAGCAGTAATTCTTTGGCGCTCAGTCTGCTTTATGGTCCAACTCTCACATCTGTATGTGATTACTGGAAAAACCATCATTTTGACTATATGGACCTTTGTTGGCAAAGAGGTATCTGTTTCTTAATATGCTGTCTAGGTTTGCCATAACTTTCCTTCCAGAGAGCAGGTGTCTTAATTTCGTGGCTACAGTCACTGTCCTCAGTGACTTTGGAGCCCAAAGAAATAAAATATGTTACTGCTTCCACTTTTGCCCTTTCTAGACACATATATATTACAAAACATTTATAGTTACTGTTTATTTAGTGTGGTAAGAACACTTAAGATCTATTGTCTTAGCAACTTTCAACTGTATAGTACAGTATTGTTAACTATGATCACCATGCTGTGCATTAGATCCCCAGAATTAATTTATCTTATAACTGAAAGCTTGTACCGTTTGACCAACATCTCTCCTTTTCTCCCACCCCCAGCTCTATAAACCACCACCCCACTCTGTTTCTGAGTTTAGCTTTTTTTAGATTTCATGTGTAAGTGATATCTTACTATATTTGCCTTTCTCTGAAGTATTTCGCTTATCATAATACCCTCACCATCCATCCATGTTGTTGCAAATGGCAGGATTTCCTTGTTTCTCATCGCTGAATAAAGTTCCATTGTGTATATATGTATGTATCAGCGTATGTGTGTATACATATATACACACCATATCTTCTTTATCCATTCATCTGTCCATGGACACTTAGGTTGTTTATTTATCTTGGCTATTCTAAATAATGCTAAAATGAACATGGGGCTGTAGATATCTCTTTGAGCAGGTGATTTCATTTCCTTTGACTTTATATCCAAAAGTAGAATTGCTGGATCATGTGATAGTTCTATTTTTAATTTTGTGAGGAAGGCTTCATACTGTTTTCCATAGTGCCCACACCAATTGACATTCCCACTAATGGTGCACAAAAGTTCCTTTTTCTCTACATCCTCACCAACACTTCTCTCTTATCTTTTTAATGATAGCCATTCTAATATGCATAAGGTAATATTGCACTATGGTTTTGATTTGCATTTCCCTAAAGATTAATGATTAGGCTCAAAATGCTCAAAATTCTCCAAGCCAGGCTTCAGCAATACGTGAACCGTGAACTTCCAGATGTTCAAGCTGGTTTTTAGAAAAGGAAGAGGAACCAGAGGTCAAATTGCCAACATCTACTGGATTATTGAAAAAGCAAGAGAGTTCCAGAAAAACATCTATTTCTGCTTTATTGACTATGCCAAAGCCTTTGACTGTGTGGATCACAATAAACTGTGGAAAATTCTGAAAGAGATGGGCATACCAGACCACCTGATTTGACTCTTGAGAAACTTGTATGCAGGTCAGGAAGCAACAGTTAGAGCTGGACATGGAACAACAGACTGGTTCCAAATAGGAAAAAGAGCACATCAAGGTATATTGTCACCCTGCTTATTTAACTTATATGCAGAGTACATCATGAGAAACGCTGGGCTGGATGAAGCAAAAGCTGGAATCAAGATTGCTGGGAGAAATATCAGTAACCTCAGATATGCAGATGATACCACCTTGATGGCAGAAAGTGAAGAGGAACTAAAAAGCCTCTTGATGAAAATGAAAGAGGAGAGTGAAAAAGTTGGCTTAAAGCTCAACATTCAGAAAACGAAGATCATGGCATCTGGTCCCATCACTTCATGGCAAATAGATGGGGAAACAGTGGAAACAGTGTCAGACTTTATTTTTGGGGTTCCAAAATCACTGCAGATAGTAATTGCAGCCATGAAATTAAAAGACGCTTGCTCCTTGGAAGAAAAGTTATGACCAACCTAGACAGCATATTAAAAAGCAGAGACATTACTTTGCCAACAAAGGTCAGTCTAGTCAAGGATATGATTTTTACAGTGGTCATGTATGGATGTGAGAGTTGGACTGTGAAGAAAGCTGAGTGCCGAAGAATTGAGGCTTTCGAACTGTGGTGCTGGAGGAGACTCTTGAGAGTTCCTTGGACAGCAAGAAGGTCAAACCAGCCCATCCTAAAGCAAATCAACCCTGAATATTCACTGGAGGACTGATGCTAAAACTGAAGCTCCAATACTTTGGCCACCTGATGCGAAGAGCTGACTCATTTGAAAAGACCCTGATGCTGGGAAAGATTGAAGGCAGGAGGATAAGGGGACAATAGAGGATTGAGATGCTTGGATGGCATCACCCAATCAATGGACATGAGTTTGGGTAAACTCCGGGAGTTGGTGATGGACAGGGAGGACTGGCGTGCTGCAGTCCATGGGGTTGCAAAGAGTCGGACACAACTGGGTGACTGAACTGAACTGAACTGAACTGAAGCATATAAAAATAGATTAAGTTACTCATTGATAGAAAATAAATATCACAGGTTGTATTTTCTTTAAGGTAAACAAGACTAGCTGTCAATTACCAGAAGATATATTCCACATAAATGAATTGTCCTCTAGGTTGAACTTTTATGAAGATAGAATAAAAGTGCTCTGTAGGGAAAAAAAACAGGTAAGAATAATATTTTACTTTCTGAATATTTTTTTGTACTTTGTACTTTAAAAGGGGAATACATTAATAGCTATGTAGCTTCTTTGTAAGTTAAGATCTGAAAATATCCTCATTGTAATGCTGAATTTGCTAAAGTAGATGCTCTTGGATAACTTAAAACATCTTTCAGCTACAAAGCAAATGCATTTTCCTAGAAATTTGTTTCTAGGTAATTTAGATTCTTAAAAATGAATTCTATAAAGTATGGAGGTAAATAATTTGAGGTAGTGAGGTAAAGGAATAAAGATTTCCTTTTCTTTTGATTATCAAAATTCTTCTGTCTTTTTAATTTTTAGATACCTGTAGAAAACGTCAGTGTGATTATTTTCAGTGATTTTCCTTTTATCTTTAATTTGGCATCCAAAATTAAATTATTGCGAGCTGATTCCCAAATAAGAATGCTGGTATGTATGTCTTATTTTTTATTATGTAAAATTTTCAAATATACACAAAGTAGAGATAATGGCATATTAAACCCCAGCACAAATTTTCAGCAGTCATCAACATTTTGCCATACTTCATTTATCATTTTTTAAATTTTTTAGTTGTTACTATTTTTGCTAAAGTTTCTTTTTTTGGCTGTGGCATGCAGCTTGTAGAATCTTAGTTCCCTGACAGGGCTTGATCCCTCACCCTCAGCAGTGAAAGCTCGAAGTCCTAGCCTCTGGGCCACCAGGGATTTCCCGTATTTTTTTTAAGTATTTTAAAGCAAATTCCAGGCCCAATTTCTTTTCACCTCTCCATATTTCAGTGCATTATTTATGGTGGTTTCACTTTTGTTTATGCTGATTCATCAGTGGGTTCAAATGGTGACCACATTCTTCCACTGTAACATTTTCCATCAACCCTTTTAAAAAAAAAAATTAAATCATAGTTGGTGTACAATATTGTATAAATTACAGACATACAGTATAGTGCTTCACAATTTTTAAAAGTTATACTTCATTTATAGTTATTATAAAATATTGGCTATATTCCCTGTGTTGTATAATATATACTTGTAGCTTATTTTACATCTGATGATTTGTACCCCTTCCCCTCTACCCCTGTATTGCCCTTCCCAGCTTCCCTCTCCCCACTGGTAAACACTAATTTGTTCTCTGTATCTGCGAGTTTGCTTCTTTTTTGTTTTATTCACTAGTTTGTTGTAGTTTTTAGATTCCACATGTAAATGATATCATACAGTTAATTTGTCTTTTTCCATATGTTGTAGTTCACTTAGCAAAATGCCTTCCGAGTCTGTCCATGTTGCTGCAAAAGGCAAAATTTTGTTAGTTTTTTTTTAATGGCTGTGTAAGTATTCCATCATTTTGCACAATTCCTTGGTGTCATAGGTCTTATGATCTCTTTGTCTTCCAAATTATAGACACAATGCTCTTTTACTTAAGTAACTGCGATATGAGTATATATAGCAATGGTTGGCATAAATGTATGCTATATAAAATGTTTATTTGGAATATTAAACAATTTCTTGTATTCCTATGAGGATTCCTAAAATATTTATTTTTCTAGGACTCTGAAGTGAACAACTACATGGCTTTTGGGGAAATAATTCCGCAAAGAAGGGATGAATCCCCTTCATTTATACTTAGAGTCAGACGAAGTCACTTAGTTGAAGATGCTCTGTGTCAGTTAAGCAAAGCCGAAGACACTGACCTCCGGAAAACATTAGTGGTACGCTAAAACTCCTCATAATATTTTTACTAATGTGTATGGGGGAAACATTTGTATAATGTGGTACAAGGAGAACCTGTATTTGCAACTATAGTTATCAGCCTAATAGTTTCCAGGATTCCTTGCTTACCCTTCAGAGAAAAGCTCCAGGATGTTTAATTGACCATTGGCACTATGAGTTAACTATTAGTTACCTTTGGCTATAGAAATGCTTCATAATGAACCATCCCAAAGTATAGTGACTTAAAATAGTAATTTTACAGATCTGCAGTTCTGCTGAGACTCTGCTGCTCTCAGTTGAACTCATCTGGGTGGCTTTTCAGATTTTGTCTGTACCTGTTTACATGTTTGAGAGTTGGCTAGGGATTGGTTACCTAGGCTTGGCCTGGCTCAGGCAGTCTGGCCCTGACTCCTATGTTTTCCATCTTCCTCCTAGGACCCACAAACATGTTCGCATATCAGTGTCAGAGGTACAAGATAGCAAGGCCCCTCCACACCCACCCTGCCAAGCCACCGCCAAAAAAAAAAGATAGCAAGCCCAGTTATACAACAAACATGGCTTTAGTCAAAGCAAGTCACATGGCTGAACCCAAGTCAAAGGCTGGCAAAATATACTCAGCCTTTTTAATGAGAGGAACTGTAAGGCCACATGTGAAAGACCTAGGCCAAGGAGGGGTGAAGAATTGGGGCAATGAATGCATTCAGCAAGCGGCAGGTAGAATGGATACTTTTACAGCATTTTAGCTCTAGTTATAGTCACAGACTTTCCACTGTGTTGGTTCCATTTCCTAGCCATCCTTCACTTCATCCTTGGGGGCATCTGTAGGGTTTTTACTGTGTGGAACCTCAGATCCTTTGCCCACAGAATAAAGATTAACTTTGTAGGTGAGAGCTGACATCTGTCCAGAAGGGAGTGCATTTTCCTGATATCAGCCAAGAAGGGAAAAGTTAGGTTCTCAGAGAGGAAGTCAGACTCTGAGAGTTGGGCCACAGGACTCTGATGGAAAATGAGGAAAGGATTTTATAAGCTAGGCTTTCTAGTTTTTGTCTCCCTCTGTACCTATTTTTGTTTATTTCTTGATTATGAGGAAATCAATAGAAAGTGATTCTGCCTACAGGAAATGACAAAGAGGTAAGAAGGTAAACTTCAAGAGAAATCCAATCAAAGTATAGACTCTCAACAAGGCAAGGTTGTTGAGCTCTTTATGAGCACGTCCTGACGATAGCAAAGACAACCTTGCTAGTATAAATGAGTGGAAGTAAGAAAATCAGAAGCAAGCTTAATTTATTTTTGGTGTATCTTGATGGAATGTGAGGCAGGCCCTTGATGATGATGGACAAGGCCAAGGAGGTAAATCTAGGTAAAGAGAAGTGAAAGAGAACTCTCAGTGAAGCTTGGTGATATTTACATTAAAAAGATAAAAAGAAACAGACAGGAAGGGAAGTGTAGAAGGAGTAGTTAGAGGGACTTCCCCAGTGGTTCAGTGGATAAGATTCTACACTCCCAATGCAGGGGGCCTGGGTTCGAAAGTAGAGTATGCATGCCGCAACTAAGAGTTCGTATGCTGCAGCTAAAGATCTTGCATGTCCCAACTAAAGATACCACATACCACAACTAAGACCTGACACAGCCAAATAAATACATAAATATTTATAACAAAGAGTAGTTAGAGAGGTGGGAGGAAATCTAAGATAGTACTCGCACTACAAATCCCCGAGGTAGACTTTAGAAAAGAGGGACCAGTTCTTATTGATGCTCACATGAGGGCTCTGGGCAGTCAGTTCTGAAATTTCCAGCAAAGGTGCCATGTCCAGGCTGACAGGGAGGGCTGTTTATCTGAAGTCCTAATGAGGGGAGAGGCAGAAGAAACCAAATATTTGTTGACTGTAGCCTAAGTTGTAAAGGCTGACTGATGAGAGGAAGCTAGACAAGAGAGAAAAATTAAGGAATTTGGTTCAAGATGCTGGTCAACATAATTGGTGAATGTTGAGTGTTGCCAGAATCTCACTTCACTTGGTTCATGTGGTCATGGGAGGGACCTATGTACTCACTATACAGTAATCTGATAGTAAACCTGTTCATGGCACCCACTATCAGAAGCAAAGTCAGGGAGAACACAGTACAGTTAGGTAAGAAGAGTAGATTCTGTGAATTCTGGTGATGGCAGGAGGCTCGAAACTTTTCTGTAAAGGTCAAGGCATTATATTTTAAATATGGACCTGACAATGTTCTCTTTTCTTAGGTTGAATTTATTAAAGAAATTTGTTCTATGGGGGAAGGGGTGAAGTCTGAGTTTTTTCACTGTATATTTGAATCTATGACCAAGGAAGAATATGGAATGTTCATATATCCTGAAGAGGATTCCTACATGTGGTTTCCTGTCAACGTAAGTCTTTTATTTGTTTTCTTATGGTTTTTCAGAACAGAAAAAGTATACCATATACTGTAAATGAACACAATACATGCTAATGTAAAATTAGGTCACATAAAGCCTTGCTACTCAAAATGTGGTCCACAGAGCGAAAGTTCCAGCATTACCTCGAACTGTTAGCAAAGCAGAATCTCAGGCCCTGATCAGAATATATATTTTTATAAGATCCCCTGGTGATTCGTATGAACATTAAATTTTTAAACAGCTTGAATAAGGTGTATTTGAGATATGATAAGTGGTACATAAAATGTCCACTTTGATACATTTTGATGTACATCTATGCCCATGAAATTCAAGACAATGAAAACAAAAGACAGTGAACACATCCATCAACCACTAGAGTTTCCTCAGATTCCTTTCTCATCCTGCTTCTCCCTACTTCTATTCCCTGCCCCATGCCTATGCAACCACTGATTCGATTTCTGTCACTATAATTTGAATTTCCTAGAATTTTACATAAATGGAATAATAAGTAGTCTTTGTATCTGTCCTTTCACTCAGCATAATGATATTGAGAATCATGTGTGTTGTTGTATGTATCATAGTTCATTCCCTTCTATTGCTGAGTAGTATTCCATTCTTTAGATGTATTACACTTTGTAGAACATTGGGTGGTTTCCTAAATTTTTCTCTTTTTTCCTAAATTTTAAGAGGCAGTAATCTAGAGTTTCAAACTAGGAGAGAAACTGTTAACAGAATCCTAGAGATAATTGCTAATTCTAATAAGATGATTCATTTCTGCAATGATTATATTTTTACAAAGATTCTCTATATGTAAACATTTTCTGAAAGTAGTAAAAACTTCATTTCTCTATTAATGTGTATGTGTGTTAGTCACTCAGTCGTGTCTGACTCTATGTAACCACGTGAACTGTAGCCCACCAAAGTTCTCTGTCCATGGGGTTCTCCAGGCAAGAATACTGGAGTGGATTGCCATGCCTTCCTCCAGGAGATCTTCCCAGCACAGAGATTGAACCTGAGTCTCCTGAATTGCAGGCAGACTCTTTACCAACTGAGCCACAAGGGAAGCCTTCTCTATTAGTAACACAGAGCAAATAATTTTAACAAGAATCACATGTTGAACTTCAATTTATTCATCTCCTTTCCCATAAACTTCCAAATACTCTTTCAAATGATACGGTGGAGTTTGGAATCCAGAAGGAAAAGGGTACAGGAAGAGAACATGAATGGGAGTGAAAAAGTACTAAAAGGTGTTTTGTATCTTCTTAGAAGGGCTTCCCAGGTGGCTCAGTGGTACAGAATCTGCCTGCTAATGCAGGAAACATGGATTCGATCCCTGGGTGGAAAAGATACCCTAGAGAAGCCACCCACTCTAGTATTTTTGCCTGGGAAAATCCATGGACAGAGGAGCCTTGCAGGCTACAGTCCATGGAGTCCCGAAAGAATTGGACACAGTTTAGCAACTAGATGTTTAGCCACTAAACATGTTTTTGAGAAAGAATGAATCTCTAAAAGATAGGAGTGGCTAAGGTGTGCCATTGGTAGGTTCCACCAGCAAGTTTTTACCGGCTGTTTCTTGAAGTTCCCATGTTGTATTAAATACTATAGAAGATTCAGATTAATGGATAACACAATCTCTTTCCTTTGAAAACATTTTGTATATGTAGATAGAGGAATAAGACTAAAATACCAGAAACTTTAGCAATTTTTTGAAATTTTGTACTGCTGACTTTGTGTTGTAATCAGTTCAGTTCAGTTCAGTTGCTCAGTCGTTTCTGACTCTTTGCAACCCCATGGACTGCAGCACGCTAGGCTTCCCTGTCCATCACCAACTGCTGGAGCTTGCTCAAACACTGTCCATCAAGGCAGTGATGCCATCCAACCATCTCATCCTCTGTTGTCCCCCTCTCTTCCTGTCTTCAATCTTTCCCAGCATCAGGATCTGTTGTAATAGTTGTTGGGAAATGTGTAGGATAGGGAAGGAAGCACTCTTGTGAGCTCAGAGCCCAGAGATCTAGTCTTGAGTGATGGTGGGTGTTTAATTTAACCTCTCTGAGTTTTCAGTTTCCTCAACTGTAAAAATGCCTAAGTACTAGCAAGACTAATTTCTATTCTGCCTGCTTTATAGTGCTATTGTGAGATTAATACAAGATAAAAGGTATGTCAAAGTGTGAAGCTCCATGAAAACTTTAGGTCACTATGCAAATTTAAGGAATTCTTTCTCAGGACCTAAAGAAATCAAGGGGGACTGAAGTGATTAGAAAAAGTATCGTTAGAAAATGGAGCCCTGAGTTAATGATGAAGGATAGGGACTAAATATATCCAAGCAATGCAAGTAGGTAATGGAAAGGAAGAAAATAAATCTCATATCAACTCTATGAGATAGGTGGTTTGTCCTATTTTACAGATGAAGAAACTGAGGCTCAGAGAGATTAAATAAACTGTCTACAGATATTCGTTACCTCCACCATAGTTTGGCATCAGGTAAATAACAGGGAGGGAACACAGCTCCACCCATTAACAGATAATTGTACCAAAGATTTACTGAGCATGGCCCCACCCATCAGAACAAGACCCGATTTCCCCTCAGTCAGTCTCTCCCATCAGGAAGCTTCCATAAGCCTCTTATCCTTCTCCATCAGAAGGCAGACAGATTGAAAACCACAGTCACAGAAAATTAATCAATCTGATAACGTGGACCATAGCCTTGTCTAACTCAATGAAACTATGAGCCATGCCTTGTAGGGCCACCCAAGATGGACGGGTCATGGTGGAGAGTTCTGACACAATGTGGTCCACTGGAGGAGGGAATGGCAAACCACTTCAGTATTCCTGCCTTGAGAACCCCGTGAACAGGATGAAAAGGCGAAAAATTAGGACACTGAAAGATGAATTCCCCAGGTCGGTAGGTACCCAATATGCTATTAGAGATCAGTGGAGAAATAACTCCTGAAAGAATGAAGAGATGGAGCCAAAGCAAAAACAACACCCAGTTGTGGATGTGATTGATGATCGAAGCAAAGTCCAATGCTATAAACAGCAATATTGCATAGGAACCTGGAATGTTAGGTCCATGAATCAAGACAAATTGAAAGTGGTCAAACAGGAGATGGCAAGAGTGAACGTCGACATTTTAGGAATCAGCGAACCAAAATGGACTGGATGGGTGAATTTAAATAAGATGACCATTATATCTACTACTGTAGGCAAGAATCCCTTAAAAGAAATGGAGTAGCTATCATAGTTAACAAAAGAGTCCAAAATGCAGTACTTGGATGCAATCTCAAAAATGGCAGAATGATCTCTGTTCCTTTCCAAGGCAAACCATTCAATATTGCAGTAATCCAAGTCTATGCTCAGACCAGTAATGCTGAAGAAGCTGAAGTTGAACGGTTCTGTGAAAACCTACAAGACCTTCTAGAACTAACACCCAAAAAAGATGTCCTTTTCATTATAGGGGGCTGGAATGCAAAAGTAGGAAGTCAAGAGATACCTGGAGTAACAGGCAGATTTGGCCTTGGAGTACAGAATGAAGCAGGGCAAAGGCTAATAGAGTTTTGCCAAGGGAACGCACTGGTCATAGCAAACACCCTCTTCCAGCAACACAAGAGAAGACTCTCCACATGGACATCACCAGATGGTCAACACTGAAATCAGATTGATTTGCAGCCAAAGATGGAGACGCTCTATACAGTCAGCAAAAACAAGACTGGGAGCTGACTGTGGCTCAGATCATAAACTCCATATTGGCAAATTCAGACTTAAATTGAAGAAAGTAGGGAAAACCACTAGACCATTCAGGTATGACCTCAATCAAATCCCTTACGATTAAACAGTGGAAGTGAGAAATAGATTGAAGGGATTAGATCTGATAGAGTGCCTGAAGAACTATGGATGGAGGTTCGTGACATTGTACAGGAGACAGGAATTAAGACCATCCCCAAGAAGAAGAAATGCAAAAAAGCAAAATGGCTGTCTGAGTAGGCCTTACAAATAGCTGTGAAAAGAAGAGAAGCAAAAAGCAAAGGAAAAAAGGAAAAATATACCCATTTGAATGCAGAGTTCCAAAGACTAGCAAGGAGAGATAAGAAAGCCTTCCTCAGTGATCAGTGCAAAGAAATAGAGGAAAATGACAGAATGGGAAAGACTAGCGATCTCTTCAAGAATATTAGAGATACCAAGGGAACATTTCATGCAAGGATAGGCACAATAAAGGACAGAAATGGTACGGACGTAACAGAAGCAGAAGATATTAAGAAGAGGTGGCAAGAATACACAGAAGAACTATACAAAAAAGATATTCACGACCCAGATAACCACAATGATGTCATCACTTACCTAGAGCCAGACATCCTGGAATGTGAAGTCAAATGGGCCTTAGAAAGCATCACTACGAACAAAGCTAGTGGAGGTGATGGAATTCCAGTTGAGCTATTTCAGATCCTAAAAGATGATGCTGTGAAAGTGCTGCACTCAATATGCCAGCAAATTTGGAAAACGCAGCTGTGGCCACAGGACTGGAAAAGGTCAGTTTTCATTCCAATCCCAAAGAAAGGCAATGCCAAAGAATGCTCAAACTACCACACAATTGCACTTATCTCACATGCTAGTAAAGTAATGCTCAAAATTCTCCAAGCCAGACTTCAACAGAATGTGAACAACAAACTTCCAGATGTTCAAGCTGGATTTAGAAAAGGCAGAGGAACCAGAGACCAAATTGCCAACATGCGTTGGATCATCAAAAAAGCAAGTGAGTTCCAGAAAAACATCTATTTCTGCTTTATTGACTATGCCAAAGACCTCGACTGTGTCGATCACAACAAACTGTGGAAAATTCTTAAAGAGATGGGAATACCAGACCACCTGACCTGCCTCTTGAGAAACATGTATGCAGGTCAGGAAGCAACAGTTAGAACTGGATATGGAATAACAGACTGGTTCCAAATAAGGAAAGGAGTATGTCAAGGCTGTATACTGTCACTCTGCTTATTTAACTTATATGCAGAGTACATCATGAGAAATGCTGGGCTGGATGAAGCACAAGCTGGAGTCAAAATTGCCAGGAGAAATAGCAATAACCTCAGATATGCAGATGCCACCTTATGGCAGAAAGTGAAGAAGAACTAAAGAGTCTCTTGATGAAAGTGAAAGAGGAGAGTAAAAAAAGTTGGCTTAAATCTCAACATTCAGAAAACTAAGATCATGGCATCTGGTCCCATCACTTCATGACAAATAGATGGGGAAGCAATGGAAACTGTGGCTGACTTTATTTTTGGGGGTTCCAAAATCACTGCAGATGGTGATTGCAGCCTTAAAATTAAAAGACGCTTACTCCTTGGAAAGAAAGTTATGGCCAATCTAGACAATATATTAAAAAGCAGAGACTTTACTTTGCCAACAAAGGTCCATCTAGTCAAGGCTATGGTTTTTTCAGTGGTCATATATGGATGTGAGAGTTGTACTATAAAGAAAGCCAAAGAATTGATGCTTTTGAACTGTGGTGCTGGAGAAGACTCTTGAGAGTCCCTTGGACTGCAAGGAGATCCAACCAGTCTATGGTAAAGGAGGTCAGTCCTGGGTGTTTATTGGAAGGACTGATGTTGAAGCTGAAACTCCAATACTTTGGCCACTTGATGCGAAGAGCTGACTCTTTGGAAAAGACCCTGATGCTGGGAAAGATTGAGGGCAGGAAGAGAGGATGAGATGGTTGGATGGCATTCCCAACTCAATGGACATGAGTTTGAGTGAACTCTGGGAGTTAATGATGGACAGGGTGTCTTGACATGCTGCAGTCCATGGGGTCACAAAGAGTCGGACATGACTGAGCAACTGAACTGAACTGAACTGAATGGATATTCAACTTGCAAGTGATCAAGTGAGGATATAAATTTAAGACTCTGATCCCAAAGCCCCCAGTGCTTACCCTTAAGCATTACTGAATACTATACTGCTGGATAGAAAACAAAGAGACAAAAGCCACTAGAATCAGGGGACACCTTACAAAAACAGGAAGTAAGACTGATTGATTAGATTAGAAGAGGTCACCTTTGGAGAGTACTTGTATTGAACCTTTAACTCATTTTCAAAATTAAAATGCATTTTTAACATTTCCCCTAGGCAATTACATTAGGAAGTAAATAGAGCAAGTAGATTGAAGCACAGATTACTATATGGGTGGTCTAAAGTCAGTGATCAGCTAACAGTAAAGCTGGCACTGGAATTGAAGTCTTGGAATAGTGACCTGTTGGTTGGGCTGCAGTGACGGCCTGGCCATATGTGGCCAGTGTTTATTTCATCCAGGACCACACAGTGCAGAGGAGAGTGAAGCCAATTTTATCAGGACTCCTTACTTCCACAGACCTTCATGGTCAACAGCATCAGTCACCTTCCCTGACCCATATGCACGTCCCTGTAAGCACACCTGGGTTGAGGGTTGCATTGCTGAATGGACGAGCACTCCTCTGACACAACCCTGGCATGACTGATGCCCTCTGCAGGCATAGATAAAGAACACCCTTCCTTCCTGGTGTCATTATTCTACATGAATTTGAAGACAAAGACTGTAAAATTCAATAGTGAAAACCTTCATTTTTAAGGTTCACTGAGCATTTTTTTCATATTCCAGATATGCTATCAGTAACAAAAAGCAAGTTCATTTTTTAATATTCTGGACTGTTAAAATTTGTATTTTAACTTACAGAAGAATTTTATATTGTATTATGACCTATATAAGAACCTCAAATTTTTACTTTCCTGAAGCTCATTTTGTTTCTAATTTCTGACTCTTAGAAAAAAGAACCAAACTTTTTTTTACTAATCTAATTATCTGTTTGGATTATTGATGATATATAATACATAAAGGATTTTTTTTTCTTCTCTAGCCTAAATTTGAGAAGAAGACGTATTTCCTCTTTGGCATGCTGTGTGGACTCTCCTTATATAATCTTAATGTTGTCTACCTCCCTTTCCCACTGGCTCTGTTTAAGAAACTTCTGGACCAGGAGCCATCATTGGAAGATTTAAAAGAACTCAGTCCTTCTTTTGGAAAGTAAGTAAATATAATTTTTTTTTAGGACTGTGTATCTAGTCAGTCTCAGTTGTTTAGACACAAATAATGTTACCCGCAGACACGCAGATACACACAGAGACATACAGATAAGGTCTTCAGTTTCAGTAAATGTGCATGCTCTTTAGATGAGTTTGAACTTTAGCATGACTTATAATCAAGTAAACCTTCAGAAGTGGAAAAAAGCCAAATGCTCCTCTAATTAGCAATGGCACAATAAACAGAGCTGTGGTCTAGTCTCTTGAATTTATCCAGATGGACATAGTTGCTTTGGATAGTACATGATATTCGTAATGAGAATCATGCCTGCTATATTGATTTTAAATAAATCCTATTTAATCATAGTTCACTTATTTCAATAAATCAGCATGTCACAAACTTTGGTTTTTAATTTTTATTTATTTATTTATTTTTTGGCTATGCTAGGTCTTCACTGCTGGGCAGGCTTTCTCTAGATGCAGCGAGTGGGGGGCTACTCTAGTGTGGTACTCGAGCTTCTCATTGTAGTGGTTTCTCTTGTTGCAGAGCACGGGCTCTAGGGCATGCAGGCTTCAGTAGCGGCGGCACATGGGTCAGTAGTTGCGGCTCCCAGGCCCTAGAGCACAGGCTCAATAGTTGTGGTGCACGGGCATATTTGCTCTGCAGCATGTGGGATCTTCCCGGATCAGAAATCGAACCTGTGTCTCCTGCATTTGTAGGCAGATTCTTTACCACTGAGCCAGCAGGGAAGCCCATGAACTTTATTTTTTAAGGATTGAAAAATACTTGTTCTAGGTTAAAAGGCCAACTATATTCTCTAAAAAAAACACTGGCAACACATGATCGACAATGGATTAATATCCTTGTATAATATAGATATAACTATATGTATACATATAAACTCAAGCAATATGCTCAACCTTAGTAGTAATCAATAAAATGCAGATGAAAATGAGATATAATTTTTCTGCTTATAGATTGACAATGGTTAAAAAGTTTTTCATACAACATAGAGTTGGCAACAGATGGAAGAAAAAGGTTCTCTTCCCATGTACTGTTAGTGAAAGAAAACACTGACAAGATTTATACCATATACTCTGACAATATAGAGCAGGGTTTTTCAACCTTGGCCGTACACACATTTTGGGCTAGATGATTCTTTGTTGTGGAAGACTGACCTGGACATTGTAGAGATGCCTAGCAGCATCTCTAGCATTGCCTAGATGCCAATACTAAGTGAAAGTAGTTCAGTCGTGTCAGACTCTTGTGACCCCAAGGACATTACAGTCCATGGAATTCTCCAGGCCAGAATACTGGAGTGGGTAGCCTTTCCCTTCTCCAGGGGATCTTCCCAACCCAGGTATCGAACCCAGGTCTTCTGCATTGCAGGTGGATTCTTTTCACCAGGTGAGCCACAAGGGAAACCCAAGAATACTGGAGTGGGTAGCCTATCCCTTCTCCAGCAGATCTTCCTGGCCCAGGAATCTCCTGCACTGCAGGCAGATTCTTTACCAACTGAACTATCAGGGAAGCTTGCTCAAACTCATGTCCATCGAGTTGATAATGCCATCCAACCAGCTCATCCTCTGTCATCCCCTTCTCTTCATGCCTTCAATCTTTCCCAGCATCAGGATCTTTTCCAATGAGTCAGTTCTTTGCGTCAGATGGCCAAAGTATTGGAGTTTCAGCTTCAGCATCAGTCTTTCCAATGAATGTTCAGGACTGATTTCCTTTAGGATGGACTGGTTGGATCTCCTTGCAGTCCAAAGAATCCCCTTTAATCATAACACTCCCTTTAATTGTGACAACCAAAGATGTCTCCAGATTTTGCCAAATGTCCCCTGGGAAACAAAATAAGGCCTAGTTCAGGGGAAGGGCTGGTCTAGGGGAAGGGGCTCCTTTCTTATAATTTCCACGAAGATTCAGCAGTGTCTACATGTTAGGCAGTAATCTGACCAATCAAACTTGTAAAGGTTAACTCCAGGAAGAGGGAATGGGAAGGTGGAAAAGAAGAAATTTACATGACTTTTAATACACTTTATAAATTTTTATATTGTTCACATTTTTTCCATTGACCATTTATTTCTTTTGAAGTTGTGCAAGAATAATATATATATTTTAAACCAAAATTTTCATTAGGTGTTTGCAAGAAGTTCTAAATGATGATGATAATGACATTAAAGAAGAACTTGGCATACATTTTTCTGTGAGTACTAATGAAAATCAGATTATAGTTTAGATTTAATGTTTTTAAAAAATATCTTTTATTATAGTATCTTATATATTGGATGTGTTTTTTGAAGGGTATTATACTTCTGTACTGTAAGTCTTTTCCCCCACTTGCTCCTCATTTGATGCCTTATGTCTATATACTCTCAAAGGAAAAGATAGCAATTATTCAATCAATGTGAACACTGTAAAAAATTAAATGGAATGATATATGCATAAAGCAATATATAGCATATACTAGGGTATGTTTTTATTTATATATATATTTAGATGATTGAACTATATAAATAATTATTTAACACCTAGTTATTTAAAGTTTTATAGGGAAGAATGTACTAGCAATAATGGTCTTGTGGTTGATTATTCAGACTTTCTTTCATGTTTGGTATCTGAATATATTTTGGTTACAGATACACTGGGACAAAAATGATGTTGATTTAATTCCAAATGGGATTTCTGTATCTGTAGACCAAAGCAACAAGTAAGTTTTGAGACCTCGCACATCTGTTTTGAATACACATAAAATGTCTATATCACTATGCTTTATAAACATATTTTGTCTTTTGCTGTGCTCAGTCGTTCAGTTGTGTCCAACTCTTTGTGACCCCATGAACTGTAGCCCACCAGGCTCCTCTGTCCAGGGGGACACTCCAGGCAAGAATACTGGAGTGGGTTGCCACACCTTCCTCCAGGTGATCTTCCCAACCCAGGGATTGAACCCAGGTCTCCTGCATTTCAGGCAGATTCTTTACCATCTGAGCTACCTAGTCTTTCCAGATGATGATTTTAGCTTCTGATATTTTTCAAAAGATAAAAGGTTACAGGGAAAAGAAGGGACGAAAGGAGTCAAGATTAAATATTTCCTTTGTAGCACTTTTCACTGTTCATTTAACAATTATTTTTTGAGCCCCTACTCTATACTAGACCCTATTCGAGGTGTCAGAGATATGGCAGTAAAAAAAGATGCAAAATCTGGAGCAGAAATTACAGTGGAGTAGAAAGTCAATAAATTATTATGTAATAGAAAGTCAGATAAGGATGAACACTCTGAAGAAAATGAAAATCAGTTAAGAAACTAGAGGGTGACAGGTAAACCACAGAAATTGGCAAATGCTGCAAATGAGGGTTCCATCTTTTCCCCTCTCCTTTTAACAAAGTTGGTTGTAGAACATTTACCAGCACACCACTGGTTATAGGGGAGGACAGAGGAGGTTGATTCAGACATGATGGTCCTTGAAGGATGCTCAAAGGGTAGGAGATTAGCATGTTTTAAGGTGATATCTGGTGGAAATATCTCCAGTAGCACACCTGCTCTCAGGAAATTCACCACAAATTGGAGAAGAGAATCTCTGCAGACATAATTTACACACAGTGATGTGTTGTGAGAGGGGAGAGAGAGAGGAACAGAGGACCAACCCTGAGAAAGTCATGTTCATTTGGAATTCTGATGAGTGACGGAAGTTGCCAGGTGAAAAGGAAGCCCTGCCTGCTGTGGCCTAAACTGTACGGGAGACAGTGAGGCCAGTGAACTGAAGGTCAGCGTGGCCGGAGGTTCAAACGGCACTGGGAAGAGGCTGCTGAGACAGGCAAGGGTCACATCGTGGAGGCCATTGTTTTTTACCCCCTTCACCCATGGAGACTTTTCTAATCCTGCTAAAGAGGTTTGAAATTACCTTAAAGGCAGTGAGAAGTCCTTTAAAGATTTTAAGCAGGAGAATGACATATTCAGATTGGTGTTTTTAAAATATCGTCCTGAATGTAGCTGGGGCAATGGGAGCAAAACAAAGCCTTCTTCCTTCTGCACATTCTCCGTTTTCTTCTTCTAACTGACTAGATGTTTTCGCAGCCCTGTGTCATATAGCGTTGGGTGCTGTGCAGATGTAACTTACTTTTCTTTCTTAATGGAAATGGTGAAAAGGCAAAGTAGAGAATAGTTTAGTCACTGGTTAAGTATATTATTGGCCTTTTTTTTGCTTCCTTCAGGAAAGACTATGTTTCTAAGTGTGTTGATTATGTTTTCAACACCTCTGTAAAGGCAGTTTATGAGGAATTTCAGAGAGGATTTTATAAACTTTTTGACAAAGAGATACTTAAACTTTTCAAGCCTGAAGAACTAATGAGAGCAATAATTGGAAATACTGACTATGACTGGAAACAATTTGAAAAGGTAGGTAATAACTAAAGTGCCCCCAATTCTTCCAAAGAAAAATTACCCCTAAAAACCAAAACCAAATTTCTCCTTTTTTTTTTTTTTTTCAAGAATTCTGTTTATGAGCAAGGATACCATGAGTCACATCCTACTATACTGATGTTTTGGAAAGCTTTCCATAATTTAACTTTGGATGAAAAGAGAAAATTCCTCTGTAAGTATTGCAGAAATAGATCAATCTATAATTACATATCTTTTAAAATATCTTATTTGAGATAAAGTCATTAATAGTGTATCACAAATGTTAATGGAAAAGCAAGGGTTAGAATGCAGGTCCCCGACCTTCTAGACCAGTGTTCTTTATCGTACTTAAGCCTGTTTTCCATTTTTAAAAAACGATAGTAATAAAGATGTTATTTTACTACCTTGTCTACACTGACCCAGTTTGTATCTTATTTCTTCACTTTAGTTGGCTCCTAATTGAGCCTTTTATCTCACATTTCTACCTTTATTTAATTATCTAAAGTCCTATGGAATTAGGGCAATGTAAACTGTCTCAAATACTATTAATAATTAATAGTACCAGTGACCACTGATGATGATAATAATAACAACATTTATATTGTGTGCTTACTCTATACCAGGCACTGTCCTGATCATTTTATAACTATTACTTCCCTTTATCCTAATAGCAGCCTATGAAGCTGGTACTTTTATTTTTCCCCACTTCAGATATGAGGAAAAAGAGGCTTGCAGCATTTAGTAGCTTGCCTGTGTTCTGACAGTTGGTTAGTGTCAGAATGATAATTTGAACCCAGCAGGCTAATTCAAAGCCCATGTTCAAGACCACTAAGACATAAGAACCTCTCTTGGTGGGAACCCTAGGTTTCCATAGGACAGACTTAGTGCCTTATTCTCTTATCTTTCATCCCATTTCTTAGTTCTTTTTGAGATGTGTACACATCTTTCTTGCTATTTTTGTTGCTACTGAGGATGTTTGAGGACAACTTTTCCACAAACTTAACTACTTCTCCACAAGCCCAAACTACCTTTCCAATCTTCTTTCTTAAAGGGAAACTTTTGCTTCAGTCCAGGGATTCTGTTGGCTGTACATTCAGTGAGTTCACATACATCTTCTACTCTGGTTTTTTTTTTCTACTGGAAGCTTCCCTGTCACCCTAACCTGGCACCTCTCTCCCTGCCTTGAGGCTCAGTGCCTTCATTATCTCTTCACATCATACTTCCTAGCTGAGCTAAACTCCTTGTATCTTGCTGTTATCTTTCAGATATGTAATTTCCCCCCAACTAGATCGTGAACCCACCAAAGACAAAGACCAAATGTCATGATTTTTCTTCACCCCAAGTGGTCCCACGTAGTGCTCTTTGCACAAGGGGAGCCGATAAATATTTTTGAATGAAGTGATTAATTTCTTCCTTTTCATTTTAAGTTTTGTTCTTTCTGTGAACTATCTTAACTGAAGTTTATTTCTTTTTAGTTTTTCTTACAGGAAATGATAGACTACATGTAAAAGGCATACAGAAAACAGGAATCTGGTTTCGCTGTCCTGAGACTTCCAGTGAAAGAGATTTCCCAAGATCACTGACATGTCATAATATTCTGGAACTCCCTAAATATTCTACAATGGAAAAAATGAAGGAAGCACTTCAAATAGCCATCAAGAGCAACAAAGGATTTATCTCACCCACAGTCACAGGGTGATAGTGACCTCTGAAAGGCTCACATCTTGGGTCCTCTCACCTTACGATCCTTCTGTTCTTTAGTACAGAAGTACAGTTTCTTCTTTAGGTCTGATTCGTACAAAGGTTGATAGATTTGAGATAAAATTAGTTGACAAATGCTGGGATAAACAATGACATGATGAATAAAGGATAATATTGTTCATAAACCAGCATTTCCTGTTCCTTAAATTTGCTATGAGAATGATTGCTTTTTGCTGAATTATTTCCTGAATAATAATTATCATTTTAAAATATACTGAATATTATTACCATCTTTCTAAATTCCATATATATGTGTTAGTATGCTGTAATGTTCTTTATCTTTCTGGCTTACTTCACTCTGTATAATGGGCTCCAGTTTCATCCATCTTATAACCCTATATGCAAAACAGGAAAAGAGACACAGAAGTACAGAACAGACTTTTGAACTCTGTGGGAGAAGGTGAGGGTGGGATGTTTCGAAAGAACAGCATGTATATAACTATATGGCTGATTCATGTCAATGTATGACAAAACCCACTGAAATGTTGTGAAGTGATTGGCCTCCAACTAATAAAAAAAAAAAAAAAAAAAAAAAGAACAGCATGTATATTATCTATGGTGAAACAGATCACCAGCCCAGGTGGGATGCATGAGTCAAGTGCTCGGGCCTGGTGCACTGTGAAGACCCAGAGGAATCGGGTGGAGAGGGAGGTGGGAGGGGGGATCGGGATGGGGAATACGTGTAACTCTATGGCTGATTCATATCAATGTATGACAAAACCCACTGAAAAATAAAAAAAAATTTTAAAAAATAATAAAATAAAATATATTGAATATTAAAAACTAAAAGATACTCCAAAAATATTGTACATCTAATAAACAATCTGCAAATATGAAGTTTGAAAAAATAAAGCTGTAATTGAATTCACCATGTTTCAAGGCATGTGTGTATATATATATTTTTTGTTTTTTCTCCTATTCTGGAATGTCTCCAGAGTTTTGATTTTAGCCAAACAATCTTTTGAAAAGTCTAAATGTTAATTTACTGAAAAATGGCTTGTGTTCAGTGCTGTGTTTGAAGAATCATTCTAAACTAAAATAACATTATTTTGGTTAAAGGCTGAGCCCAACCAGGAACTCTTGTCTAATAACAGTTGGAAAAAAATGAAGAACCTGAAATATGTTTCAGCATCATAGCTATAGAATGAATTAAAGGAGAGATATAAGCATGTTGGAAATGAATTTAGTGAGCCATTTCTATCTCATATTAAGTTTAAAACTGTAAGCTAGTCTATAAATGCCTACGGTCATCCCAAACCATACCCAGAAGCCTTGTATCAGTGGTACTGTGGGAAAGGAAACTATGGGGTGAAGTCCACACTAGATGCTGATGTGGAAAGAGGTCCGAAATCTGAGGACAGACAGAACAGACATAGAGATTTCACCAAAAACCCTAGATTGTGAGATAGTTAGTAGAAACGTAAGCCCCCAGCAAATCCTCATAGTTATTTTGGATATATCTGGTTTCTACAATAAATAGAATAAAGGCCCAGATGTATACTACTGGAATTTTAAGAGAAAAAGAAACTTCTAAATCTTACAGATCCTTAGTTCAGTTCAGTGGCTTAGTCATGTCTGACTCTTTGCGACCCCATGGACTGCAGCATGCCAGGCTTCCCTGTCCATTACCAACTCCTGGAGATTGCTCAAACTCATGTCCATGAAGTCGGTGATGCCATCCAACCACCTCATCCTCTGTCATCCCCTTCTCCTCTTGCCTTCAACTTTCCCAGCATCAGGGTCTTTTCCAATGAGTGGCCAAAGTACTGGAGTTTCAGCTTCAGCATCAGTCCTTCCAATGAATATTTAGGACTGATTTCCTTTAAGATTGACTGGTTTGATTTCCTTGCAGTCCAGGGGGCTCTCAAGAGTTCTCTAACACCACAGTTCAAAAGCATCAATTCTTTGGTGCTCAGCTTTCTTTCTTTCTTTTTTTTTTTTGCTTTCTTCTGGAAGTTTTATGAAGGTTTAGACGGGTGTGTGAACATTTTGGCATCAATTCTAAACACAGCAGGGAGTGTAGTATAAGGTTCATTTGTTGGTTTTTGTCTGGCTTAGGGATTTCCAATTGTTCCAGCACCATTTGTTCCAAGTCCAACCTTTCTTCACTGAATTGCTTTTGTACTTCTGTTAAGCATCAGCTGACACGTACATGTGGACTATTTCTAGACTCTCTTCTCTTCCACCGATCTGTGTCAGCTGCTGAAATCACCGTTTCGATTACTACGACTACAGAGTAAGTTTTAAATCAGGTACTGTGAATCCTCTAACTTTCTTCTTTTCAAAAAATGGTTTGGCTATTCTACTTCCTTTGCCTTTTCACATAAATTTTAGAATCAGCTTGTCAACATCTACAAAAACTCTGCTGGAATTCTGGTTGAGACTGTGCAGAATTCATAGGTAATCTGAGGGAGAATTCACCTCCGACTGATAACTGTTTTCTGATCCATGAACATGGTATACTCATGCCTTTCTTTCAACAGCATCTTA
Organism: Muntiacus reevesi; assembly: GCF_963930625.1. Taxonomy (NCBI): domain Eukaryota; kingdom Metazoa; phylum Chordata; class Mammalia; order Artiodactyla; family Cervidae; genus Muntiacus; species Muntiacus reevesi. The sequence continues at coordinate 34,632,597 of NC_089264.1, read as the reverse complement.
CACTCGTAGCATACAGATGGTGTGCCTACTCTACGAGATGTATACCTCAGTGTAAATGTAAGGAGGTGGAAGCACAGGTCACCACATAACCACCCACCCCTGACATCCACCCGGGGGTACTCAGCTTTCTTTATGGTCCAACTCTCACATCCATACATGACTACTGGAAAAACCATAGCTCTGACTAGATGGATTTTTGTCAGCAAAGTAATGTCTCTGCTTTTTAATATGCTGTCTAGGTTGGTCATAGCTTTTCTTCCAAGGAGCAAGTGTCTTTCATGGCTGCAGTCACCATCTGCAGTGATTTTGCAGCCTCCCCAAACAAAGTCTGTCACTATTTCCATTGTTTCCCCATCTATTTGCCATAAAGTGGTGGGACCGGGTGCTGTGATCCTAGTTTTCTGAATGTTGAGCTTTAAGCCAACTTTTTCCCTCTCTTCCTTCACTTTCATCAAGAGGCTTTTTAGCTCTTCTTTACTTTCTGCCATAACGGTGCTGTCATCTGCATATCTTAGGTTATTGATATTTCTCCTGGCAATCTTGATTCCAGCTTTTGCTTTATCCAGCCTAGCATTTCACATGTTGTATTCTGCATATAAGTTAAACAAGCAGGGTGACAGTATACAGCCTTGACGTACTATTTCCCAATTTGGAACCAGTCTGTTGTTCCACGTCTGGTTCTAACTGTTGCTTCTTGATCTGCATACAGATTTCTCAGGAGGCAGGTAAAGTGGTCTGGTATTCCCACCTTTCTAAGAATTTTCCAGTTTGTTGTGATCCACACAGTCAAAGGCTTTGGCTTAGTCAATAAAGCAGATGTCTTTCTGGAACTCTCTTGCTTTTTCGATGATCCAATGGATGCTAGCAATTTGATCTCTGGTTCCTCTGCCTTTTCTAAATCCAGCTTGAACTTCTGGAAGTTCTTGGTTCAAGTACTGTTGAAGCTTCGCTTGGAGAATTTTGAGCATTACTTTACTAGCATGTGAGATGAGAGCAATTTTGCTGTAGTTTTAATATTCTTTGGTGTTGCCTTTCTTTGGGATTGGAATGAAAACTGACCTTTTCCAGTCCTGTGGCCACTGCTGAGTTTTCCACATTTGCTGGCATATTGAGTGCAGCACTTTGACAGCTTCATCTTTTAGGATTTGAAATAGCTCAGCTTGAATTCCGTCACCTCCACTAGCTTTGTTCATAGTGATGCTTCCTAAGGCTCATTTGACTTCGCAGTCCAGGATGTCTGGCTCTAGGTGAGTGATCACACCATCATGGTTATCTGGGTCATTAAGATCTTTTTGTATAGTTCTTTTATGTATTCTTGCCACCTCGTCTTAATTGCTTCTGTTAGGTCCATATAATTTCTGTCCTTTATTGTACCCATCTTTGCATGAAATGTTCCCTTGGTATCTCTAATTTTCTTTAAGAGATCTCTAGTCTTTCCCATTCTGTTGTTTTCCTCTATTTCTTTGCACTGATCACTAAGGAAGGCTTTCTTATCTCTCCTTGCTATTCTTTGGAACTCTGCATTCAAATATGTATCTTTACTTTTCTCCTGTGCCTTTTGCTTCTCTTCTTTTCACAGCTATTTGTAAGGCCTCCTCAGACAACCATTCTGCCTTTTTGCATTTCTTTTTCTTGGGAATAATCTTGATCACTGCCTCCTGTATAATGACAAACCACTTCAGTATTCTTGCCTTGAGAACCCCATGAACAGTATGAAAAGGCAAAGAAAGGACACTGAAAGATGAACTTCCCAGGTTGGTAGGTACCCAATATGCTACCAGAGAAGAGTGGAGAAATAACTCCAGGAGGAATGAACAGATGGAGTCAAAGTGATGTGGATGTGACTAGTGATGGAAGTAAATTACAATGCCGTAAAAAACAATATTGCATAGGAACCTGGAATGTTAGATCCATGAATCAAGGTAAATTGGAAGTGATCAAACAGGAGATGGGAAGAGTGAACATCGACATTTTAGAAATCAGTGAACAAGTTATGACCAACCTAGATAGCATATTAAAAAGCAGAGACATTACATTGCCAACAAAGGTCCGTCTAGTCAAGGCTATGGTTTTTCCAGTGGCCATTTATGGATGTGAGAATTGGACTATTAAGAAAGCTGAGTGCCGAAGAATTGATGCTTTTGAACTATGGTGTTGGAGAAGACTCTTGAGAGTCCCTTGGACTGCAAGGAGATCCAACCAGTCCATCCTAAAGGAGACAAGTCCTGGGTGTTCACTGGAAGGACTGATGCTGAAGCTGAAACTCCAATACTTTGGCCACCTCATGTGAAGAGTTGACTCATTGGGAAAGACCCTGATGCTGGGAGGGGTTGGGGGCAGGAGGAGAAGGGGATGACAGAGGATGAGATGGCTGGATGGCATCACTGACTTGATGGATATGAGTTTGAGTAAACTCCAGGAGTTGGTGATTGGCAGGGAGGCCTGGCGTGCTGCGATTCATGGGGTCGCAAAGAGTCGGACACGACTGAACGACTGAACTGAACTGAACTGAACTAAAATGGACTGGAACGGATGAATTTAATTCAGATGACCATTATATCTATTACTGTGAGCAAGAATCCCTTAGAAGAAATGGAGTAGCTGTCACAGTCAACCAAAGAGTCCAAAATGCATTACTTGGATGCAATCTCAAAAATGACAGAATGATCTCTGTTCATTTCCAAGGCGAAACATTCAGTATCACAGTAATCCAAGTCTGTGCCCCAACCACTAATGCTGAAGAAGCTGAAGAAGCTATGAAGACCTACAAGACCTTCTAGAACTAACAGCAAAAACAGATGTGCTTTTCATCACAGGGGACTGGAATGAAAAAGTAGGAAGTCAAGAGATACCCAGAGTAACAGGCAAATTTGGCCTGAGAGTACAGAATGAAGCAGGGCAAAGGCTAACAGGGTTTTGCCAAGAGATCACACTGGTCATAGCAACTACCATCTTCCAACAACACAAGAGAAGACTCTACACATGGACATCACAATACCAAAATCAGATTGAATATATTCTTTGCAGCCAAAGATGAAGAAGCTCTATACAGTCAGCAAAAACAAGACCGGGAACTGACTGTGGTTCAGATCATGAACTCCTTATTGCCAAATTCAGGCTTAAATTGAAGAAAGTAGGGAAAACCACTGGACCATTCAGATATGACCTAAATCAAATCCCTTACGATTATACAGTGGAAGTAAGAAATAGATTTAAGGGACTAGATCTGATAGAGTGCCTGAAGAACTAGGGACAGAGGTTCCTGACATTGTACAGAAGAGATCCTTAAGCACCTGACTTTTGGTTTTGTTATTCAGGCCTTTCAACTCCAACATTACTTTGTCTATGCAAATGAGTGAACTGTACTAAACAGTTTAAGAACAGATAGTACCAGTTCTTTATGTACTCTTTCAGAAAATAAAGGAAGAGGGAACACTTCCCAATTAATTCTCTTTTGCCAGCATTATTCTAATACCAAAATCAGATAAAGACATTGCAGGAAAAGAAACCTACATGTATCTCTCATATGATCACAGATACAAAAATCTTTTACAAAGTTTAAACACATAAAACATTCAGTAAAATATAGTATCTGTGAGTAACTTGGAGTAAGTTCAGAAATTCATTTGAAAATCCATTATTTTCACCATATTAGACAAAAATCATGTAATTACCTCAGTAGAGGTAGAAAAAAGTTGACAAAATTCAGTACTCACTCATGCAAGATGAGAACTCTTGGCAAACTAGGAACTTACTCAACCTGATTACTTCATACTTAATGGTGAAAGAAATGCTTTCCTAGTAAATTTGAGAAGTCCAAGACGTCTCTCATCACTTCTGTTCAACATTGTACTAGATGTACTAGTCCATACATCAGGCCAAACTTAAAAAAGAAAGGTCATAATGATTGGAAAGGAAAGAGTAAAACTATCTTATTTATCAATTACATAGTTATCTGTAGGATATTCAAAGGCATTCACTCAAAAAATCTATTAGAACTATTTATTAAGTAAATATAGAAAGGTGTCATGGTTCAAGGCACTATATGAAAGTTAAATGCATTTATACATACTCACGGGCTTCCCTTGTGGCTCAGCTGGTAAATAATCAGCCTGCAATGTAGGAGACCTGGGTTTAATCCCTTGGTTGGGGAGATCCCCTGGAGAAGGGAAAGGCTATCCACTCCAGTATTCTGGTCTGGAGAATCCCATGGACTTCATGGTCCATGGGGTTGCAAAGAGTCAGACACGACTGGGCAACTTGTATTTCATGTATATACTCACAATCAAACACTGAAATTTTTTAAAGTACAACTTGTAATATAAAAAAATAAATATATAAGGATAAATTTAACAAAATATGTTTGTTCACCAAAAACTTGAAAATATTGCTGCAACAGTTTAAGAAGCTTTAAGTTAATGGCAAGAGATGCTCATGGACAGAAGAATCAATATTATCATCAGGTCAGTTCTTCCTAAACTGATCTAATTTAGAGTAATTGCTAAATCCTTGCAGTCTGTTTTGTAGAAATTGGTAAAGTGATTCTAAAATATTTATGGAAATGCAAAGAACTTAAAATAGACAAAACAACTGAAGAAGGACAATGGTCAAACACTTAGGTGAACTGATTTTAAGTCAGTTAGCATCTACAGTAATTAACACAGTGTGGTACTGGAGTAAAAAACGGAAATACAGGATGGAACACAATAAAAAGTCCAAAAATAAGTCCAATCACATGTAGTCAACAGTTTCAACAAAGACACAGAGGCAATTCAATTAGTAGAGGCAAAATAGAACAGGTGGAAATGGATAAAGAAAAAAAAATGAAGCTCTTCCCTATTTCACACCATAAAGAATAATTCATTTGAAATATAACAAAGACCTAAAGCTGTAAAACTTCTAGAAGATAATGTATGAGAAAATCTTTGTTATTTTGAGTTAGGCAAAGATTTTTTAGGACCAACCAAAAAAAAAAAAAAGCATGAATAATGTTGGTAAGAGAAAAAGAATGGATAAAGAAAAAATGAATAAATTGCATTAAAATTAAAACTTTAGCTCTTCAGATGACATATTTCATGTAATTTTATGTTTTAGTTTTATCATAACTTTTCTCTTTTTATTGAAGTGCAGTTGATGTACAATATTATGTTAGAAAATATTTCAAAACATATATCTAGTAAAGAACTTTATATGTAACATAGAGAACTCTTATACATTAAAAAAAACAACCTTAGATGATAAGCAATGGAATCAGTAAATAGGCAAAAGATGCAAAGACACTTCACCAAAGAGGAGACACCGATCAGCACTAACAAGAATTTGAAAAAATTCCCATCATTAATCATTGTTGTTTAGTTGCTCAGTCCTGTCCAACTCTTTTGTGACCCCATGGACTCTAACCTACTAGGCTCGTCTGACCGTGGGATTTCCCAGGTAAGAATACTGGAGTGGATTGCGGTTTCCTTCTCCAGAGGATTTTCCCAATCAAGGGGTCAAGCCGGTGTCTCCTGAAATGGCAGCCGGCTTCTCTACCACTGAACCACCAGGGAAGTTTTAATGGAAATTAAAACTGCAATAAGATGGTATTTTAGACGACCGCAATTGCTAACATTAAGAAGACTGACAGTGCTAAATGTTGGGAAGGATACAGAGGGACTGGACCTTTCAAATTGCTGGAGGGAATGCTAAACAGTATAGCATTTTAGAAAAGTATGGTAGTTTCTTCAAACGATATTCATGTACTTGCCGTGTGACACAGCATTTTCATTTTTATTTATTCCAAAGAAATGAAAACACTTATCCACATTTATCTAAAGCCTTGTTTACAGTATTCACAGCACTTCTATTCATCGGAGCCGCAAGCCAAAAAGGACTAAAATGCCTGCATCTATAGGTAAAATGGATAAAGAAATCGTAGTGTATCCACATAATAGACTACCATTCAACAATAACAAAGAGGGAACTACTGAGGAAACACTACAGGCTGAATCTTAAAACCTTATGCTAAGTGAAAAAAGTCAGACACAAAAAACTGCACAAATCTGATTCCATTCGTAAGAAACTCTAGAAAAGGCAAAAATATATTGACAACAGATTAGTGGTTGCGGTCACCGTCGTGTGGGCCGTGGGACGGGATGGCTCTCTTCAGCTTTACCATGATGCTGTGGCAAAGCCTGGAGCAGAATGCTTACTTAGCAAACTTCAGCTTTCCTTGTCACAGTACTTTCTGGAAATTCTGCAAGTCCGCCTGAGTCAAGGCTCCTCCTAGTGGAATTTGCAGTATTTCTTGGAAGGCCACCTGCCATTGCCCGCTGAGGACATCTTCTCAGCCCTGCCTCCCACCTCTTCACAGACCAGCGCCTTGTTTACTCTGGCCACAGTCCAAGCTAGTCTTAAATCATAGAGTTTCCCTTTCTCTTTTCGATTCCGCTCCCTTAAAAACAAAAACAACAGTTTCGTTTCTCTCAGAAACTGCCGGCTCCGCCCCCAAACAGCACGCCGGGAGCCCAGCGTCTGGGCGGGGGCGGGGTAGGGAGGCTGCGGTTCCTAGACGTCGAGGTGCGTTCCGCTCACTGCGGCGCCGCACCACGACGCCCGGGGGCAGTGCGCGCGTTCAGGCCTTGGCCGTCTCTGTCTGTCTTTTCCTCGCCTCAGTTCGGTCTCCTTCGAAGGTTCGGACAGCTGAGACGCGGCTGAGGAGTTCGGGAAAGTGGTGATGGAGGGCAAGCCACGGAGGAGGTCGCGGGGCGGCGCACGCCCGGTGACCGGGCGAGTCCCCGCGTCCCGGCCCTCCGCGACACTGCCCGCGGAGTCTTGGGGAGCGAAGTTCTGGCTCTTCCCCAGCGCCCCCGGGCTCCGCAGCGCGCTATCCCGGAGGCCCGAGGCGACACGCCAGATGTGCTGCACGCGCCGGCGCCTGGCGGTGCTGGAGCGCGGCGGGACGGGCGTCGAGGTCCACCAGCTGCCGGCGGAGAGCGACGGCGCCAGGAAGCCGAGTGAGTGAGGCCGCGCAGCGCCCGCTCGGCCATCTCCCCCGGGGACGCGGGGTGTGAGTGCGGTGGGCTGCCCGGCCGGGGCCCGCACGGACGCTTCTCTAGAGCGGCCCGACTTGTGGGTGTGCGGCCCTTCTTTAACCGCGAGACACTCAGAGGAGGGGCCCGACGGCGCAGCGGTCCGCGGGGGCCGTAGAAACGCGCCCGGCCGGGGGTGTTTTCGCGTTTGGCACCCCTGAGTTCTCCAGCCTTGTTCCTCGCGGGCTCGGAGTTTGAGCCGGACGCTGGCGAGAAACACAAGGTCCGCTCCGCTCGCCGCCTCATGGAGGGAGTCTCCCGGCAGCATCTTAGCCAGACTGCCTCTATCTTTGGTTTCTATTCAAAGTGTGTTTTTCACTTACCACTTTTAGAACATACCCGCTCCGATTTTGTGACTCTTTGGAGAACCTTGTTTGGGTTTTCTTGTTCTCAGTGATAATGTCTTACGTGTGCAAGCAATTTAAAGAGGGCTTTCAGTTGCACTTTGGTGATCTCTGTAAGAGATTTATTAATTATTAGCTCTGGTGACCCTGACTCCGGATTTTACAGGTGGAGGTGGGGCATAAATGACCACACATTTAATTTTGAAAATTTTGCCCATCTATTGCATGAAGAAAATGATATTTTACTTTTGTTCGTTTTGCTTTTAACTTGAGCGAAGTCGGGAACCTTTTTTCTATAGGTTTTTTGAGGTTTTGGGGGGCTATGAACTGCCAGTTGATTGATATCTTTGCCTCGCTTTAAAGAAAAAAGATGAGTTGTTTATCTTTTTCCTATTTATTTGGAAGAGTTTTTGTATACTGAGTAAGAGTAGCCGTTTGTCGGTCATATACGTTGTAAAATTTTACCCGACTTGCCCTTAGCTAATGTTATTTTATAGTCTGCTTCATAGTCTTTTCATTTAAGGCGACTTAGGGATTTTGTGTTATGTTAGAAAGCCATTCTCAATCCAAAATTTTTTTAATGTACTCATTTTTTTAAACTAATTTTAAGATTTTGCTTTTAAACCTAACATTTTTAATACACTTAGAAATTATTTTGACTTAAGGAGTGAGGGGGGGATATGGATTGATTTATTTTTTTTCTCCAAAATGGCTAGCCGTGTCCCAATACCGTTTTACGAATAAACCCACCTTTTTTTGAATAAACACTCCTTTTTTCAACTGATTTGAAATGCTGAATCTCTAAGAACGCCTTAGTCTGTTGGGCCATTCTTTATTACCAGACTGGTTTGGTTCTCTTTAGAATTTGTATTATGAAGTGGTTTGTGTTTTGATCTTTTGCATAATTAGATTTTATTTCATTAGAACTGAAAACTGAAACAAGATCCCAAATCTACCTACTTTTTGTGAACAAATTAAATGAGATAAAAGTAAAGGGTTTAGTGGACAGTTTTAAATCTTTAACTTTGAGAAAGCGCTAAATATGCACTGATAGTACAGTTTCTTTTAATAGCATCCTTAAAAAAAATTGTCCCCCAAACCCAATTCCTCATTTACTCTTAAAATGAAGTATGTTCTCCAAAAATTAAATTATAGCTTCTTACAGACTTTTTCATTTCTAGCACTTCAAATTTAGTTTCTCTCCTTGAACTTATTAAACAGGAATCTAAAAGCAAATATTTAGTTAGCTATTTCAATTTAAAACAGTATAAATCAATGCTTTCCCAAATTAAAAAACAAAAACTGTTGTCAAGACACTAGTCATTGCTATTTTGTCTGCTTGCAGCATTTGAATTTTCTTTAAAGAGACATTCATGTTAAGTCAGTTGTATAGTTGACATTTTTTTCCAGGTGTTTTAAGTGCATTATAATTAAGTGAATAATAGTAGTGGGTCACAGTGAGAGTGATGATAGTTCCTGTTGTATTTGCTCTGCAGAGTGCATTAAGTTAGGGAAAAAAATGAAGATACATTCCATGGACCAAGGAGAAGAGCACATGCTGGTTCTATCCTCAGATGGAAAACCATTTGAGTACAAGTATAGCGTAGAACATGCAAGGTAGGAAAGCTTTTTTTCCTTTTATTAAAAATGATTTAAATTTCACTCAAAAAGCAATCATAATTTTTGTAGGAAAATGTTACTTTATATGATCCTTGCTTTATATGGTGGTATCTTAAGTAAATGATGAATTCTGAACTGACTAGTAAACTGTAAATCAATTTGTATCTCCCAGGGCATGTACCATGTGTTGAATTGGCACTTAAAGGAAATGATTGGTTAGTCCACGTATCCCCAAATTGGACTTACATACTCATTAACTCATTTAACCCAAAAGTAGTTTTCAATCCCGGAAAAAAGTAAATTCTCATGGAATGATTTGTGAGACTTTTTCCTAGTAGATCTTGAGAATTAGAACTTATTTTCATCTTGTATTATTCCTGCATCATAAAATTATTGTTTGTAAAAGGTTCTTAGAATCATCTTACCACAATTTTAGAATGAACGTTATTTTCCCTTTAAACCACTAATTAAAGCTTGTTATTATAGTAATTTTAGATGTGCTGAATGTGAAGTTAACTTTTTTGAGCTTCAATCCTAATTAAATACAGTTAATAATTATTAACTGTTGTGACTTATTTGTAATCAGCATAAAATATATTTCCTTTCATCAGGTTTCAGTGCATTTTACAAGAAAAAACTATAATTCAGATCACATGTGGAGATTATCATTCTCTTGCACTCTCAAAAGGTACTTTTCTAAATACTATTTTTTTAAGAGGGAGTAAATGTATGTGTATATAGAACTAAGAGAATGTATGTGCTTCACTTGGTAACAGGACCGTAATATGGTTTTGAATGTGGTATGGTCTAGAACACTACTAAAAGAGATACAAAATCAGAATTCTTGGACCTATAAAATCTTCTGGTGTTCATAATTACTTTTCCTACATTTTAGTCTCACAAATGAAAAAACTAAAGCAATTGGTAATGAGTTTGATGTTCTTTATTTAAGAGAAAAGAGCCCATGGATTGAAAGTGTATAGGAGGACCTCATAAGCCATGGAACACTCTTCCCAGGGGATTTTGAGCAAGGGCAAGTTTTGTGGAGTGTCAGAAGCTTCAGTATGGAAACAGGGCATGATTGATTGTGGTTGCATATCTGATCAAGGAAATAAGTTTAGAGCCCAGAGTAAACTTGGTGTTTGGGGATTGGCTGGCTGGGTATACTGTGTTTCTGGTCTGGCTGAGCATTCAGAGTGTGAAAGTTCGCTTTAGTGACATGGCCTGGGTGCCATCTTGGGCCTAGAGATTTATTTCCGCAGTTCTGTTTTCTATTTTTCAAATATGAAACAATGAAAATATTCTAAACAATTAAAATCATCCTCTCTGGAAGCAAGACTAGGAATGGTCCACCCTTTTCCAGAACTTTCTTCGCTTTTCCTAGGGTTCTTCCAGCTCCCATGATAGGAGCTCAGAATCCCGTGGGTCTGCTTTATGGCCAGTTTGCTGGCCTCTGACATGTTTTAACATTACCTTTTGAATTCGGGGATTCTCCCCAACCCTGTATTACTTAGCATTTCTTATCAGATGCCATAATGGGAGGAAAGGGAAGTAGTGACTATGAATTATTTCCTGAAGCCACTTGACAGGCGGGTGATAAGGAATAGTGGAATTCAGGATCAAGGAAATTTTTTAAATACATAGGACAGATATAAACTTTTAGAATGAAAGCTGGAATTCAAGGGAAGTAAGTGATCATGTATTTGACTTATACTGAAGGCTTTGTTAAGGTTTAAGTGTTAATTTGTATTGGAAAAAGCTGGTTGTTTGACTTCATCCATTTATGAACAGCTCTTTCATTTTGAGTATCCACATGTTCAGGTTGTGAAGATGAAACAGATGCATGTGCCTTCAAGAAGCCTAGGATGTATGGATGTGGGGGGGGGGAAGGAATTGTTCAGGGTTTATTATTGGTAAGTCACAATACAATGTAGGAAGATTGCAAGTTGGGAAAGCAAGAAAGGGAACTACTCATCCTTCTCATTTTGATATTTCCTGCCGACTGATAGGCGCTTGGTAATTAGGTTTGAAGGAAAATCTCTACTTCTCATCTGTTCCTGCATAGTATCTTGCAGAGTAGTACTCACTAAAATTTAAGTCTCTGATAAATTTTTTCAGTCTCTGTTAGGTACTGTCATCTCTATTAGATAACATCTAAGAACTTTTCTTTAAAAATATGTTCCAATATGTGCATTCACTTAGTCAGACGGGCGCGGAGACGCTTCTGGAAGTAACATCGCGATGGCTGCCCAAGGAGAACCCCAAGTTCAGTTCAGACTTGTTTTGGTTGGTGATGGTGGTACTGGAAAAACTACATTCATGAAGCATCATCTGACTGGTGAATTTGAGAAGAAGTATGTAGCTACCTTGGGTGTTGAGGTTCATCCTCTTGTGTTCCATACCAACAGAGGACCTATTAAGTTCAATGTATGGGATACAGCTGGTCAGGAGAAATTTGGTGGACTGAGAGATGGCTATTATATACAAGCTAATTGTGCCATTATAATGTTTGACGTAACATCAAGAGTTACTTACAAGAATGTGCCTAACTGGCATAGAGATCTGGTACGAGTGTGTGAGAACATCCCAATTGTGTTGTGTGGCAACAAAGTGGATATTAAGGACAGAAAGGTTAAGGCAAAGTCAATTGTCTTCCACCGAAAGAAGAATCTTCAGTACTATGACATTTCTGCTAAAAGTAACTACAGCTTTGAAAAGCCCTTCCTCTGGCTTGCTAGAAAATTGAGTGGGGAAAAAAAAAAAAAATTGAGTGGAGACCCTAACTTGGAGTTTGTCGCCATGCCTGCTCTTGCCCCGCCAGAGGTGGTCATGGACCCAGCCTTGGCAGCACAGTACGAGCACGATTTAGAGGTTGCTCAGACAACTGCTCTCCCGGATGAAGATGATGACCTGTGAGAAAGTGAAGCTGGGGCCCAGCGTCAGAAGTCTAGTTTTATAGGCAACTGTCCTGTGATGTCAGTGGTGCAGCGTGTTTGCCACTTTATTATATAGCTAAGCAGAACATGTGCTTAATCTTTGGATGCTGAAGGAGATGGATGGGCTTTGGAGTGAATGTGGCAGTTAAAAAAAAAAACAAAACCTTCATTTTTTGGACCTGCATATTTAGGTGTTTTGGAACACAGTTGTTTCCTCCTTGAGTTTCAAATATAAGACTGCTATAGTCACATGACAATATTGAGAGGTGGAATCTTGTTTGTTACTGTCATTCCCATTCCTTTTCATTTAGAATCAGAATAAAGTTGTATTTCAAATATCTAAAAAAAAAAAGAAATGTGCATTCACTTTGCTGTACAACTAACTGAAGCTGACACAACATCATGAATCAACTATACTCCAATAAAAATTTTAAAAATAGATAAAATAAAAATATGTTCCATATATTTAATTCATGGAAGAAGATGCTCACTCTTTCATGATACTGTGCTGCAATTTTAAATGTATGTTTACATTAGTTATTTAACTTCTTTGGGCATGTGGAAGAGGGAGAGAAAGAAAGGTAGTTTGGGGTTTTATTTTTTCACACTGAAGGTTAGGATTTCAGTGTCGGAGTTTTGGGCTAACACAGACATCCAGTTCTTAATACTACCCTTTGAGGTAAGAGATAAGGAACTGTAACTCTTACTGCTGAAGAGAAGTTTCTTCTAGTTTTTCTGACTGAGTCTTGAGATCTGAGCAGTCCTGTCAGTTTGAATGGACAAGATTGTAATGGTATATTGTAGTATGGATAGAATATAATGTCCTAGGGTGATGTCTGCTGCATTTTAAACTTACTGAGACAGCATTTTCTCTGTTTATGTCAAGGTGGTGAGCTTTTTGCTTGGGGACAGAACCTAGATGGCCAGCTTGGAGTTGGAAGAATATTTGCCTCAACTTCCACACCAGAGATTGTGGAGAACCTCTCAGGAGTCCCCTTGGTTCAGATTTCTGCAGGAGAAGCCCACAGCATGGCCTTATCCATGTCCGGAAATGTTTACTCTTGGGGAAGAAATGATTGTGGACAGCTGGGCCTGGGCCACACCTACAGTACGGAAATATATTTTAAAATTCATATTATAAACAAATATATTTGACATATAAGAGATGACTATAATCTGAATGTAATCTGAACCAAAAATGGTTCAGATTCCTGCTTTCATTAGCACTGATTTGCCTGGTTATCTCTCTGTGTTGAGGGTAGAATCTGTCTAAACAACACATACAGTGTGCAGGTCTTGGCTGTAATTGAGATGAGTGTCCGGGTCAAGTGGGAAAAAGGGAAAGAGCATTGGACTAGGGATCAGAATATCTGGACTGTGATTCCCACTTCCATATTAACTAGTTTCGCCTACCCAAGTCACTTCATTTTTCTCTATGTCTCATTTTCTTTTTCTGTAAAGTGATGAGTTTGGATGAAGTGACCTTTAAGTTACCTGTGCACTTTAAATATCTATTAATGCAATTGTGGCAAAGAATAGTAAAATTCTAGTTAGAAACACCTATTCTGATCTTATTCTTTAAGGTTTTAATTACATGTGTGTACACACACATAAACATGTAATTTGCATTACTGAGCTATCTCCCCAAAGAAAAAGTCAATATTTCTGATGACCCCAAACCCCTTCTTAGAGATTTCAGATGTGGCAAACTCCTATGTTTTATCAGCTGTAGTAATATACACATTCTGCCTGGGGTTACCGGTCAGATACTGCATTTCTGCCTCACATGTCCCCATGCTAGTTACTCACAAGAACCCGTAAGTCATTTCAGAGGAGGAAAAGGGATAAAGGACCGCTGAACTTAGTTTGCTGAATCTCTCTGGGACAAGGAAATAATCAAGATAGAAGAGGTAGTGTAAGGCAGTTCTCCCCACTAGAGAATTTGAAAGAAAAATAAGAAGCTTTAGGTTCATTAGAAGGGTAATAATGGTAGACTGGAATGGGAAATACCAGATATGCTGCAACTAAAGCTAATCAAGTCAGATAAAAGGGGAAGAAAGGGTTCTGGGAAGTGAAAGTGACACTTCACAGGTGAGCGCGTCCAAGTGTGGCCCTTTGACCACCACCCCCGTTCCGTTTTCAGACCTAAATCTCCCAGCACACAGCCTTTCTTGTCAGTGTGATGGGCCTAGAGGAAGTAATCTGGGTGTTTTATCAGTAGTGTGGAACTCCAGTGTAAAATTCAGTGTTTCCTTTTGGTTACTTGAACTCTTCTTTTCCTTGTGTAGATAAAGATTCTCCTTCCTGTATTGAAGCACTGGATGATCAGAAGGTTGAATTTCTTGCTTGTGGTGGCTCTCACACTGCCTTGCTCACAAAGGTTAGTGTACCCTTGTCTCTTTGACTGCAGTTCCAGAAGAGCACTTTGTAATGGAGAGAGCACTAGAACATGGAGATATGGGCAGCTGGTGTTTCCTGGGGAAGAAAGGTCACTGCTTGCCCATGCAGGACTGTCCTGATAATTGGGGGGCTTTGCTCTGATGGTGATTTTGTTGATTTTTCACTGATGCCTCCACTAACACTTCACAGAAGTGAGTGTTACTTCTGTGTCATATTTCTCTAATTTCTGATAAGAAATTCCCTTTCTTTAGAGTGGACTGGTGTTTACTTTTGGTGATGGAAAATATGGGCAACTCGGTCACAATTCAGCACAGAATGAGTTAAGACCCTGTTTGGTAACTGAGCTTGTTGGAAATAGAGTGACCCAGATAGCATGTGGAAGGTAAGTTGTAAAATATCAATAAAAATTGATAAGATAAATATAATAAATTTAGATAGGTAGTTTAATAAAATTTCTCTTCAGTTTCTTTGATTGAGATAAAACTATCAAATATTTTCAGACAGGTGAAAATACTTAATTCACATTGTTAGACAATCATAATAAATCTTTACTTTAGTATACATATTTATTTTAATATTGATTTTTTAAATGTGTAAATATACTTTCTGTTGGTCCTTCAGTGAAATACCTTTGTAAATATTCAAATGCACTTTTATCTTTTAAAAAATTATTTATTTGGAAAAAATGAAAAAACATGAGTTAGAAAGTGTTATTCATTGATATCCTCACTCTTTCTGTGATAACCAAAGAAACTTTGTCACCACTTTGGACTTTTCATGACACACACTCTTCTGAGTAGCGTGTGTTACAGGAGGAATCCTCACCTTAGACATGTCTTAATGCAAACCAGGGCAGCACCTCTACTAACACAGGAGAGTTTTCTGGAAAGACACACAGCTCACTGAAAGCTGTTATACTGATGGTCAATTTTAAGAGGAGGATACAAATTATCAATAGAGTTACAGGAAGAGCTGCATAGGACAGAGTCTAGAAGAGGTCAAAATGAGGAGCTTCTGATGTCCACTCCCGTTGGAGGCATGGACAGTGTTACCTCCTCCCAGCCTGATACATGACTGTGAAGAATATTGTCAACCAGGGAAGCTCACCCAAGTCCAGACTTTTCATTGGTTAGTCATCATTGATTGAATTATTGCCCATGTGATGGAACTCAGACTCCAGCCTCTGTGTACCCAGAGGTTCAGCTTACCTACAGCTGGAGGGGCCTATTTGAGCCACTTTGATAAACTATTAGGTGTGGTCAAGGGGTTTGCCATGAATAACAGAGACACTCCTATCACTTGGGAAATTCTAAAAGGTTAGACATTACCTCCCTAGAGGTGAGAATAAAGGCCAGAGCTCTGAGCAAGGCCAAATTCTTTGCTTATACATCTGTATAATAGGAGAGGCCATTAAACAGATTGGTAAGAAAATCAGCATAATTAAAGGTCTTTGGGAAGTAGAGTTGGAGCTCAGGATCACTTGATTCCATCTTCTAGGATGGGGAGGGGAGGAACTCAGAGATGGCTTCCAGGAGGTGGTGACTCAAGCCAAAGCCTAAAAAAGGAGTAGAATGCTAGAGGTGGTGCTTGTTCTGACCAAGGGAACATCCTTTGCCAAGATGCAGCATCATGGCTTTCAGTGGACTTTGGGGTTCCAAAATCACCTCAGCTACACATTAGTGATTTCTTAGTTTCCACATGGCTAATTTCATCCACTGGGAGTTTGTTAACTAGTTTCATTCACTGGGTAGCGTAATTTCTGCAGTTTTACCAGATTGCTGCATACTCTGATCATTGTGGAGAATTGAGAATTGACTGTATGTGCTTTTATTTAATAGGCAGCACACACTTGCCTATGTTTCTGATACGGGAAAGGTCTTTTCTTTTGGTTCTGGAAAAGAAGGACAACTGGGAAACGGCGGAACGTGTAATCAGCTGGTACCACGTCCCATGAAATTGCCATCAAGTGAAGAACTCAAATCTGGTAAATTCTGTGGGAGCGCAGGATTTGGCAGAAATGTGTTTGTTGAAAACCTGATTTTCCTAAGTGTGTAATGTAGCACGAAAAGTGTTTGACTGTGAGTGGAGTCTTACTGATTTCATGTTTACTTGTAAATAACTTAACATACCCTATCTAATTTATCAATAGCTGTTCATTCTCTACCCCTTCAGGTTAAGCGTAATGTGGACTTAGAATGATAGAACATTAAAAAAAAAAAAAAACTATATGGGTTCAGAGGCCTTTGCAGCCTCTAATTCCAGTCTCCAAGGGACCTATTATTTCCATGATGATTGGTTTTCTTACCTAACTAAACTGACTCCTAATCATAAAAAACCCTCAGAATGATGAGCAGCTGACATACACCAGGCTGTGTAACTGTGCTTAAAACTTAGCTGTCTCATGTTACCTGTCCTTAAACAGTTTCAGGAGATGTGAGCTTTCAGTCCTGTTTTACTGGAAGGTACAGAGACTTGAAAAGTGAAGGGTTATCCCATAAGCAGTTTTGGCTGGACTTGAACTGTGTGTGCACTGTGTAACTTCAGAGGCTTAACTCTGAAAGGTTTCACTATAGAAGTGCCTTGGAGCACTTGGGTCACTTGTTTCTGAAAGCTTAGTGGTGACCTAAAGTACTAAAGTTCTCTCAATGCTTCTGGGGAAATGAATGATAGGGTTATTACCTTAAGCAGTTTGTATTTTATATCTAATTTCTTATAACCACTTACATAGGCCTTTGAAGTACTGTTAACATTCTTCAGAACCGATAGTCATTGATTAAATCTTGAGTTGTAGACATGGCCTTTTTTGTTTGTTTTTGGCTGCACCAGGTGACTTGTACGATCTTAGTTCCCTGACCAGGGATTGAACCCGTGCTCCCTGCAGTGGAAACATGGAGTCCTAATGACTGGACTTCCAGGGGAGTCCCTAGAATGTGGTATTTAGTAATAGGTGCTAAATTAAACCAGGGAACAGTTAACTAATCAAATATTTGTTTGACTGTGTTGAATATATAAGCATGTATAGTAACCATGTACATTAAACTGATACCACGTTGTCAGCTTTCTGAATCACCTAGGTTTGCCAACTAGACTTCACCCTGAAGTAGATGTGTATTTTTGCTTTGTGAGTGGGAAGTGTACTGAGTCTTTGTCTGTCAGAAAGATAAAAGGACTCTCTTTAAGAAGGATCTAAAGTTACTTGAGTGTGTATGTTTGTATCACATGAGTTTCTAAGCTCTTATTTTTTGTAAATTCCTTTCAGAAAGCAGCACCTCAGTAAAGGAGTTAATAATGGTTGCTGGAGGGAATCAAAGCATTTTGATTTGGATGGAAAAAGAGGTAAAAAAAAGATCTCTAGAAATTGTTTTTTAATTGAAGTGTAGTTGATTTATAATATTGTGCCAATCTCCACTGTACGGCAGAGTGACTTCGGTTTCACATGTATATACATTCTTTTAATATGCTTTTCCATGGTGGTTTATCCCAGGAGATTGGATATAGTTGCCTGTGTTATACAGTAGGACCTTGTTTTTTATCCATGTTAAATGTGATAGTTTGCATTTACTAACCCCAAATTCCCAGTCCATCCCTCTTACTCTCTTCACCTCCTCCTTAGCAACCACAAGTCTATTCTCTATGTCTGTGAATCTGTTTCTGTTTTGTAGGTAGGTTCATTTTTGCCATATCTTAGATTTCACATATAAGTGGTATCATATGGTACTTACTCTTCCTAACTTACTTCACTTAGTATGATAATCTCTAGTTGCCTTCCATGTTGCTACAAGTGGCATTATTTTTGTTCTTTTTATGGCTGAGTATATTCCATTGTATATGCGTGTCACATCTTTTTTATCCATTCTTCTGTTGACAGACATTTAGGTTATTTCCATGTTCTGGCTATTGTGAATAATGCTACTGTGAACGTGGGGGTACATGTATCTTTTTGAATTACAGTTTTTCATGGGTATATACCCAGGAATGGGATTGCTGTATCATATAGTAGTTCTAGTTTTAGTTTTCTGAGGGTCCTCCATTCTGTTTTCCATAGTGGCTGCACCAACTTACATCCTACCAACAGTATAGGACGGTTCTCTTTTCTCCACATCCTGTCCAGCATTTGTTATTTGTAAACTTTTTAATAATGACCATTCTGGCCAGTGTGAAGTGGTACCTCATTGTAGTTTTGATTTGCGTTTCTCTAATATGCGTGACGTTGAGCGTCTTCATGTGCCTACTGGCCATCTGTATGTCTTCCTTAGAGAAATTTCTGTTAAGGTCTTCTGCCCATTTTCCCATTTGGTTGTTTGTTTTTTCATTGTTGAGTTGCTGAGCTATTTGTACACTTTGGAGGTTAAGCCCATGTCAGTCACGCTGTCTGCAGATATTTTCTCCCATTCCATAGGTTGTCTTTTCCATCTTTATGATTCCCTTTGCTGTGCAAAAGCTTGTAAGTTTGATTAGGTCCCATTTGTTTACTTTTGTTGTTATTTGTATTGCCTTGGGAGACTAGAGATTAGAAGTTTTACAACTTGGTATCTTAAGTAAAACAAAAATTTCCAGAATCTATATTTGGTGAATTCCAAAATGATCAGGTTCCTAGGCTCATGTTGGGGAATGGCTAGACGTTCAGTTCAGTTCGTTATTGACCCTTTATTGTCGAAACCGCATGCATCTTTACTCAACAAGAATCAGCAGATTTTTCCATACTGTTATGTCAAATAAGTGTGATTTCCCTAGATTCTACTTACTGTTGAGGAGGCTCCTTGCAAATGGCATTTTGGTCAGGGTTTTAAGAAGCTAATGGGTTAAGATTTTGAAGTGACTTTGCCAGCCAGTATTAACAAAGACCTGAGGTTCATAGTCTGAATAATCAGTCCATAATCTCCACATCCTACTTCACCAAGGCAAATTGAGTTCTTGCTGCTTCTGTACCCAGTCCTTTCAGGATCTCCCCAAACTCTCTGATGTTCAGTTTAATCTGGTCATACCCATATAAAACGTTCAGTGTTGGGGCATTCAGACAAGTTTATTTTGGATCCTTGGTCAAGAAACTGGCAACCCGGCAAATGATTAATTGTTCCTTGGTAGAATCTTTATGCTTTATCCTTAGAAGGTGCCTAAAAGTTGAATACCTATTTCTGTTGTATCTAAATTACTGTATCCTCTGGTTCTGTTTGTTTACAGAATTCCTATGTGAATCTGAGGAGGAAAATTCTTACCTTGAATGAAGGCACTGTAAAGAGATGGATTGCTGATGTGGGGACTAAACAGTGGCAAAATACAAAAAGGTACAACTTAAGTGTCTGTCTGCTCATATAGCTTTTAAAATCAGTGTTTTCCCAGTTGATTTTGCACAGTACAAAGATGTAAGATTTTGTGGTCCATTAGTAGTCTGTTTGGCTTCCCTAGTGGCTCAGCAGTAAAGAATCTTGCAATTTAGGAGATGAGAGTTTGATCCCTGGGTCAGTAAAATCCCTTGAAAAAGGAAATGGCAACTCACTCCAGTTTTATTGCCTGGGAAATCCCATGGACAGTGGAGCCTGGTGGACTTACAGTCCATGGGATCACAAGAGTTGGACACGACTTAGTGACTAAATCATCACCCAGTGGTCTATTACTTGGTGATCTTCAGAGAAACAGAACCAGTAGAGGGTGTGTGTGTGTAGAGAGAGATTTTAAGGAGTAACCCATTCCAGTATTCTTGCCTGGGAAATCGTATGGACCAAGGAGCCTGGCAGGCTGTAGCCCGGGAGGTCACAAAGAGTTAGACACAGCTGAGTGACTGAGCACACACACACTCAATTGTAGGGGGTGGCAAGTGCAGAACCTGTGAGGCAAGACTGCAGGCTGGAGACCTGGGGAAGAAGTGGTACTACAGCTTGAGTCCCAAGGTAGGCTGAAGGCAGAATTTCCTCTTCCTTAAGAGACCTTAACGCTTCCTCTTAAGACCTTTGCAACTGATTGGATAAGGCACACCCCCATTATAGAGGGTAATCTGCTTTACTCAAACTCTGCTGATTTGAATGTTAATGTTGTCTAAAAAAACACCTTCATAGCAACATCTCCATTGGTGTTTGACCAATTCTCTGCCCAAGTTGATACATACAATTAACCATCACAACTAGCACGTAAGCTCCATGAGGGCAGCTCTCTTTACTGCAGGACTTCTCTGGGCCTTTGATGTTTGTGTAATTGTGACTCTGAGCAGGAAATATAGTCTATAGTTTCCCAACCCTGCTTGACTTTGGAGTCCCTTATTTGTTGAACTCTTATTCACAGCTGAACACCTTAGGCAACCTTGTTGTAAATAATAAAACTCCTACCATTGTTAAAGATTGTACTCATTTTTACAAGTATTTCCTATTAGAGACACTTTAGGTATTGCTTTATAATTCTGGAAAGTAGTTACACCAAACAGTTGCATCTTGACTTGCAGAGCACAAATGGTCAAGAACTGTTTGTGCAGTTGCTTCCAAGATGGAACTGAACATAGCCCCCCACCCTCTGTTTTGTTTCCACTTCACTAGAATAGAAATAAATAGGGCTTGGGAAGCTGGGTATGTTGGGAGTGTTGTATTTGTCTTAAGAAAATACTAACCCTTGGTCAAGCCTTGTTCTCTTCCCCTGTTGCTTCTCTGAGTATATATCTTTTTATTTCCATGTTTGCCTCTGAAATTTTGAGATTTCACAAATGAAATAGACTTTCAGATGCACATGGCAGTATTCAAATAACTTAGAGATAGCAGGAGGAGTTTGAAGGACAATTATTATGCCTCTTGCTATAAGGAGACATATTTTGATTTGTTTTAACCTCGATCTTATTCCTAATATAGGGAAATAAGAGAGATATTTTCATCTCCTGCGTGTCTGACTGGAAGTTTTTTAAGGGAAAGGTAATATATATTATAGTAAATTTAAAATTCTGCTAACATTCTGTAACGATAGCGTGGTTACTATGATTAATATTAATAATACTGTATTGTTTATTTGAAAGTTGGCTAAGAGAATTGTGGCTCAGCTGGTAAAGAATCCCCCTGCAATGTGGGAGACCTGGGTTTGATCCCTGGGTTGGGAAGATCCCCTGAAGACGGGACAGGCTACCTACGCCAGTATTCTGGCCTGGAGAATTCCATGGACTGTACAGTACATGGGGTTGCAAAGAGTCGGACATGACTGAGCGACTTTCCTTCCTTCCTTCCTTAAGAGAATAGATCTTAAAAGTTCCCATCACAAGGAAAAAGCGTGTAACTGTGTAGTGATTGTTTCACAGTATATGCTCTCCATATATCAACGCACGATGTTGTACACACCTGAGACTAATATAATGTTATGTGTCAGCTATGTCTCATTTAAAAAGCTGTGAAAGATTATAAAGAAAATTGAGGGTAAAATAATATCTCATTTAAAAAATTACCCTTTTCCCTACAAAAGCACATATATGTTTGCTGTCGAAAATGTAAAAAAAAAAAAAAAGACGAAACAACAACAAAAATGAAAATCAGCCAAAATTCAGCACTTACACATAATAGCTAGTTTGTATAAATATCTTTTTCTATGCAAATGTGTTCTCTTACCAAAAATGGTATTGTTTTATATATTTCTTTATATTTAATGTTTTGTCCACTTTCTGTTTTATTCAATTTTTGTAATAGTCAGTATTTCTCCATAACATTATTTTCATGGTTTCCAGGTATTCCATGGGAACGACATACCTTAATTTATTTGTTTCTTTATTTCTGGATACTTAGGTTTCTTTGAATTTTTAAGTATATTAAAACATGACTTTGTACTTTTTTTCCTAAATATTGATATAATATTTACTTAAAAGAATTTGTCTCTTTTCAGACACTAAATATATTATTTCCCAAAGACTGTGTCTGTTTTTAGATAACATATTCAGTCCAGTATAATTCTTGGGCTAAGATAGTCATTTCATTAGTAATTTTCTATTGGATTACTACAGATTTACTGCTTGGAAACCCCTTTTTTGGTTCCTGCTTCTGGTTCATGAAACTGGGAAACAAGAAAAACTTTTATCTTTGGCTGTGTTTTTTCCTTTACTGGAAAATAAATAAGGCAGTATCTGATATAAAGTCTGATAGCATATATATTGTTAATGCAGACTCGATATTTTTTGGCATTTTAGAAGCAATCATATGTTATTGTAAAGGTGAGAAAAAATGATTTTATTAAAATGAAGCAAGCTTTAGAATAAACTTTTCATCTGGATAAATAATAAAATACTTAATTTTGAAGCATCTTTTTTCATTTACTTACTCAATCTGTCTTTCATTTTATCTTCCTTCCACAGAACAGATGGAGAAATGATATCGATTCATTTGGACTTAAATACAGCGAGGAACACCTTTAAGGAATTAACCCAAAAGGACTGGATTACTAACACGGTGGTATTCTTCAGATTGTTACTTGGAAAAAGAAAATACAACTGAAACATTTTTAAAAGAACTCAAAATTTCAGAAGAAATATCTTGTTTTCACATATTCTCTGAAGCCCTGTGGCTCATTATAAATTAAGTTAAACTCCAATAGTACTCAGGAGTTACCCCACATAGGGTAAATAGATGATATAGTAGGAACATAGGTTACAGATAGTCAAAACAGTTTATCTGTACCACACATGTTTACACATATATGCACAGACTCCCCTAGAGGAAATGTTTTCAGCTCTGGTTTTAGGAAGGTGATTAAAATATTTGCTGAGACAGTTACACCAGAATAAGAGCAGCATATTATTTGCAGTTATTTTGCACTTAAGTATAGCAATGAGAACACCTTTTCTAATGTGACTGTCCCCCTCACAAAGGGCTGTGTGGGTTCTTCTGTGTTTCGTTGCTTTGCTGTTCCTTTTCTGTAGATTCTAGAATGTTCTTATTCTTTCTGTGATTGTTGCTTCTATGTTTCAGCACAGTTATTACTATCTTTAGGCTTCCCACTTGGAGATGCTTCAAATATACTTCCTTTTTTAATATAGCCTTTCCTAATATATAGCTTTTATTAATTTATTTCCCTGTTCTACTATACTTGATCTAGGGGTAGTATTATCTGTGTTCTTCCGTCAGTCTGTTTCTTCCTTGGTCTCTGGTTCTTTCTCTCCCCGACTTTCACTTCTCCTCTCTTTGCTTTTCCCTCCCTCCCCGATTTGGTCTTTCCTTCTGCTTCTGTGGCTCTCATTCTCTTTCCCTCTCCATAGCCGCTCATTCTCTCCCTGCTCTCTTGCTCTGTCTTGTCGCAGTCCGCATTCTGTATCTTAGCTGCGAGATCTCTCTCACACATACACTTTTCTCTCAAGGGAAGATGAAAAATTGAATTATGTTAACTTTGGCAGAACCACAGCCCAATTAGGAGTCTGAAGTAAAATGGATCTCTAATTAAGCACCTTTATCCAGGACTCTGCAGCACTTAGAAAGATCACCAAAAATAGAAAACCATTTCTGCATTTGTGAAGGGAAGAGGTTGGACCAGTTCATCACTAAGGCTAATATACCTTGGTTGTGCCAGAACAGTATCACATACAGTGCAAGCAACATAATTGTGGGGCAGTCTCCCATTGTTTCAGATGAGATAGTTGGATCAAAAGACCTATAATGTTTCTTTCTATTTTGAGATTTCTGTGATATGAACTCACAGACTTGGCCTTCCTTCATTTATTTAGCGAACAGTTGAATACTGCCATGAGTAGGGCACTGTGGTGGGATTCCTGATGCAGATGAGAGAGACATGCTCCCCATTCTTAGAGGCTCTTAGTTTATGAAGGGAGACAGATAACCTTTGTGGAGATGTCAGTGTGAAGACTGGATGTGTTTTACATTCCACTGTCTTCCCTACTGCCTAGCTTAGAACATAGTGGGTGTATAATAAACATTTTTGGGTGAATGAATTCAGTCATTACTTAGGGCTGTGAATGGTTGGTTCTATTTAGATTGCTCAAAACAAGGTGCCCGGGGGGAGGGGGACTGTACCAGGTTCCTACAGGGGAGAGACAGACCAGGCATTCAGGAGGGTGTGCACCAAGGCCTAAGATGTGAAACTCTGTCACTGGCTCCAGAGTTTTGCAGTGGTTCTAAAGGGCTGGGAGGCTTGGGGGTGTGGATGATGAATAGCACAGAGGAAGAGGGAGGCATGGAAATGGGTTACAGTGCAGTAACAGGTGTGCATGAAGATCGAACCTAGTAGAGAGAGTCCGATGTGTTTACAATAGATAGTTGTAAGAATTTGTACATTTAGAGATACCATCTGCTGCGACTGCTGCTGCTAAGTTGCTTCAGTCATGTCCAACTCTGTGCGACCCCATAGACGGCAGCCCACCAGGCTCCCGCATCCCTGGGATTCTCCAGGCAAGAACACTGGAGTGGGTTGCCATTTCCTTCTCCAATGCATAAAAGTGAAAAGTGAAAGTGAAGTCACTCAGTCGTGTCCGACTCTTAGCGACCCCATGGACTGCAGCCTACCAGGCTCCTCCATCTATGGGATTTTCCAGGCAAGAGTACTGGAGTGGGGTGCCATTGCCTTCTCCATACCATTTGCTAGTATCTTCTAATTCAGTGATTGAGCTGAGTCAAAGAACCAGAAGAAATTCTTTCTTAACACTGTGACTCTGAGTAAGTTAATTTCTCTGACATTCAGAGTTCTCATTTATAAATCGGGGATAATAATATCTATTATACAGAGAAATGACAAGAATAGATGACCTTATATATGTGAATTAGCACAACATCTGGCAAATAATAAGAACCCTGTAAACACTAGCTTATCTTCTCAGTGGACTATTAGGCAAATTATTACTGTTACCTCAGCCCATATAACACATACAAATTCACAATTCCATTTGATTTTTTTTCTTCAACTTTTTTCTTCAAATTTCTTCAGATTTTTCTTCAACTTGCATTTCTGAATTGGGGAAATATTGGAAGAGAGAGAAACTAGAGTTTGGTGGAGAAAGTTTGATGAGACAGGTGATTCTGTGAGAAGATAACAGGAAACCATGTTGATTTTCATTGTAGTTCCTTTTTGTTTTTGTTTTTTAATTTTTGTTTTACTTTGGGAGATTCTGCCATATTCTTCCTCTTTAATAAATGAGGTGTGATAATGGAGCTGGAGGGAAGACTATGGAACTTATTAGGGGGCTGCCTTTTAATTCTAAGTCCATTGTGCATTTAGTACAATCTTGCACATGTGATTTCTTCCTGATCTCCTACATAAATGCCAACAATTGGATGGGGAAGACACTTATCAAATATGTACTCCTAGGTACTTGGGAGGGTAGATGAGATGAATTGTAAATATGGGTTTTAGAAAGATGAAGTGATCATTCCAGTTTCATGGTGGAATGAAACTCCAGGTTCCATGCTTTATTTTATTACAGTAACTGCACCCAGTTCCTGCTGTGTTTGACTTGTCTTTTCCCGGATCCTTTTTGACTACAGATAACGTCATGTCTCAAGGATAATCTGCTCAAAAATCTTCCATTTCATTCTCCACACCAAGAAGCGTTAGAAGTTTTCTTCCTTCTCCCAGAATGTCCTGTGATGCATGATAGCAACAACTGGGAGAGCCTGGTGGTTCCATTTGCAGAGGCTGTTTGTAAAGTGAATGACCAGATGTCAGGGGTTCTGGGTAAGATGGATGGTTTACACTTGGAAATACATGACATTCTTCTCAATGGGAACACCTAGCAAAGTTATAGCAAAACTTAGGTAGATAACTGTAAACATATGTTTTTTAGTTTATATTCTTAGCATATAAACATGCTATAATCATTACTGTGTCATCCAAAATGGATTGTTCTAGCCACTTTTTTTTTTTTTTTGGTTCTAGTCACTTTTTAGTGATCTTGTAATGATACATGTGTGACTTGGTCACGAGGTCCCTTGCCCCCTACTTTTCATTAAGAAAAACTTCATTCCCAGACATTGAAAGACTAGTACAGTGAATCCCAGATACTCTGTGAGAGTCAATAGCAGTTATGTTGTGTAAGCATCTCCCTCTTGATCTACAGATTAAGTTTCATTTTTGTTGAACTCTATGAAAGTAAATTGGAGACATTTACCCATATTATTTGCATGCACATCTTGTAAGGATATGGAATCCTGTACTACCATGACTTTGTTATCACACCTAATAAGATTAGACATGATTCCACCATATCACATATCTAGGCCATGTTTAGATTTCTGCGCTTCTCTCAAAAAGCAGAATTTTTTTTAAAGAAGAGCCTGGGTCAGTTTTTCTGTACAGTGTTTCACATCTAGATTTGTCTGATTGTTTACTCTTTTCCCAGTGTTTCTAATACACTGGAAGTTAGGTCTAGGGCTTGATTAAACTTTGTTGAGGTCTTCGACACAGCATATTCAGCTCAGGGAAAACCTTTCTTATGTTTTTCTTAAGTCACATTGTAAGTGATGAAGCAGTTGTTTAAAGCAGTTTTCTTTTTCACAATGCTGAAAGGTGGTTTTTAAGAGTTAAAAACTCATGCTCAGAGTGGAAAAAGTCATAATCACAAATAGTCCTTTATCTGGTTTTTCATACTGTATGCTATTTCACTGGGGCAAAAAATGTGACTATAATTTTGTCTAGCTTCCCCCTCCCCCCCCACAAATTAATTAGATCAAGTTTGTGTTTCTGTTACTGTTAAGGCATTGGTTTTTTTTTTTTTTTTTTGAGGACATTAAACTTTCATTTAAACTTATTTCTTTGAGGACATCTAAATTTTCAGTTGCAATTGTATTTACTGAAAAGTTTATTACAAATGTGTCTTTATATTGATACCTATAATACATATGAAATACTCTGTTTTAGAAAATATTGCATACTTTTAGAAAATAATTTTTTGACTACTTAAGAAAATATTGACTACTTTTTGCCTTTAAGAATCCAAGAAACATTACATGCTAACAGTTATCTACCTTTGTATCCCTCAGAGGAATATTGGGCATCTCTGAAAGAATCTGCTTTCGTCAATCTGGTTCAGATGTTTAAAAGAGCCATCGTTGCTCAACTGCATTATTGGACTGAAAGTTCTGAGAATAACTGTCACATTAAAGCTCTCCTAGAAATGTTGAAAAAGCTGCATAGGGTAAGTGCTGATTTAGAAACCCATGTATCTTTATTTTGCAATAAGAATTTTCTTGATTTCACCTGGCTTGAATCTTAAACAGAGTCTTACAAAGCATGAAGTTGATACTGCTTTTTTAATGTTTTTTGTGAAGTCATGCATATAAAGGAGCGTGTATAGTATCTGTGTACAGTTTAAAGACAAGTAGCAAAACAGACATGTGTAACTGCCACCCGTGTTAAAAAAGAAAACATCTCTAGTACTTTGGGAATGCCTGTGTGTCTCTCACAGGTTGTACTTTCTCACCTGAAGGCAACCAGGATCCGGGATTTTCAGTTACTTGTTCCCTTAACACTTCCTTATTGTTTTATAGTTATATGTAACTTTAGACACTATGCTGTTTAATTTTGCTGTTTTCAAAATTTAATATGAATAGTATACGCTGCTTACATAGTGTTTCATTTTATAGATTCATCCAGATTAATACATCTGTCTGTATTTCACTCATTTTCTCTCCTGAGTTTATAGTATGTCTGTACCATAAATACCCATTCCAGTATTTTTTTTTAATCCAGGCAAAAATTACATGTACTTTATTTTTATTGCTAAATTATGAACTACCATGAATATTTATCTTTTGTGAAACCAAACAGCTTCAAAACAACAGCAGCAGCTTCAAAACATAAAGCTAAAAGTACACAAAGAATAAAGCCAATTTAAATTTTAATAACTAGAAAAACTTTAAAATACTTTTCAACTTTTAGTGTAACAAGTAGAAAAAAGAGTGTTTTTTCGCATTTGTCAAGCAAAACATACAAACAGAAAGTGATAAAACATTGTAGAGAGTATAGTAAATAATTATAAAACAAAATTCCATGTCAAAAAACCCCCAAAGTACTTACCCTAATGTAACTAAGATATGTTGGATTTTATATTATAAAGATAGAACATATTTTTTGTTGCTTTGGTTTTTAAAATTTTGAATTTATTTATTTTTTAATTGAAGGATAATTGCTTTACAGAATTGTTTTGGTTTGTGCCAAACATCAGCTTGAATCAGCCATAGGTATACATATTCCCCTCCCATTCCAGTATTGATTGATATGTAGTATGTACTGTTTGCAATTCTATTTGGTGGGGGGAGAGGGTTTCTCACTAAGAGATATGTATAGTAAGAGGGTTCATCACTAAGAGATATGTATAGTAAAAGATATGTATTGTGTATCAAGTGTTAGTTTTTAGTTTCCATCCCTAATTCTGGAATTGATAAATTGAATTATGTTGTTCTTTATTGGTAGTGACAGTCTTCCAAAGTGGTTGGACCAGTTTAAATTGTCTCCAGGAGATGATGAGAATTCTCTTGCCCCATGTCTGACTTTAAAATTTGGAAAGTATTTTTAGTACCACATTGAGATGATGGCAAATTATGATTTTAATTGTTTTTCCCTGGTTCTAATGCATTAGAGCATATTTTCATCTTTATAATTGCAGTACCTGTCTCCTCTTCTGTAAAATACTTGTCCTTTTGCTTAATTTAAATATGTTCAAATTTTTCCTGTTGATTATAGGAGTGCTTTTTATTTTGGATACTAGTCCTTTGTCAGTTAATATGTGTTGCAAATATCAAGTCCCAGTTTGCAGCTTGTCTTGGTGGTTTTTGATGAACCCACAATCTTAATTTTAATGTAGACGATGCTGTCAATCCATTCCTTTATAATCTTTACTCCATCTGTTTTGTTTTAAACTTTTCTTTCACTTCAGGGTTTTAAACTATTCACCTTAATCAGGGATCAGCAGGGCTTCCTTTTTGGAAGGGACTAGACAGTAATTATTTTAGGCATTTGTGAAATTTTACAAAGTAAGCAGAGGGCCTGATTTAGCCCTGAGAGCTGCTCCAGATAGTCTTCTAACAGAGATGATACCTGGGACCAGAGGGAGAATACAAAGAGAGGCTCCTGTACCATCTTCTAATGTATAAAAGGTTAGAAAGCTAGCTAACAACCTGTTGAATGAAATAAAGTATAGTCTATCCTCCCATCTTGACAAATAAACCTTCCTGATGACAGGGGAGGGCTTCCCTGGTGACTCAGATGGTAAAGAATCTGCCTGCAATGTGGGAGACCTGGTTTCGATCCCTGGGTTGGAAAGATCCCCTGGAGGAGGGCGTGCAACCCACTCTAGTATTCTTGCCTGGAGAATCCCCATGGACAGGGGAGCCGGGTGGGCCGCAGTCATGGGGTTGCAAAGAGTCAGACACGACTGAAGGGACTAAGCACAGTGTCAGGGGAGGCCAGATTTGAATTAGAAATACCAGCTCCTTGCAGAGTTCTGCACTGAGAGCAAAGGTGCCGATGACCCCTCCCCCTGGCCCGTCCGGGGGCCTCGGCCCTGCTTTTCCTACCTGGGCTTTATCCCACACCAGGGGTGTCCCATGGCCACGTGTGTGACTCTCACCTCCTGTCTCTGTTCTGCCCCACCTTCAGCAGCAGCCCTGGTACACGGGAGTGTTGGGCTCACCTGTGACTTCCACTCCCCAGAGAGCAAGTGGAGGGAGAGGCCTGTGCAGGTCCTGGGGCTCTTGGAGCCATTTCAGCAGGGACTTAGATCTTGGGTTCTCGAGCTCAGTGTAGATGGGAATATGTGGGCTGCATAGACACAGTCCTTGACCCAGCATACCCCTTGTGGGAAGGGGATTGGCTGGAGAAAGGCCAGAGCAAAGACCTTTAAATCAGAGACCCAGGGCAGAGGTCAGTCTTGTCCAGGTCTGAAGGGAGTATTGCAGTTAGCTTTGCCTTTCACAGTTTGCTGTTTAAACCAATTGAAAATTTATTTTCATTATTTTCCATATGTAAACAATTAACCTAGCACCATTTAACTGAAATCCTGTCCTTTCTACACTGATAGGAGATGTAAACTGTCATAAAACAAGTTTCTGTGTGTGAGATTCATTTCCAGGCTCTCTTCTGCACTGTTAGTCGTTTTATGTAGCTCTGTATTGTTTATATTTTTCTAAAAGAAATACTCTTACCTTGTTCTTAAACTGAATCTTGGCTATTTTTGGCATTTGGCTCTTCCATATCAATTTCATTCATTTATTTATTTATTTATTTTTTTTTTTCTTTTTTTTTTTTTTTTTTTTTTCTTTTTTTTTCAATTAGCAATAATCGCGCCTCGGATAAACCTCATTGGCTACGATACTGCCACTGCGCAAAGCTCATTTATTTATTTTTAAATATTTATTTATTTGATGGTATCGGATCTTAGTTGCAGCATGTGAATGGTTAGTTACAACATGTGGTATCTAATTCCCAAACTTGGGATTAAAAGTAAGTGGAAGTTTATCATCATACCATCAATTTCTACTATTAAATCACAGGTATTCTTTATGCTCCTGAAAGTTGAGGGCTTTGGCAATGGGGTAATTGAATAGAATTAAATTCTGGTCATTAAAGTATCTTTAACTTGCTATTTATTCTGGTAATCTAATTTATAGCCATTAAGCAAAATTGTCTTTATATATAAAACTTTCTCACAGGTCATATTTTATTTAAGGTAAACAAGACTAAATGTCAACTACCTGAAAATATCTTTGAAATAAATGAACTCACACAGTGGCTTGATTTTTATGCAGATGCATATAGAAGGTCCTCCTGGAAAGTGAACTCGGTAAGTATGGCATATTTAAAGAGGGTATTGATCATTGGTAAGTTAACATAGGCACTTGTGCTTTAACTTTGTATGAATTTCCAAAAATTCTTACACTCTGCAAAATTGCCCAATAGAAATAGTAGGGCTTATGAGAAAAACAAGGCATGCCCCTCAAAACCTATGCAATTTTGTAGCCAGAACTATGATAGAAAAGTGACCGCTACCTGGGGAGATAGCTCAGATCACATGGAGAGTGCCATGAGAAGATAAAAAATGCACAAAAACCTAAGGATAGAAATCTATCCACAGGCCAATTAGAGGATCAGTGGTACTGAGATAACAGATGAGGGTGGAGCTTTGCTTTTAAGGTGGGCATAGGAGGCAGGTGACTCACCAGGGGCCAATAGTATAAGGCTGTAACTTTGGTGAGGGGTCCCTGGGTGTTAGTACTTACTCCTTTTTTATTAAAATAAAGCTAAAGAGCTCTGGCTGCCAGTTCAGCAGCTAATCTGTTTTTTCTCCGTTTCTCTGAAGATTCTCATTCTACTAGCACATCATACTTTGCCTGGCAAAAATCAGGTCTGACCTAACCAGTTTTCTATATTACATCACTCCCCTATTTACTAAATACATGTACACTAATTCACATTTCAGAAATAAAGGTAGGAGCAGAACAGACTTTTTGGGAAAGTGTCTGGAGTTCATAATTAATGGTGAAATTAAATGAGCACTGAAAATACTAGGTTTATGTACCTTTCATTGATACATAAAACATTTTCTTAGAATTGTATATATCCTAGCACCACTGGCTAACATTTTGGATTGCTTTGGCTATAAGTATTGAGACCTGAAACCATCAGGGATTTAAGGCTCAAAAGTAAGGTGTAAGGTTTCTCTGTCCTTTCATTTATCAAAATTGTTGTCATTTCCATTTTTAGGACATTTCAGTAGACGTCCAGAATCCTGTCATATTCAGTCGTTTTCCATTTATCTTTAATATTCTGTCAAAAATAAAACTACTGTATGCAGACTCACTTTTAAAAATACAGGTATGCGTGCTTATTTCTTTGTCTTTGTTAGCAAATCAAATGATGAGTATCTTTTTCAGTGCACAGTGGCTGGGTGATAAGGGAGCAACCCAGTAGTGAAACCAATGGTGGTCATAGCATTCACGGAGCTTATGCTATAATAAAGAAGGCAAGAGAGACTGTCATAATTTAGGTTGGGTTGGCCTTGAGACATATTAGGGCCCCATTAATAAAGGATAGCGCTGGGGCCTAGGTACAGGGCTTTTGTCTTGAGAATAGCGCCAGTAGTCTTCTGAATGGTGCTCAGGGAGGCAAAGCAGATGTGGACTTGTTTGGGATTAACAGTATATGTCGGAAGGTCCAATCTAATGGGAAAACATAGTAGTGGGAATAGAAGTGCTGGAGGAGTCTTGAAATTCAGATGCAAATAAATGACTGTGTTGTGCTAAGTCATTTTAGTCATGTTCAACTCTTTGTGACCCTATGGATTGTAACCTACCAGGCTCCTCTGTCCATGGGATTCTCCAGGCAAGGATACTAGAGTGGGTCACCATTTCCTACTCCAGGGGATCTTCCCAACCCAGGGATTGAACCTGCATCTCTGACGTCTCCTGGATTGGCAGGCGGGTTCTTTACCATTGAACCACAGTCAGACAAAATAAATAAACGTCTAGTACTCTGTGATTGTGCCATAATGAACTTTGGTAAAAAGTGTTTCCTTTTCACATGTACTTACTGTCATCAACTGACTTGGTTCTGTTTGTCAGCATATCCAGCAAAGTGGTTTTGAACTTAAAATTGAACAATTGAGACAGCCTCAGAAAACATACCTCGTCGCATTTTTTATAAGGGCTAAATTTGTTAATATAGGTAAAGCATTTAGAACAATGCCCTGCACAAAGGGCTAAAAGTAACTTTTACCCTTGTATATGCATCTGTATATGTATATGTGCCTGTATATGTATATGCATGAATAATATTTACATATATGTCATAAAACTAGATACTTTTACATAATACAGTTACCATAATAAAATAAAACAGGAAGTTGATGTAAGAGTTACAAGTAAGATCATTGATGAAATATTTTAAAAAGAATATTGGAAGGATAAAAGATAAAAGAACTTTATTTTGCTTCAACTCTTAACTCTTCTCTCTTGATTTTAAACAAGTTTCCAGTGATTATTTTATGGAACTGGCATTTGCTTCCTCTCTGTTTTGCCAAGAGACACAGATGTTATCCCAAATTGTCATTTGGTTCCAAATGGACAGTCTGTATGTCAGTCTGTGAGTCTCTCTCTCTCTCTCATGTTAACTTCCTAGATTATCTGTCCCCTAAAATCAATCTGAATTTTCCCCCTAAAAAAGGGTATCTTTTATCTTTACAGAGGTCTCTCATCCTCCAGCTAGCTTCTCTTTTAAAGGTCTGAACTTCTCATCCTGATGAGAGTATTAGGTTTTAGCTTACTGCTTCAGGCTCCTTAGTCAGGCTAAAGACTGATGGTCTTTAACTTGGTCACTGAAGTGTCCATATTTGTGTTTACAGCAGGGGTGCCCAACCCCCAGGCTGCAGACCGATACTGGCCTGTGGTCTGTTAGGAACCGGGCTGCACAGCGCAGCAGGTGAGCAGCCGGCAAGCGAGGGAAGCTTTATCTGGCATTTCCCATCACTCTCATTACCGCCGGAGCCATCACCCCCACCCCCGGTCGTGAAAAAATTGTCTTCCATGAAACTGGTTCATGGTGCCAGAATGGTTAAGGACCACTGATTTACATGGTACAGTGGTCCAGAGGATCATGCAGTTGGTCACGTTCCTGCTCACCCAAGTTGATCCTACAAAGCTTTTCATTCCCTACAGCTCATGTATCTTTTGCTCTCAGGGGTAAATGCTGAATATATAGCCTGTCTTCAGTGGTGTATAGACTTCCCTGATAGATAGCTCAGTTGGTAAAGAATCCGCCTGCAGTGCAGGAGATCTCATTCAGTTCCTGGGTCAGGAAGATACACTGGAAGAGGGATAGGCTTCCAACTCCAGTATTCTTGGGATTCCCTTGTGGCTCACCTGATAAAGAATCTGCCTGCAATGTGGGAGACCTGGGTTCAATCCTTGATTTGGAAAGATCCCCTGGAGAAGGGAAAGGCTACCCACTCCAGTATTCTGGCCTGGAAAATTCCATGGACTGTATAGTCATGTGGTATATATAGTCAGTGGAGTATTTGGAGCTCTTATCCTAAATGTTTGTGATATGTGCTTATAATAAACTGAGTTGGTTTATTCCACTTTGAAAATTTCTACTTAGAGTCAATGGTGAAATGAAATGAAACATTTTTCTTTTCCCAGGAGAAGAAATTTCGAGCTTGTATGAGGTTGGCTGGCATTGTGGACCAAGAAGGGTCTGCATTATCTTTACTGCCCACCTTTAATCTGATAGTCAGAAGGAGTCACTTGATTGAGGATGTTTTTAATCAGCTAAATCAAGTTGAAAATGAAGATCTGAGGAGGGAGTTAATGGTAAAGTATAATTCTTACTTAATATTTTTGCTGCTGAGAGAAGGAAAATGTAGAAGAACATAACAATGGGCCTTACAGAGAGGGAACTACCTCCCTTTTACGCTGGAGTTGTCTGTATTGGAGTTCCCCTAATTTTCCTCAGTTACCTGTGAATTCCAGGTGAGAAGCTGCCATTGTGCTCTGGCTGAGGAGCAGCAGGTGAAATGGTTGTTCTCTCCAGTACTAGCCCTAAGATATTCATTTCCTTTTTGAGGCCTGACCAAGCCTGGCTGGTCATCACCTTTTAAAGGTTCCAGTGAGATGGGGTTGACGCAGAGGAGAATTGAGAGTTTGTTTCTGCTCTCCTACAAGAATCCAGATTGCTTTGTTGAAGAGAGAACATTCTCTTATTGACTACATAGTTTTCTGAGGGTATAATTGTAGGTATCACCATGTCCTGAACATTCATTAATGATCCTTGGTTTAGTTACTGTGCAACTTGTCTTACTAATAGATACTTGACATAGAATAATAATGACTAGAAGATCTAATGAATGTTTTCCTTATGCCAGGAACTGTTATAAAAGCTTTACACCTACTTGTGTAACCCTTTCAACCACACTGTGTAGAAGGTTCTGTTTTTTCTTCCTGTTACAGATGGGAAAACTGAGGTACAAACTATTAGATAACTTATCCCAGAGTGAAACAACTGACAAGTATCAGAGCCAGGATTTGAGCCCGACCATCAGGTTTTAGGGGCTTCCTCGGTGACTCCGATGGTAAAGAATCTGCCTGCATTGCAGGAGACCTGGGTTTGATCCCTGGGTCGGGAAGATCTCCTGGAGAAGGGAAAGGCTACCCACTCCAGTATTCTTGCCTAGAGAGTTCCATGGACAGAGGCTACAGTCCATGGGGTCTAAAAGAGTCAGACAAGATTGAGAGACTCACACACACAAACACACATCAGGCTCTGGACTTTCCACTTAATCAAAACAAGTGAAGATTTTTCTGATAATATTTATTAGAATGGTTTGATGGGAGATGTTAATTTATCACTTGTCCTACTCAGATTAAAGAATGATTGACTTGACCAAAGCTCAAGATACTATTTTAAAAATATGGAGTTTGCAGTTAGAGCTGGCATTCTAAATATTTTTGCACATAGATAATTTTTAAAAACCTGGTAAATCCATTATATGATTCTAACCTGTATCAGCCAGCCAGTCCACTCAGTTATTTTAATTTTCATTCATCCATTTTTAAAATTTAGGTGACACTTGATAAGTAGCTACTATTTTCCAGACTCTGTGAGGGATTTTACTTGTGTTATCCCATTTAATCTTTCTGATGATCTTGTGGGAAAATAGGCTTTGTGAAATTAAGGAGCTTGCCCATATAAAGGGGCAGGGTAACAGAAAGAACAGAGGTCCCAGCATAGAGCTGCAAGAATCTTTGGTATTAAAGCAACTTGAAAAAGAAGAGAGAAATAAAAACTGAAATAGTGCTTCATAAGAGAAAGCTAGGGG
The DNA here is from genome assembly GCF_963930625.1 of Muntiacus reevesi. NCBI lineage: Eukaryota > Metazoa > Chordata > Mammalia > Artiodactyla > Cervidae > Muntiacus > Muntiacus reevesi. The sequence continues at coordinate 34,596,464 of NC_089264.1, read as the reverse complement.
GGGAAAAGAGTGTGAAGAAAGAGGACGTGGTTCAGAAGTGTAAAATGAGTTTGGTGAAATCAAGATGAGACAAGAAACTCAAGTCCTTAGAATTGGGAATTCATGGGTTCGTAGGCCTCTTGGAGAGAAGCACTTAAGTAGAGAAACATTTTTAGAAGTTGCTGTACATTAATCTCCAAAGACTTGGGTCTACAAATAATTATTAAATGAGATATAATACATAGCAATACAGAGCTCTGGAAGTGATGCATTATTTCCTCTGTATTTTTAGGTTTCATTTAGTGGAGAAATTGGATATGATTTTGGAGGAGTCAGGGCAGAGTTTTTCTACTGTCTCTTTCAAGAAATGACCCGGCCAGAATATGGAATGTTTACATATCCTGAAGAGGCTTCCTACATGTGGTTTCCTGTCAGGGTAAGTCCTCTTTTCTTGGCATAAGTATTTCTTGAGAGAAAAGGTGTGGGGATATACCATAGAAAATTAGGTTGTCTAGACTGTTTTATTTTAGGAGAAGAACTATTGCTATAATTATGGAGATAAATTTTAATTTTAAAAGGTGATAATTTTTTTCTTTAAACTGGGGTCCTCTTTCCTCAGATTCTCAAGTCCACACAGAGGAACTTCAGCAATATATGTTTTTGACCATTTATAGAATGTATAGGTAAAAATGAGCCCTTCCTTTCTTAAGCATTCATTCTTTGTTTTAGTTCTTTTTCTTCAGTGAATTTAAAGACAAAGGCTATGAATATTGGAGTGGGTTGCTATCGGGGGATTTTCCTGACCCAGGGATCCAACTCAGGTCTCCTGCATTGCAGGCAGACTCTTTACCATCTGAGCCACCAGGGAATCCCATTAGCACCTCTCTGAGTAGGAAATGACAGCCCACTTCAATATTCTTGCCTTCAATGGACAGAGCAAGGCTACAGTCCAGGGGGTTGCAGAGAGTCAGACACGACTGACTGCCTGCCTGCCTGAGCACACACACATGCAGTTAAGATCTGGGCTTCCCTGCTGGCTCCGTGGTAAAGAATCCTCCTGCCAAGCAGAAGACTAGGGTTCAGTCCCTGGGTTGGGAAGATCCCCTGAAGAAGGAAATGGCAAACCACTCATCAATAATTTTGCCTAGGAAATCCCATGGACAGAAGAGCCTGGCAGGGATCAGATAAGAATCGGACATGACTTTGAGATTAAACCACCACCACCACCACCAATTAAGATCCTACTACCTTAGCAGATTTGATGATTATAATGCAGTATTGTTGCAGGTACCTAGTGGCTCAGATGGTAAGGAATCTGCCTGCAATGCGGGACACCCAGGTTCAATCCCTGGGTAGGAAAGATCCCCTGGAGAAGGAAATGACAACCCACTCCAGTATTCTTGCCTGGGAAATCCCATGGACAGAGGACCCTCGCGGGTTATACAGTTCATGGGGTCACAAAGAATTGCACATGACTTAATGACTAAACAGCACAGTATTATCCATACTCACTATGCATTTGACCACTAGGATTTATTTGCTACTCATTGCAGTTTCTCCCCTTAAACAACATCTCTCCTATCCTCTCATCCCCATCCTGTTAAAGCTTTTAGTAACCAAAACTGTGGCAGATATTTAAATTGACTTGCTGATTAAGTATAAAACCTAAATATTCTTATTTCCAGATTTTTGGTTTTAATTTGTGATTTGATTTTGATTTTAAAAGGGGAAAAAAGGTTCACTTAATGTAAATATTCCGTTGTACTGGTAAAAATTGATAATACATTAAGTTTTTTTTTTTTTCTCCTTTCAGCCTAAATTTGAAGAGAAGAGTTATTTCTTCTTTGGGCTTCTATGTGGACTTTCTCTATTCAATTGTAATGTTGCCGACATCCCTTTTCCACTGGCTTTGTTTAAGAAACTTTTGGACCAAACACCATCACTAGAAGACTTGAAAGAACTCAGTCCTGTTTTGGGAAAGTAAGTTAATATAGTTCTTTTTTCAGATCTATTTATGTATCTTAAATATATTTATATTATAGTATGATTGGACTGCAAGGAGACCCAGCCAGTCCATCCTAAAGGAGATCAGTCCTGGGTGTTCATTGGAAGGACTGATGCTGAAGCTGAAACTCCCAATACTTTGGCCACCTGATGCAAAGAGCTGACTCATTTGAAAAGACCCTGATGCTGGGAAAGATTGAGGGCGGGAGGAGAAGGGGACGGCAGAGGATGAGGTGGTTGGTTGTCATCACCGACTCAATGGACATGAGTTTGGGTAAACTCTGGGAATTGGTGATGGACAGGGAGGCCTGGCATGCTGAAGTTCATGACGTCGCAGAGTCAGACACGAATGAGCAATTGAACTGAACTGATGATTGCCATTGTATAGAAAATTAGCACTACTATCTCATCTCGTAATTATATTTAGATAAATATTTAAACATATACACATTCCAGTAGTATTTTTATGTTCAATAGCACTGGGATGACCCAGAGGGATGGGATGGGGAGGGAGGTGGGAGGGGGGTTCAGGATGGGGAACACATGTAAATCCATGGCTGATTCATGTCAATGTATGGCAGAAACCCCTACAATATTGTAAAGTAATTAGCCTCCAACTAATAAAAATAATTGGAAAATAAAAATAAAAATTAAAAAAAAATAAAAAAGAGGAAAAAAATAGTAGCATTCTAGGTACTTTAAACTGATTCTAACTTAGGCAAGAATTGTTAGGTAATAATTTAACTTTCTAAACAATTAAGAAAAGTTGATTTTTGTATAATTAGCTCTTGCCTCGCTGTGCTCAGATGCTCAGTCGCTCAGTCGTGTCCTACTCTTTGCAGCTCCATAACTGAAGTCTGCCAGGCTTCTCTGTCATGGGTTTCTCCAGGCAAGAATACTGGAGTGAGGTGCCATTTTCTCCTCTGGGGGCTCTTCTTGACCCAGGGATTGAACCTGAGTCTGTTCTGTCTCCTGCATTGGCAGGTGGATACTTTACCACTAGCACTACTTGGGAAGTGCTCGCAGTTAGCCCTCACTGCTTGTATTAACCTTTAGACTTTATTTGTACAGAAACAGTCACGACAGAGCACAAGTACACCTTGGTGCAAAACCTGCAAGTGATGTTTATTTTAATAGTTGTTTCATGTCATTACCTTTAAAAGGAAACCTTATTTCTAAGTTAAAAGGTGAGCCACTACCTCACAAAACATACTGGTAACATATAATAGAAAGAGTTAATATCCCTGCTGTGTCGTGTTCCTGTATATCCATTAGAAAAGCTGATAGAGTATATAAGAAAGTAACCTGCAAAGGAAGCAATAGAAATGGCTCATAAATTGAGATGATTGGTTTCAGACTTCACTGGTGGTGTAATGGTTAAGACTCCATGCTTCCAATGCAGAGCGGTGCTGGTTTGATCTGTGGTCCAGGAACTAAGATCCCACATGCTGTGCGGCATGTCCAAAAATTTTTTTTAAAAAGATGATCAATCTCCCTAGTGACCATAGAATACGTATTAAAATGAGAGGCTAATGTGATTTCACATTGGCAGAGTTTGGAAATACTGGTGCTATATAGTATCAGCAAGGATTTGGGAAAAGGTTCATTCTGATTTTGGGAATTGTTAGTGGAAGTGTAAAGTGGTAACTCCTTATCAGAGAATACTGTGGCAGTACAGTAGTCCCCCTTTGTTTGCAGGAGATGCATTCCAGGCCCCCAAGTGGATGCCTGCAACCATGGATAGTGTACACACATATACATGTAGATACACACACACGCCATGTTTTTTCCTATACATACATGTCTTTTCATATTCATACCTACTACTTATGATAAAAAATTTGTAAATTTGGCACACTATGATAACAGCAATAACAAATAATAAAATAGGACAGTTGTAACAATATCCCTTCATGGATCACAGCCTTGTGGTAAAGAGGCTTGTATAACTCCATGAAGCTGTGAGCCATGCCTTGCAGGGCCACCCAGGATGGATGGGTCATAGTGGAGAGTTCTGACAAAATGTGGTCCACTGGAGGAGAGAATGGCAAATCACCCCAATATTCTTGCTGTGAGAACCCCCATGAACAGTATGAAAAGGCAAAGATACGACACTGGAAGATGAGCCCCCAAGATTGGAAGGTGTCCAATATGCTACTGGCGAAGAATGGAGGGCAGTTACTGATAACTGCAGAAAGAATGAAGAGGCTGAGCCAAAGCGGAAATGACTCTCAGTGTGGATGTGTCTGGCGGTGAAATTAAAGTCTAATGCTGTAAGGAACAGTATTGCACAAGAACCTGGAATGTTAGGTCCATGAATCAACGTAAATGGAACGTGGTCAAGCAGGAGATGGCAAGAGTGAACATCAGCATCTTAGGAATCAGTGAACTAAATGGATGGGAATGTGTGAATTTATTTTAGATGACCATTATATCTGCTATTGTGGGGAAGAATCCCTTAGAAGAAATGAAGTGGCCCTCATAGTCAACAAGAGTCTGAAATGAGGTACTTGGGTGCAGTCTTAAAAATGACAGAATGATCTCGATTCTTTTCCAAAGCAAACCATTCAGCATCACAGTATTCCAAGTCTATACCCTAACTGCTTATGCCGAGAAAGTTAAAGTTGACCAGTTCTATGAAGACCTATAAGACCTTCTAGAACTAACACCAAAAAAAGATGTCCTTTTCATCATAGAGGATTGGAATGCAAAGATAGGGAAGACAAGAGAGAACTGGAATAACAGGGAAGTTTGACCTTGGAGTACAAAATGCTGCAGGGCAAAGGCTAACAGAGTTTTGTTAGGAGAACACCCTGGTCATAGGAAACACTCTTTTCCAACAGCATAAGAGATGACTTTACACATTGATATCACCAGATAGTCAATACTGAAATCAGATTGATTATATTCTTTGCAACTGAAGATGGAGAAGCTCTTATATACAGTCAGTAAAAACAAGACCTGGAGCTGGCTGAGGCTCAGATCATCAGCTCACGATTACAAAAAATTCAGGCTTAAATGGAAGAAAGTAGGGAAAACCACTAGGTCATTCAGGTATGACCTAAATCAAATCCCTTAAGATTATACAGTGGAAAAAAAAAAAAAGATTATACAGTGGAAGTGATGAATAGATTGAAAGGATAAGATCTGGTAGACAAAGTACCTGAAGAACCATGGAAAGAGGTTTGTAACATTGTACAAGAGGCAGTGACCAAAACCATTCCAAAGAAATAGAATTGTAAAAAGGCAGAAAGGTTGTCTGAGGGAGATTTAGAAATAGCTGAGGAAAGAACAGAAATGAAAAGCAAGGGAGAAAGGGAAAATATACTCAACTGAATGCAGAGTTCCAGAGAATAGTAAGGAGAGATAAGAAGACCTGTTTTTTTTAAAAAAAAAAAATAGAGGAAAACAATAGAATGGGAAAGACTAGAGATCTCTTTAAGAAAATTGGAGATACCAAGGAATATTTTATGCAAGGATGGGCCCAATAAAGGCCAGAAATGGTAAGGAGTTCATAGAAACAGAAGAGATTAAGAGGTGGCAAGAGTACACAGAAGAACTGTACAAAAAACGTCTTAACGACCTGGATAATGATGGTGGTCACTTACCTAGAGCCAGACATTCTGGAGTGTGAAGTCAAGTGATCCTTAGGAAGCACTACTATGAACAAAGCTAGCAGAAGTGATAGAATCCCAGCTGAGCTGTTTCACATCCTAAAAGATGATACTATTATAGTGCTACACTCAGTATGTCAGTGAATTTTGAACTCAGCAGTGGCCACAGGACTGGAAAAGATCAGTTTTAATTCTAATCCCAAAGAAGGGCAATACCAAAGAATGTTCAAACTACTGTATAGTTGCGCTCATTTCACATGCTAGTAAAGTTATGCTCAAAATTGTTCAAGCTAGGCTTTAGCACTTTGTGAATTGAGAACTTCTAGGTGTACAAGTTGGGTTTAGAAAAAGCAGAGGAACCAGAGATCAAATTGCCAGCATTCATTGGATCATAGAGAAAGCAAGGGAATTCCAGAGAAATGTCTTATCTCCATTTCATTGACTATGCTAAAGCCTTCGACTTTGTGGATCATAGCAAACTGTGGGAGACCCTTAAAGAGATGGGAATACCAGACCACCTTACCTGTTTCCCGAGAAACCTGTATAGAGGCTAAGAAGCAACAGTTAGAATTGGACATAGAACAACTAACTGGTTCAAAATTAGGAAAGGAATAAGACAAGGTGGTATACTGTCACCCTGTTTATTTCACTTACATGTGGAGTACATCATTCGAAATGCCAGGCTGGATGAATTACAGGCTGGAATCAAGATTGTTGGGATAAATATCAACAACCTCAGATATACATATGATACCACTTTAATAGCAGAAAGTGAAAAGGAACTAAACAAGCTTTTGATGGGGTGAAAAAGCTGACTTAAAACTCAACATTCAAAAATGAAAATCATGGTATCTGGTCCCATCACTTCATGGCAAATAAAAGGGGGAAAAGTGAGAGCAGTGACAGATTTCATTTTCTTGGGCTCCAAAATCACTGTAGATGGTGACTGCAGCCATGAAATTAAAAGACACTTGCTCCTTGGAAGAAACACTATGACAGACTTCGACAGTGTATTAAAAAGCAGAGACATCATTTTGCTGACAGAGGTCTGTATAGTCAAAGCTATGTTTTTTTCAGTAGTCATGTATGAATGTGAGAGTTGGATCATAAAGAAGGCTAAGCACTGAAGAACTGATGCTTTTGAATTGTGGTGCTAGAGGAGACTCTTGAATGTTCTTTGGACTGGAAGGAGATCAAACCAGTCAGTCTTAAAGGAAACCAACCCTGTATATTCATTGGAAGGACTGATGCTGAAGCCGAAACTCCAATACTTAGGCCACCCGATGTCAAGAACTGACCCATTGGAAAAGACCCTGATGCTGGAAAGATTGAAGGCAGGAGAAGGGGGCAGCCAAGGATGAGATGGTTAGATAGCATCATGAACTCAATGGACATGAATTTGAGCAAACTCTGGGAGATGGAAAAGAAATGCAAAAAGGCAAAATGGTTGTCTGAGAAGGCCTTACAAATACCTGTGAAACGAAGAGAAGTGAAAAGCAAAGGAGAAAAGGAAAGATATTCCCATTTGAATGCAGAGTTCCAAAGACTAGCAAGGAGAGACAAGAAAGCTTTCCTCAGCGATCAATGCAAAGAAATAGAGGAAAACAACAGAATGGGAAAGACTACAGATCTCTTCAAGAAAATTAGAGATACCAAGGGAACATTTCATGCAAAAATGGGCTCAATAAAGGACAGAAATGGTAGGGACCTAACAGAAGCAGAAGATACTAAGAAGAGGCGGCAAGAATACACAGAACTGTACAAAAAAGATCTTCATGATCCAGAAAATCACAATGGTGTGATCACTCACCTAGAGCCAGACATCCTGGAATGTGAAGTCAAATGGGCCTTAGAAAGCATCACTATGAACAAAACTAGTGGAGGTGATGGAATTCCAGTTGAGCTATTTCAAATCCTGAAAGATGATGCTGTGAAAGTGCTGCACTCAATATGCCAGCAAATTTGGAAAACTCAGCAGTGGCCACAGGACTGGAAAAGGTCAGTTTTCATTCCAATCCCTAAGAAAGGCAATGCCAAAGAATGCTCAAACTACTGCACAATTGCACTCATCTCACAGGTTAATAAAGTAATGCTCAAAATGCTCCAAGCCAGGCTTCAGCAATACGTGAACCGAGAACTTCCAGATGCTCAAGCTGGTTTTAAGAAAAGGCAGAGGAACCAGAGATCCAATTGCCAATATCTGCTGGATCATCGAAAAAGCAAGAGAGTTCCAGAAAAACATCTATTTCTGCTTTATTGACTATGCCAAAGCCTTTGACTATGTGGATCACGATAAACTGTGGAAAATTCTGAAGGAGATGGGAATACCAGACCACCTGACCTGCCTCTTGAGAAATCTGTATGCAGGTCAGGAAGCAACACTTAGAACTGGACATGGAACAATAGACTGGTTCCAAATAGGAAAAGGAGTACGTCAAGGCTGTAATTGTCATCCTGCTTATTTAACTTATATGCAGAGTACATCATGAGAAATGCTGGGCTGGAAGAAGCACAAGCTGGAATCAAGATTGCTGGGAGAAATATCAATAATATCAGATATGCAGATGACACCACCCTTATGGCAGAAAGTGAAGAGGAACTAAAAAGACTCTTGATGAAAATAAAAGAGGAGAGTGAAAAAGTTGGCTTAAAGCTCAACATTCAGAAAACTAAGATCATGGCATCTCGTCCCATCACCTTATGGGAAATAGATGGGGAGACAGTGGAAACAGTGTCATACTTTATTTTTGGGGGCTCCAAAATCACTGCAGATGGTGACTGCAGCCATGAAATTAAAAGACGCTTACTCCTTGGAAAGAAAGTTATGACCAACCTAGATAGCATATTAAAAAAAAGCAGAGACATTACTTTGCCAACAATGGTCCATCTGGTCATGGCTGTGGATTTTCCAGTGGTCACATATGGATGTGAGAGTTGGACTGTGAAGAAAGCTGAGCGCCGAAAAATTGATGCTTTTGAACTATGGTGTTGGAGAAGACTTGAGAGTCCCTTGGACTGCAAAGAGATCCAACCAGTCCATCCTAAAGGAGACAAGTCCTGGGTGTTCATTGGAAGGACTGATGCTGAAGCTGAAATCCAACACTTTGGCCACCTCATGTGAAGAGTTGACTTGTTGGAAAAGACCCTGATGCTGGGAGGGGTTGGGGACAGGAGAGGGGATGACAGAGGATGAGATGGCTGGATGGCATCACTGACTCGATGGGCATGAGTTTGATTAAACTCTGGGAATTTGTGATGGACAGGGATGCCTGGCGTGCTGCAATTCATGGGGTCGCAAAGAGTCGGACACGACTGACGACTGAACTGAACTGACCTGAACTGAACTGGGAGATAGTAAAGGACAGGGAAGTCTGGTGTGCTGCAGTTCATAGGGTCGCAAAGAGTCAGACATGACTTAGCAAGTGAACAACAACAACTGTAATAAAAGTTATATGAATATGGAATGCAGTCTTTCTATATTTCAAAATATCTTATGTGCAAATCTAATGCCTTTTCCATCCTAACTAGCTTTATCATGCACTGTGGCTAGAACTCTGCAGTTTGAGGTGCAACAGCAAAACCAGTATGAGTTCCTTTGTTCTTCTTCACAATTGCCCAGATAGAAGATTCTTTCTTACCGTAGATTGTAGCAACCTCAGGATATGATTTTTTTCTCTCCTCATTAAATTGAGAACTTTCAACTTTTCACTTAAAAAGTATACTTTGCAGTTTCTCTTTGGCACATCCCAATTGCCATCATCACTACTCTTGCTCTTTGCGGCCATTATTAAATTAAATAAGAGTTACGTGGATGCAAGAGCTGTGATACCACAGTGGTCTCGAGGCAGCTACTAAATGACTAACAGGTGGGTAAAAACCAAAACCATGGATAAGGGGAGACTACTTTGACCTAGCAGTTGTACCTCTAGACATTTCACATTCAGAAATACACAATCATGCAAAGATGTATGCCTGCTAGTGCACATTGTATTAGTTCATAATACGTAGACTACCTAAATGTTCTTAGTAAAGTGAAGAAAGTGAAAGTGTTTGTTGCTCAGTCGTGTCCAACTCTGCGGACCCATGGACTGCAACCTGCCAGGCTCCACTGTCCATGGGATTCTCCAGGCAAGCACACCAGAGTGGATTGCCATTCCCTTCTGGGAATTAATATTTTTCATGTATTTATGCAGTGGAATACTATGGAGATTTTTATAAGAATGAGAACAGTAGTATGATTGTTATTATCCCTATTTTACAGATGAGGAAACTGAAACAGAGAAAAGTTAGGTAATTTGCCTCAGACCCTGTAGTGACAGAACCATGCGTGGAACGCTATCTAGCTCGAGAATCCCAACTATTAATCATTATATTTATATACTAATAAGGAAAAAAATACTGAAAGCACCAGATTTGGCAAAGAGGTAAATTTGTCATTATTTTTTACTGAAAACATTGAAAATGACATAAATCCTGCTTATGTCTAAAAAGACTTATTAAACTAAATAACTTCATATAGATGAACTAAGTAAAGACTGTTAAATCCATATTAGCATTTCTCAAACTTTTAGGTCTTAAGATTCTCAAAAATTAATAGAGGACCTCAAAGAGCTTTTGCTTATATTAAGTAAACTTGTCAGTATTTATGATAGTAGAAATTAAAAGTAAAGAGTTTCAAATATAGGAATACACACTTACTAGCTATCATATCACCTCTGGAAAACTGTTCTCATGTGCACATGTTCTCCATGCTCATGACAGAATGTGAGGAGGCAAGTAACATCTTAGTATTATTATGCTATTTGCTTTGACCTTGCAGACCCTACCCCACCCGCCCAGTAAAGGCCTCAGGGATTCCCAGAAGTTGTAGTTTACACTTTGAGAATCCCTGATCTCTGTACTCAGTAAAACTGCTATTCTAATCCTAGGAGGCTTAAAAAAAAAAAAAAAAAAAAAAACCAGCTGATTTAAAGTTTATATGGGTGAACAAGGGGCCAAGAATATCCACAGATCATTTGTAAGGTGAATAAGGATGGGGAACTTGGCTTACCAGATATCAAGAATCATTAGAAAGCTGTATTAACCAGGGCAGTATGATTTTGGTGCTGGCTTTCCAATGAGACGGGAGAGTGTGGAACCTAACCCATATACATATGGCACTTTGTTAGAGGTAGTTTATTAGATCAGTGGGAATAGAAGTACTCTTCAAGTAATGCATCTGGGGGAAAAAATGAGAGCAGATATCTTAGGCCATGAACCAAAACCAACTCTGTGTGGATTAAGGACTTAAATATTGAACGTAAAAATGAAGGAAATGTGGACAGTTATTTCACACTATTGCAATTTCTCAAGCAAGACATAAAAATACTAACATTACAAGAAAGATTGATACATTAACTGCAGTAAGATGAAAGAAATTCTTTGTTCATCAAGAGATACCTTAGCAAAGAGGAAAGGTATTCTTCAAACTGTAGATAAATGTATAACACATTGGGGGTGGTAGAAAAGTGAGATAAGAAATGTACCCTTTATACATAGATATAAGATACTGGCAGTGGTTTAGTTCTTGTTTGGGGAAGTATTCTTCATAAACAAACCCATAAATAAGCAAATAAGCCATCCATGGACATACAGTGACAAAGCATCATGAACCAAATCTATGAGGAATCCAGTTTTGTCAGCTGAGTTCCCATTAGTCTCTCTCAGCCCTCAAAAAACACAATAAAACATGGTCTGTTTTTATCATGATACTATTTAAAAGATCCAAAATTTTAGAGAATTTCTTGGCGGTCCAGTAGTTAGGACTTGGAGCTTTTACTGCCATGGCCTGTGATCAGTCCCTGGTCGGGGAACTGAAATGCTGCAAGCTGCATGGTGTGACCAAAAAAAAAAAAAAGACCCAGATTTTAGCAAAATTTAGTAATATAAAATCCAGCAGGGGAAAAATCAGCTGATTGCACCTCCTCCCAGAGGCCTTACCCAATGACAGGCATCCCTTTAGAAAGAGTTAATGAAGCTCTCCCATGTTGTACCTGTACCAGTTATGTTGTTTCTAGTGGTACTTACCTGACACCACTGTAGTTAGGGTGGAGGGAAGATAGCTGGGAATTGGGTGGGGAGCCTGCAGAATTACAAATAAACCTCCAAACCTCACACTTTTGGCTGAGGTCTGGGCCTAGTTAGACTGTCAATATATAGAAACAAGTGACATGAACTAAACCTGACCTCCCACCTTGAGAACAGGCATGCCCTTGACATTTTATTTAGATGATGTATCTAGCCATCATGATTACTGACAATAAGATTGTTTTTTAGGAATTTGCAGACACTTCTGGATGATGATGGCAATGACTTAGAAGAAGTATTTCACATCCATTTTAATGTAAGTAACAGTAAAAATAAAATTACACTTCATATTTAATCTGATTTTACTACTTATATATCTTATAGATTTTACTGAATAACAGATAACACCTAAACTTAGTGGTGTAAAACAGCAAACAGTTCTGGGGCTTTCTGGACTGGCCTGACTTGACTCTTCTGGGTGGACCACAGTGGCCTTGCTCCCACACCTGTTGGTTAGCAGGCTGGTTGGTTGAGGGGGTGCACAGAGTGAAGAGTTACAGAAAGTAGGAGGGATGGCAAGCCCCAACACACAGCTTCTTTTCAAGCTTTTGCTCCTGTCAGGTCCTGCTGGTCAAAATACTTCACTCACACTGCTGCACTCAGATTCATGAGCTGAAGAAATAGACGCCCCCTCTTGATGGGAGCTGTTGCAAAGTCACATGGCATAAATACCAGGATGGGAGGAATTTTTGACAGTTTTGCAAATCTCCTGCGCTGGGTCTGTACTGTGTGAAGTGAATACTGAGATGTGGCAATTTTCCTAGTAGTTTATTTGGTATGATCAGTTAAAATAGATAATTCAGGTTTTTTAAAAAGTTTATTTTTCATTCTCTGTGATAAATGTGGTAAAATTTTTTTACCACCTTGCTGGTTTTTATAACAAAAATATACATTTTCACAGATTCTTAAGAAGAGGTATGCTTAAACGTGTTTTTGTTGACAGTAGATTGTTGAGGATTCTCTTGGAGATTACTGAGTTCATTTGTGGTTACAGGTGCATTGGGATGAAAATGATGTAGACTTAATTCCTGATGGAAGTCAGATAATTGTTGACCAGGCTAACAAGTAAGTATAAAGAAATAATTGTTTTGTCTGAAAAGTGAAAGTGTTACTCGCTTAATTGTGTCTGACTTTTTGCACACTGTTTATTTCACTAGGCTCTTAAAATTCCTTGTCATTATAATTTTCCTTTTTAACCATTTTCCAGTAAGGCAGAGGAACAGTGCATGTTGTGTGCATGTGTGTGCCTCCAAGTTTGCTGCTGGCAGAGATGGAAATGGCTTTCTTGCAGAGACCTTCTCTTATCGTCCTGTCTAGGATCATTCCTCTGACCTCTCTTTATCCCCTTACCCAGCTCTACGTTTTCTTTTCATGTCACACGTTATCTGCCTTTATTTTTACTTGCCAGTGTTTCCCCCAGCTCTTAGGAGCCGTGTGATGCCAGCAGCATGGTCTGTTTTGCTCATTGTTGTCTGTCCAGTACCTAGTTCACAGTGGTGCCCAGTCCATAGCAGGCACTTAGTTTTGTTAATATTATTAAATCGTACTGTGGTATCTTGACTTCCCATTACCTTATGGGATGCCATTTAAAGCCGTAGAGTTTGGGATCATAGAATATTCCCCTGATAGTTCGTCCTAGTGGCAAAGAAATATCTAGTGAGCATTCTGGCCTAAAGCCCAATGTTTTTCTTTAATTTTTAAAATCTTTATTTAAAAACATTTTGAATTATAACATATAGAAAAGTTCAAAATTATAAGCATGCAGATCAAGAAATGGAACATTTCTAGCTCCATGGAATATTTAATTAATATACCTCAATTTTGTCCATAGAATTATTGATTGCCTGGCCCCTTCCCCTGAAAGAACTGGCAAGTGTGCCCAAGGGCAGAAACTTCAAGTGAAGTGCTGGGCTCACCCCAGGGAGCCTCCGTGCTCTCTTGCTCCAGAGGCCTGTTTGAATATTGGCTTCGAGTTGAAAGCCTGGAGCTTTTGTATTTGTTACCTGGCTTTTTCTAGTTTATCCCTGGGAACCTTTGCTACAAGCTACTTCATCATAGCTAGACATATAAATGTCCTTTTTGTATTTAACCACAAATAATTACTCACTTGGACCAATTCAGACAATACAAGAGTATAAAAGAGGAAATTTCTCCTGTCTCCCAAGCCCATTCCCCAGAGATAGCAGGGACAATTTATTCTTCCAAATTTTTTCTCTTCTAGTCTATCAGTTCTCTTAACCATGTGACTTTGAGCCTGGCATGCTGCAGTCCATAAGGTCACAAAGAAACGTGATTTAGTGACTAAAGAGTGACCAACAACTAGCTCTTTATTAGTAGTAGTATTTTGCTCTAAAATATTTTATTAGAATCCTTTTGTTAAGACCAAGTGAAGGCCATCTAATTAATTTTGGCCTCAAATTTCTAGACAGTCCCCTCCCTCCCACTCCCGGAGGTTGACAGCTGCTCACAAGGGTTAATGTGGGAAAGATGTAAAGTTCCTAAGATCTATTCAACACCAGATAGAGGACTTCGTTTGTGTCAGCAAAATTCACAGTACCCAGGTAGAAGGCACGATGCTCTCTGCTTCTCATCACAGCCTGCTGAGGTGACAGGAACGATTACCTGGGCGCTCCAACCATCACAGCAGCGCTTCTCTAAGAGGAGAGTTCCAAACCAGGCCAGCCCCGAGTCTCTGTGAAGGGGCGCTGCCCTGCCTGGCTTCCAAAGCTCTTGTGCTTTATCCAGTAATAGTACACTGGTGGATCTTAAACCCCTTGTGGCACTGTGACCCTTCTTCGAGAATAAGGGCCCTACATACCAGCAGCTGTGTGGAGATGGTGCAGGCGACCATCTTCCCCTTATTTATAGGAGAAGGTTCTGCGGCAGCCACCAGGCAGACCCCAAGGTCACCATCTCTTCCTTTATTTATATCATTCTTTTCACCCCCTCCCCCCAGTTTTGTTTGGAGTATTGCTGTAATCTGAAATCATTCTTTGTTTCATTAAAGGAGAGACTATGTTTCTAAGTATGTCAATTACATCTTCAACATCTCCGTAAAGGCAGTTTATGAGGAGTTCCAAAGAGGATTTTACAAAGTGTGTGACAAGGAGATTATTGAATTTTTCCATCCCGAAGAACTCAAGGATGTGATTATCGGAAATACAGATTACGACTGGGAAACATTTGAAAAGGTACATCATAAATGCCAAGTGGTTTAAATTAAAATTTTGTTTGTTTTTTGATTTTTTTTTTTTTTGCATTTTTCTATAGAATGCACATTATGAACATGGATACGACAGTTCACATCCCACCATAGTGATGTTTTGGAAAGCTTTACACAAATTGACTTTGGAGGAAAAGAAAAAATTCCTTGGTGAGTGTCACATCAGGAGGAAATCTGTACACTTGTGTCCTTTCTGTGGGATAAAGAAATCTTGTTCTTCACAGGCATCACTTGCCTGCGAAGTCAGAGTCACTCATAGTCCAGTGGAATGTCCTTTATTCCAGGTTGTCCCAGTATAAAAAAAAAAAAGTCAATATAGATCTTTATCTTGTCATTTTCAATTCTGCCTGTTGTACATTTGGCTTCTTTGAGCTAAATATTGAGACTTCTGTAGTTGTATCATCATTCAGTTACCCAGGCCCCGTGGGATGAGCCAAACTGTACACCATCACTTGTCTCCACGGTTTTAACTCACCTTCAGACTTTGATCTGTTTTATGCCTACTTGGTGCTTTTCAGATCGTGAACTCCTTATTGCCAAATTTAGATGAAATTGAAGAAAGTATGGAAAACCACTAGACCGTTCAGGTGTGACCTAAATCAAATCCGTTATGATTATACAGTGGAAGTGACCAAATAGATTCAAGGGATTAGATCTGATAGAGTGCCTGAAGAATTATGGACAGAGGTTCGTGACATTGTATAGGAGGCAGTGATCAAGACCATCCGCAAGAAAAAGAAACGCAAAAAGGCAAAATGGTTGTCTGACGAGGTCTTACAAATAGCTGTGAAGAGACACGAAAGGCAAAGGAGAAAAGGAAAGATATACCCATTTGAATGCAGAGCTCCAAAGAATAGCAAGGAGAGATAAGAAAGCCTTCCTAAGTGATTAATGCAAAGAAATAAAACAACAGAATGGGAACGACTAGAGATCACTTCAAGAAAATTAGAGATACCAAGGGAACATTTCATACAAGAACAGGCATAATAAAGGACAAAAGTGGTATGGACCTAACAGAAGCAGAAGATACTAAGAAGAGGTGGCAACAATACACAGAACTACTATACAAAAAAGATCTTCATGACCCAGATAATCACGATGGTGTGATCACTCACCTAGAGCCAGACATCCTAGAATGTGAAGTCAAGTGGGCCTTAGGAAGCATCACTATGAACAAAGCTAGTGGATGTGATGGAATTCTAGTTAAGCTATTTCAAATCCTAAAAGATGATGCTGTGAAAGTGCTGCACTCAATATGCCAGCAAATTTGGAAAACTCAGCAGTGGGCAACCTAGACAGCTTATTAAAAAGCAGAGACATTACTTTGCCAACAAAGGTCTGTCTAGTCAAAGCTTTGGTTTTTCCAGTAGTCATGTATGGATGTGAGAGTTGAGACTATAAAGAAAGCAGAGCGCTGAAGAATTGATGCTTTTTGAACTGTGATGTTCGAGAAGGTTTTTGAGAGTCCCTTGGACTACAAAGAGATCCAACCAGTCCATCCTAAAGGAGATCTGTCCTGAATATTCATTGGAAGGACTGATGCTGCAGCTGAAACTCCAACACATTGGCCACCTGATGGGAAGAACTGATTCATTTGAAAAGACCCTGATGCTCGGAAAGATTGAATGCAGGAGGAAAAGGGGACAACAGAGAATGAGATGGTTGGATGGCATCACTGACTCTATGGACATGAGTTTGTGTAAACTCTGGGAGTTGGTGATGGACAGGGAAGCCTGGCGTGCGGCAGTCCATGGGGTCACACAGAGTCAGACACGACTGAGCGACTGAACTGAACGCTTTTCCTGAGACTTGTTTAAATGACTGCCTCTCTCATTTTCTTACTCAATTTCCTTACTTATTTTTGAGAAACATTTATCTTCTTTTTTTTCTTTGGATAACATGGATGTTTAAAGGTATTCAGACTTCTCCAGAAACCCAACCCACCTTTCCAGTCTTAAAATGCTTTGCAGGAAATCTTTGTTCAGACAAACTGTTCCTTCGTCTGTGTGTTCCAGAGCGTACCTCGTGCCTCCCACTTGCAGCTTTCTCCCAACCAGACTGTAAGCTGCTTGAGGGCAGTGACTGTGTCAGACTTTGTCCTAACAGTGGTCCCCAATGCAGTCCAAAGCACATGGGCCCTCAATTAGTGTTTTTGAAAACATATTTTCTATATATAAATTTTGGTTTCTGTGAAGCAGATAGCACTCATTTTTCTTCTTTTTTAGTATTTCTTACAGGAACTGACAGAATTCAAATAAAAGGTTTAAAGAACATGAAAATAACATTTTGCTGTCCTGAAAATTTGAATGAAAAAGATCCCATACGAGCACAGACATGTTTTAGCCTCCTCTACCTCCCTAAATATTCTACAATGGAAAGAGTAGAAGAAGCACTCCAGACAGCCATCAACAACAACAGAGGGTTTGGCTGAGCTACCTACCTCACACTCTTCACCCCTTTTGGGAAATGTTTTCAAAAATAAAATTAACTTAAAAATTAACATAAAACTGTTGCTGACTGTTCACTGTGTTTACCTGTTTTTTTAGAATTCCTATTTTTGCTTGTAAAATGTATTGGCAATGATATAGATTAGGCTGTTAAAACAAGTGCATTGAGAAACACAGTGCATTGAGACAGAAGGGTTTTTTCTTATAAATGTCTGGGTAGTTTGTCCAGGGCTTAAGTGGTTCTTATCCCTCTCAAACTTCTCTAGTTACCTAGATGACTTTCTTGTTGCAAATTTCAATGGAAGCTTGCACATTTCTATCTTAAATATATGTATCGCTTTTGAAACTATTGACTCCTTTCTCCTCAAAACTCTTAATGAACTGCTAGACTTTCCTTTTTGTGGCTGCTTCCCCATTTCTTTGCATGCCTTTCTTACACTTCTTGACCTTAAGTGCTCATCTAGTCATCATTTCTCACTCTACACATATTCCTTCTTATTGCTGTGGCATCAGTTATTTCCATGCTGATGATACCCAGATCTCTCTCTGTCCGACAGGAACTGACAAGACAGCACCACAGCCATTTTTCCTATGTAGCCTGTGTCTACCTGCATACTTCTCAGCTCCTTCATCTCAACATTTAAGAATATGATCATTTTTCCTGTATTCTGCAGCTTAAAATGGTACCACTAACACCTCCTTCAACCATCTTTCCTTCCTCTAATTCATCCCCACATTAAAAAAAATCAGGTTTTGACAATTCTTGTTCTTCATCTTCCTCTAAGCCCACTGCCAGTGCTTTAGTTTAGGCTCTTAGCATCTCCTGTCCCATCACTGCAGTCCTCTCTCAGCTGATCTCTTTGTATCTAGACCAACACTGTTCAGTAGAACTTTCTGTAAGGCTGGAAACTTAGGTGGGCTTCCTAGGTGGCGCTAGTGGTAAAGAAGCTGCCTGCCAGTGCAGAAGACTAAGGAGACACGGGTTTGATCCCTGGGTCGGGAAGACGCCCTGGAAGAGGGCATGGCAACCCACTCCAGTATCTTGCCTGGAGAATCCTATGGATGGAAGAGCCTGGCAGGCTACATACGGTCGCAAAGAGACATAGCTGAAGCCACTTAGCACACACTCAGAAACCTAAGTAGATCTGTACTGTTGAAGATGGACTCCCTGCTGTAGATGAGGTTTAGTTGTTGAATGTTGAAGAGAGAAAACTTTCATTGGTAGTAATGGGAGAAACAGTGTTGAGCTATGCTGTCCAGTAATTTGCAGCTACTTAACAGATTTAAAATTCCTTAGTCATACTAGCCACATTTCCAGTGCTCAGTGTCTACATGCGACTGGTGGCTACAGTATTAGTGCAAATGGGAGCACTTGCCACATTAGGGGTCCATAACACACAAAACCCCTGAAAATTTGCATGTGCTTTTTTCCTCTTTTTCTAGGAAGTGTTTATCAGCTGCACATAGCAAACAATTTTAAAATCAAGCAATAATGTCCAATTTTATTAACACAGTTATTCCAGTTTGAAAATCCAGCCTGATGTGCCTCCTGGCCTCCCACCACGGCCTTGCATATACAGTGTACCATGTTCTAGTCATTTGTGACGAGCTCAGTGTCCTCAACAGGCCACATGGTTTTTCTCCCACTTGGAACCCTTGTCTCATCCCACCCCCACCCCTGCTGCTGCTTCCTCACCTCCTGCCTTCAGTTCCACCTCCCTCTCTGCATGAGTTATCCCATCATTCGTCAGGATTCACTACAGCTATCACGGCTGTGCAGCACATGCCCTGAGAGTGAGTTAAGTTTGTGGGGTATGGCTGTCTAGCTCAATGTCCCAGCTGGTCTTTCAGTGTCCTGAGACACCTGCCAGTGAGTCGGCTGAGACTGCCACCTAGTGGCTTCTGCATAAAACAGCAGTCACTTCCGAATGGAGAATTTCAGTAAGCTGGGCAAAACAGAAAAGGGAACAGGCCTTTCCCTCCATAACTGCACACAGTAATGAGAATCTACTATGGCTTCTGGCTGTAACAGGTAATTTTGTATTTCCTGCGTCATTTAAAACTCCTACCAGGCCTGAAAGTTGGTATCATTCCATGTCACAGATGGGCAGGATCTGTTCAGAGAGGCTTCCTTAAAAGCCCACTCTGCAGGAATGGAAGAAAATGAAAAGGTAAAGTAGGTCATGACAAGTCCTTTCTTGGTCCCTCAGGGTGGAAAATCCCCACTTACAAAGTTAGTGGTAAGGAGCTTATTCATAGGTATTAAAGATGATCCCTGTCAGTGATGCAGTGAGAACAGTAGGGAACATAGTCTTGCTAAGAGGCTCCGAGGAGGCAAGAGGTCCCTGCCATTGTGAAGTAAGCTAATTATTGGGGCTGTGGGTGGGAATGAGTGGGGAAGAGTTCCAATCTGTGCAAGAATCAGCAGTATTTCCATGATGGGTTTACAGTGCAACAATATACTTAGGAAAACACAAAGGTCATCAGGCTTGACTAAGTATTAGAATCCAAGCATTTTGATACCTCATTCTATTTTTCCTGAAAATAGAAAGGATGAGTTTGCTCAAAATAAAGCAGTACTGTTACAGTGATTCAGAAGACAGACCAAAACTGCATTCCTGAGTGGTTTCAACTTCAGTTCTTGTCCGTTACTCTGGGTAAACCATTTAATCTGTGTGCTTTAGTTTCCTCATCTGTAAAATTGTTATATTACCCACCCTACCCGTTAGAGTATGAGATTTTGTGTAATATGTTTAGAATTGTACCTAGTGTATACTTTGTGCTAACTAAATACTAGTGAAAGGATGGAGTTCATACTGTAGTCCCCCAGGGCTTTGCTACTCACTTCCCTCTAATATGGTAAAATGCTTAGCTTGAAAAAGCTAAAATTGACTTTTTAGAATACAGTGCTTGCTTTATCAGAATTGTCTCATAGAGCAAATTAAAGAGTAATACCATTTCCAGAAGCGATGGGTCCCTCATTCAGTCTTCTGTGTTATTTGTATATTGCCATGAGAGTAATTTTTAAAACAAGACTTGTACTAGAGTATATACATTGAACTTATGCAATGGAAAACACATCTAATTTTAATTTTCTTTTGAAGGAGAAGAATCACTATCTAAAGTTTCTGTTAAACTGCTTTAAGATTCTATTAAGAATCAATTAGTTATATTCAGTTCTTAGGTTTCTTTGGGGTAACTACTGAAACACGTTGCACCTCTGAAACAGTTACTAATCAGTCTTGTTGAAAGTTCTGGAAAGTCAGGAACTATTAATATGTCAAATGCTCATGCTCTTAGTATTGCTAAATAGGTCCATGGCAGGAAAATGAACTGAAATGTGAGGCATAACACTAAACTCTGGGACACAATCAGCTATTTTCAAGCCTTTCAACCCCACCTCTACTCCCAGAAGCACATACTTTCCTGGGTAATTTTTCTACTTTGGGTAGTTAAGTGTCTCTCTAAACATAGCCTACAGTTTGAAATTCAGAATATTTTACATTTCCCCTTTCTTAGAATCACACTCTTGTGACCAAAGGAGGGGGAGAAAACACAAAACTGCAAATTGCTTTATGGCAAGTGTCAATTTCTTTTTATTATTTTATTAAAATTAATGTAAGCATTTGATGCCAAAGAAATGATGGTGATTTTAAAAACTCAGAATTTTGGCAAGTCCATGAAGTTTCCATTTTATTATAGTTTTATATCACATTAGTTCAAATGCATTTCTCTATAGTTACTCCACCATAGCTCCTTTGGAATTAGTCATCATTAACATGTGACATTACCAAAGACTTTGAATCTAAACATAAAATTTCAAAATAGTAACTTTTAATTATGAATGGGTAAGCCATCAAATGATGGTTGGGGCTGTTAATTTCCAACAAGACACTTTGCTGAAATGTTCCTTCTGATACCCCAGGAATAAATGAGAACCTTCAAAAAACAAGGGCAGAACCAAAGTACAGTAAAGATGCCTCTGCAGCTTAAGCCTTCCATAGACCTAGACCCCTGACAGAAACCTAGGCAAAGCATCTTTCCTACAAATTAAGCCGGTTTCCAGTATTTCCATGTAGACGTGCTTTCAGAGACAGGCACTCAAGCATATCATTAGGATATACCATCTTGGCTCTTTCTGCGTTAATTATGCCTGAAGAGTTTAATACCCATCCAAGTCCAAAGGTGGAAGAACACGTAAACAGGTATGGTGATCGGCAAGAGCAGACTGTAAAAGCACAGACTGGTGGTGCTAGTGCAGCCCTGAGGGAAGTCCTCTTCCACAGAGGCTGAGTAAAACAGTCCTGCTAAAGACACCAGCGGGATCAGGACAGTCAACGTAGGGAGAGACAGAAACATCCTTCTCCTCCACTTATTACCCGCCACTCTGACTTTTTACAAGGTAGGTGGTATTTAGAATGTTTAGTTGTGTGTGTTGTTTTAAATATGATCTAGTGCTGCTCCACTTCTTCTTGCTTCTTATTTTGATGTGTCATCCTAGCTGCCTGTGGTATCATATTAGGAATCCCATCAATAATTGGATAGGCTATGCCTAACTCTTCATTAATCAATTCATTTGTCGATGCTTCATATCTGAGGGGGAAAAAAAACCAAAATGAATCATGGAAAACAAAATGCTTGGAAGAGCTTGATGTTCAGTAAACAGTAACATTTATCTAATTCTACATGGAGTTAATCCAAGAAAAGCAGAATTAGACTGCTTTTCATTTTAAAAGCAGTAATAGCCAATCGAACTATTTCTCTTAGAAAAATAAGTCTCTTAATTGTTCCCATTTTAGTCAGTTTCTCTCATTTTCTTTTTTCACTTTATCCTCAAGCTATGCCTTAATCTTCTAAAATACCAGTCAGAAAAGATCTTGCCCTTTTCATCCAAATATCCCTTCATTATTCTTTTCAACCCCAAACAAGCCCCATTAATTTACTACTGGAACAGACACTAGAGGAAATTTCAACTTCTTCGTTTTAGAATACATGCTTAATAGAGCAGCCTTATTGACCCATTAAAAGGGAAACCACTGAAAAATCAAAATACACAAGTCTGAGAAAGAGAAGGCAAAAATGAGGAAACTTCTGAATGTTAGGTCTGCAAGTGTGCTATTTACACAATTAGCCAAAAAGCAGATCAAGTGGTAATTTCAAGGTTTAAGAAAACTGAATGAGCAATATGTTCATTATGAAAAATATTCAGAAAAAGAAATGAAAAAGATGAAAATAAAGATTACTAGCAATCTACCACCCAAAGACTGCTACTGATAACATTTCGGTGTTTACTAGTGTTGTGAATGTTCAGTTTTAGTAGCCTGAGACACTAGGGCTGTTAATCCTCAAGGCTGGGTTAAAGGTTAAGAAGGTCTAAAAAAAAACCCCCCAAAAACCAGCTAGTTGAGAACTAAAAGCCAAAGGGCAGCACACGTAGTTTACATGCTTAAGATCGTATACGGCATTTCCCCAAGAATCTGGAAGCTACTACATTTTTCATCATCTTGGCTTAAAAATCTGAATGCTTTGGGTTTCCAATAGTTCATAAACTTGGCTCTACGTGAGAAACACTTGCGGTCCTCTTAAGAAAATACATAATGGCTCAGACCCCGCCTCCAGGCCTTCGGATTCACTCCGCCCTGGGTGCTGCCTGGAAATTTGCCAGCAACGTAGGCGAGACAGGACACCCGGGTTCGAGCCCTCGGTGGGGAACATGGCCTGGAGGAGGAAATGGTAACCCACTGCACTCTTCTTGACTAGAAAATTCCGTAGGCAGAGGAGCGTGGTGGGCTACAGTCCAAAGGGTCGCAGAGTCGGACACGACTGAACACAGCAGTAGCAACTGGCGATTCTAATGCGCAGCCCGTGACTAACCTATATGCGCCTCGACCCAAGCCTGCGAGTCGGCGGTTTGGCTCCGGAGGCCTCGGTTCCCCTCCGGTCTCCCGTCTCCCTTCCCCCCGCAGAGGGAAGATTTGGGAGCTGGCGGGCCCAGGTCCAAAAAATGGCAGCAAGGAATACCCAGAGTGACCTAAAAGACTCCTCAATGGCTGTAAACGGCCATGCGGTCTACCTGTCCACTCCCCTCGATTGAGGCCACGAAGGAAAACCCGCAGTGGGCGAATCTCACCTGAGCGGCTTCTTGGAGAGCGGACACACCAGAAACTCCAACAAGGCCTGGTCGAAGGCGCGGGGCGGTTTCTCCGTCCTCTCGCTCTTATCTGTGGACGGCCGCGAGCTGGACGCGTGCAGACACCTCAGGGTGACCGCGGACGGCGGCGCGCGTGTCCCTCGCAGCGCTGATGCGAGCCGATCGCACACTCTGCTCAGCATGGTCTGGCAGCTCGCGACCGGGCCTCTGCGCGCCCTCGGCCACCCGGGCAGCTCTAATCGATTGCAGTGAATCCTGCTCCACTGGCCTGGCCCCGCCCCGCGGTGCTCTGGAAACGCCGTCCCCGACAGGTGGAGACCAGCGCTTTGGTTCCGAGGGCGTTCCGAGGCCGCGACTGCTTTTCCCAGGACACCGCTTGGTAGTTGACAGTCGCCCGAGACTCTTGGAGCTGTTCCTGCGCGTTTGCAAATTACAAAGAAAACCAATGCTTAAGTGGAGGTGACTTGAGTTTTCACCGGAGCCTGTCACGGGGTGCCAAGAAGCAAGTGGCCGGACCTCAAAAGCCACACAGTGCTACTCTTGGACCTACGCGGTTATCACCAAAATGAGGTTTCAAACACACTGTCATATTGGGTATGTTAAAAACATTACTTTGTTTTTATGTAAATCTTTACCAAGGTTCCTGTAACCTCGGGGTTTTTTTTTTTAATTCTTTCATTAAAAAAAAATTAAAAATCTGAAAAGATTGGCTCAGTCCTTTTAACGTCTTAAGATGTCCAGATTCTTACCCTCGGGAACTCACCCTGAACTCAGTGGCATAACGGTAGCACAACTAATCTGCTTCTGTAAACTTGGAAACTTCCAGAAGTCTACATAACTGCGTCTGTTAGTTAAATGGGTGAACCATTCAATGGATTTTTCACCCCATGTTTGCCTCTTAGTCTCCAAGGAAATGACGCAGATTTAATCTGTTTCTTATAGTGTAGTAGATAAGTTCTTGGGCTCTGGGGTTCATAGTTTACTAGTTGTATGACTCCAGCAAATGCCCTAAGTCCTGCTTCCTTATTTGTATAATTAGATTAATAATTGTACCTACTTCACTTACCTAATTTAATCCCCATGTGCAAATGCATGCAAAGAGCATTTAGAAAATTAATTTTTGCCTGGGACAAATTAATGCTCAATTAATGTTATCTACAATTATTTTTATTTTTCTCTATTCTTCCTAGTGCAGTGTACTGCTGCTGCTGCTGCTGCTAAGTCGCTCAGTCTTGTTGGACTCTGTGAGACCCCATGGACTGCAGCCTACCAGGCTTTTGCATCCATGGGCTTTTCCAGGCAAGATTACTGGAGTGGGTTGCCATTGCCTTCTCCGAGTGCAGTGTACTAGGAGGTTCTTTGTTACTCATCGTTCTTTTCCCTCTTGTATGGTAAATATTTAACCTTTTCTCATGTCATTGGGCTTTACCAATTCACACTTGGAGTTCCTCAGAGGTAGAAGTGGGAGTGAGGAATATAGAGACACAAATACAAGATTATATTTTCAAATTTCTCTTCCTCTCAGCAATGTAAAAGTGGAGAAACTTTTATTTTGTTTTTTCACTCTATTTTTGAAAATTCTTTACATATTTGATACTCTTTGTTCAGTAATGCTCAAAAGATTTCAACCTAGGCAGTTGTCAGGTATGTGGCCTTAAGAAAGTGAAGTCGCTCAGTCGTATCTGACTCTTTGTGACCCCATGGACACATGGAGTGGGTTGCCATTTCCTTCTCCAACTAGGACAGTAGTAGGAATTAATTTTTCAGGTGTAGTTGATTGGTAACTAGGGAAGGAGTGAACTGTAGGACAGATAACTTTCAGCGAGATATGGGGACACAGAGGTTGACTTCTGCCAGCATCGAATGAGCTCAGGCCAGGCTGTGCAGGCCAGAACCTTGACCCCTGTGGGGTAGGGCCAGGCACCCATGCTTACCACAAGCTTCATTAGCTTCAGTGCACCTCATGTGGCTGATAGATTCTGATCAACTGGGTTTTCTAAGCAGTTACAAATAAGTTATTTTCAGTTTTCATCCATATAGAAGGTTTAAAGCAGATCAGTTTAATTTATATTAGTATTGGGGAAAAGTGGGGAGTGACAGCAAAGTACTGAAAATGTCTTCAAATTTGGAACACCCCAAATCAACATCCAGTATTTAAGGAACACCTGAGTATGTAAAGCATTAGTCCAAACCATGTAAATATTAAGTTGTAAAATTTCCCTAAACAGTCCTTGATAATTAAGGAATCTAACTCATTTCTGCATGTAGTATACTAAGCTGAAAACTGGTGACAGTATAGAATTGTAAAGTCATTGATCCATTTTTACTGCTAGCGTGGCTATGATCATTCCTGTCACAGAGATCTGGACTCAGGTACCATATTAGCTATGTGACCTTGGGAAATTCCCTGCCTCAATCTTATCCTCTGTAAAATAGTATAACACTACTACTTACCTTATTAGAGATGTTGAGGGAATTAAACAGAGCAATATTAATACAAGGAAAGCAGTTAGCATAGGGGCTAGCATGGAGTACACATTTTAAAAATATTTATTACTTATTTATTTATTTTTGGCTGTGTTGTGTCTTCGTTGCTGTGTGAGCTTTTCTCTAGTTGTGATGGGTGGGGGCTACTCTCCAGTTGGGGTACTCAGACCTTTCATTGTGGTGGCTTCTCTTGTGGAGCACGGGCCCTAGGGCGTGCAGGCTTCAGTAGTTGCAGCACGCGGGCTCAGTAGTTGCAGCACGCAGGCTTCAGTAGTTGCAGCACGCGGGCTCAGTAGTTGCAGCACGCGGGCTCAGTAGTTGTGTTGCAGGAAAGGGGACCCCTTCCAGGGCCCGAAACTGGGCTCTTGTCTAACACTCGGAAATGAATTGTCTGAGGAGACACGTGTGCTGACAAAGCACGAGATTTTATTGGGAAAGGGCACCCGGGTGGAGAGCAGTAGGTAAGGGAACCCAGGAGAACTGCTCTACCGCGTGGCTGGCAGTCTTGGGTTTTATGGTGATGGGATTAGTTTCCGAGTAGTCTTTGGCCAATCATTCTAATTCAGAGTCTTTGCTGGTGGCGCACGCATCGCTCAGCAAGATGGATGCTAGCGAGAGGGATTCTGGGAAGTGGACGGGCAGGCAGTGTCTCCTCTCGACCTTTCCCGAACTCTTCGATTGGTGGTGGCTTATTAGTTCCGTATTCCTTATCAGGATCTCCTGCCATAAAACAACTCATGCAAATGGTTACTATGGTGCCTGGCCAGGGTGGGCGGTTTCAATCAGTGTGCTTCCCCTAACAGTTGCAGCACACGGGCTCAGTAGTTGCATCACGTGGGCTCAGTAGTTGCAGCTCCTGGGCTCAGTAGTTGCGGCATGCGGGCTCACTAGTTGCAGCTCCTGGGCTCACTAGTTGCAGCTCCTGGGATCTAGAGCCCAGGCTTAGTAGATGTGGTGCACGGGCTTAGTTGCTCTGCAGCATGGGGGAATCTTCCTGGGTCAGGGATCAAACCCATGGGCAGATAGATTCTTTACCACTGGGCTACCAGAGAAGCCCCAGAGTACACATTTAAAGAATGTTATCAGAGCAGCATAACCCCTTATTGTGAGGAAGCTGGAGAAAATTCTAATGAAAAAGCAAAGTATAGTGTACCACTGGGAATCCGAATTTATACTTTACAATATGGATAATATTGAAACACAACTCTTGGGTTATCATATACATTAAGGGAGTTAGAAAACACAGGCAGAGGAGAGGCTAGAGTATATATTTTAGTAAAGTCCCATAAATGCCAAATTTGGGGCATTGATATTTGGGAATCTCTAATTCAGAGGGAGAGAGAAGTTAAAATCACTTTTCCACTAGATGGCATCAACCAACATTTGAACTAACATTTGTTCCTGCTTATACTTTTCTTTCTATGATTACAATTTGCCCTTATTTTGCCAGTTGTTTCCTAAATTTGAAGACATCTATTTAGGAATAAAGGATTGGACATGACTGAGCAACTGAACAACAACAAAAATTTTAGGAACAAAAGTCAGAAAAATTTTATTAGTAAGTTTCAATTGTAATGAGTTCATTAAAATCAAGGGTCTGACAGATAAATGCACAAAAAGTATGAAAAAAATCACAATTGAAAAAATACAGTTGATCAGTAAACACATAATTATTCATCCTCAGTAGTAAAGTCATGTAAGTTTCAAACATCAAAGAAGTTTCCATTTCTCACCTATAAAATTATAAATATTTTAGAAATGTAATTAGTATTTGCCAATCATTTATTAATTTATTGAGTGCCCACTATGTGGCAGATACTGTCAGAGTTCTCCGGAGAAACAGAAATTGATTCTGAGTGTGTATGTGTGTGTGTATGTGTGTGTGTATGCAGGGAAGAGTTCATTATGAGGAATTGGCTCACATGACTATGGAAACTGAGAGACTCAGGAAACCCAGTGGTGAAATCCCATCTGAATCCCTGAAGGCTTGAGGGCCCGAGGAATGGATGGTGTAAATCCTAGTCCAAGGGCAAGAGAAGACAGATGTTCGAGCTCAAGCAGCCAGGTAGGAAGCAAAAGGCAGGAAATCCTCCTTCCTCCTCCTTTTTGTTCTATTCAGACCTTCAATGGATTGAATGATGCCCATTTACATTGCAGTGAGTTATCTATTTTACCGAGTCTACTGAGTCAAATGCTAATCTCATCTGTACCTCACAGACACACCCAGAAATAATGTCTAACCTGGGCAGCCCTTGGCCCAGTCAAGTTGACACAAAAAGTTAATATCACACTGCCCTTGAGGCTGTAGCTATCCTCTGCATACACTGTAATACAGTTTTTAAAAATAAAAACTCATCACAATACCAAAATGATTATTAAGTATAAGTGAAAAAAGAAGGATACTAATTTTATTCATGAGTACAGTTATTTTTTATTTTTTTAACACCAAAAACATTATGTATTGAGGTATAGCTGATTAACAATGTTGTGATAGTTTCAGGTGAGCAGTGAAGGGACTCATCGATATGTATGCATGTATCCATTCTCCTGCAAACCTTGCTCCCATCCAGGCTGGTGCATAACATTGAGCAGTTCCATGTGTTATTCAGTAGGTTTTTTATTGGATATCCATTTTAAATATAGCAGTGTATACATGACCTTCCCAAAGTGCCTCCACCCTGGCAACTATGAATTTGTTTTCTAAGTCTGTGAGTCTCTTTCTGTTAGTACAATTATTTTTTTTAACCAAGAGTTTAGGGATAGAAAAGAAGAATAAAAATCAATTATTGGTTGTCTTTAGGTGGTTGGGATATTACTGAATTGTTTTTTCACTGTTTTGCTCTTTTAAATTGTTTCTTTAATAAAGTAGTTTTAAACTATAAATATTACCAGTTAATATTTGAGGTTAATCATTAATAGATGTGTATCTTATTTCAAAACTATTGATTCAGTCAATGAATATTTACTAAGCACTTCCTGTATTCTCAGTATTATAATAGGAGGTAAAAAGAAGAGGCATAAAATTGTGAAAGATATGATCCAAATTATGGACTTAAAAAGTTCATAATCTTAAGGGCAGTATGTAGCATAGGATAAAGTTAACTAAAAAGCTTGGTTTATACATGATGCATTTTTGTGTATTTATTCAGCATTTGTTGAATTTGTTTTGTGCATCAGGTACACAGAGGAGGGAGTGATACTGTGCCTAATGGAAGGGCTGAGGGAGTAAAGTATGGGTCTTAGAGACTATCAAATTATGTACTTAGGTCTCAGGAGACACCCGTTTTAGCCCCTTTTATAATCTCTCTTAATCCATGAAAACAAATTTTAATTTTGCAGTGAGGATATAGACGGTTGCTGGCAGACATGAGTATGATCAGCTTCCATGTTTGCTCCGTGGTAAAGAATCCACTTGCCAATGCAGCAGATGTGAGTTTGATTCCTGGGTTGCAAAGATCCCCTGGAGGAGGGCATGACAACCTCTATGACAATACTCTAGTATTCTTGCCTGGGAAATTCCTTGGACAGAGGACCCTGGTGGGCTATAGTTTCATGGGGTCTCAAGAGTTGGATAAGTTGTAAGTCTCAACTTATAACTGAACAACAACAATCATCAAAAGACTATAAAGCAGCTCAGATAAGAATGAATAATATGGATTTGAGTGGATATTGAAGAAAGTGAAGTCGCTCAGTCGTGTCTGACTCTTTGAGACCCCATGGACTGTAGCCTGCCAGGCTCCTCTGTCCATGGAATTTTCCAGGCAAGGATATTGGAGTGGGTTGCCATTTCCTTCTCCAGGGGATTTTCCCCCACCAGGGATTAAACCCTGGTCTTCTGCACTGCAGGCAGACTCTTTACCCTCTGAGCCACCAGGGATATTGAAGGGCTACATGTTAAAATACATTTTTAACAGCTTCTATATGTAAGCATCAGATTTCAAAACTGATTACAAAAATGTCCAGATTTGATCTTCAGCTGAAAAGTTCAGAGTAAGTAGGGAATGTGAACATATGAAAAGCAGAACAGTATTTCTTAAAGACTCATCAGCACTATTTTGTTCTTTAAAATATTCTTTTTATTCCTATTTTGAAATATTAAAAAAAACAAGAGGTCATTAAAACAAGTGTATCAAAGAGAACGTGATCAGATAAGCAATTCCTCATAATAATTTATCTACTTAGAATAAAGGAAGTCAAGGAAAAATGGCAGGAAGTTGTTTCCAACTTGGCTTTAAATAGGAATAGTGGTAGTGCCCATCTGTGCTGGGTACTTAGACCCTCCCTACCTCCATTTCACCCTCCTTCTAGTTGGAGAAGTTGGAAAGCTAAAGGTACATTTTCCAAAAAAATAAAAGTACACTTTCCAGACTCTTGCAGCTAGGCTTGTGGATGTGCACACACATGAGATTTGAAACAGAGACAGAAGCAAGCTGCCTGCAGCAGGGGGGCTGACAAGTGGGTTGCATGGACTTTGCATGGGCTGACTCCATGTTTCTCTCTAAACAGATCTCAAATATGAGACAGCTGTGGCAGCAATAGCAGTGGTAGCAGCAGAATTTTCTGCCCTCCGGATCACAGCTATGAGGGCGTGACCTTATGCCAAACCTCAGAGCAAGCCCCCTATTTCTGCTCTTCCTGCTCTTCAAATGAATTTATAAGCATGTACTTCACTATATTAAATTCCTTTATATTGGAAATGCCTAAAATAATTTATTTTTCCCATCCTGAATCCTCAGTGGTAAACTATGGCAGAGTGTTGATGTAAGAATATAACATAATAACATATGTAAACACTTAGAATAGTACCTGACACTTTTTACTCAATATATGGTAGTTATTAAAATTTTTATCAGGGAATGAGTTCGAAATGCAAAGAGAAACTATGGCTTGAGGGCCAAATTGAGCCCACAGCTATTTTCATAAATAAAGAAGTTTTATTAGAACACAGCTACTATCATTTGTTTACATGTTGTCTGTGGCTGCTTTCATCCTTCAGGGTCACAGTTCCAACAGAAACAGAATCAACCACAGAGCCTAAAGTATTGACTATCTGGTCCTTTACAGAAAATATTTGCTTACCCTTGATCAGAGCTATCAAAAAGAATGAGGAGTACGAAGACTAGGAAGCATTCGTGAAAACTGTCATCCTCTTGACAAGAGTTGTCATAGTTAGGAAAAAAAGCTTGGGACGTTTTCTTTCTGCAGAGGTTCAAAGTAGAGCATTAAGGAGTGGGGAGGATACTGTACATGCAAAATTCTGATTTTATAGATAAAAATTGGAGGAATCAAAGGAGGCAAAACTGATGTCACCTGAGGCCTCAACAAGTAATTTGGTAGCATTCATAGTACAAACCCTAGCCATTTCCTAAGGTTTGCTTCTGGATCATGCAACCCAACCAAAGGTCTGTGTTAACTTCTTTCATATCCAACTGGTCCCTAGTTCTTACAGTTTGTTTCTTCATAAATTCTCTGGCATTCACTCACTTTGAACTTCATAGTCACTGTTCTAATCCATGCCTCAGATATTTTAAAAGTGTGGTTAACTGAATATAGTCCTAAATTCCTTGTTTTTTAATTTTTCTCCTTTAAAATTCAAGCTTAGACACTTCCTCCTTTTCTTTCTCATTGGCAACTGTGTTAAAATTTTCACAGAAAAAAAGATTATTTATGCTTGATTTATTACTTTTCAAAAGATTCATTAACACATCATTATCCCCCAAAGTCCATAGTTTACCTTAGGATTCACTCTTGGTGTTGTATAGCCTGTGGATCTGGGCACATGTATAGTGGCATGTACGCTTCCCAGGTGGCTCAGTGGTAGAGAATCCGCCTGCCAGTGCAGGAAATGTAGGAGATGTGGGTTTGATCCCCGTATTGGAAAGATCCCCTGGAGAAGGAAATGGCAGCCCGTTCCAGTGTTCTTGCCTAAACAATCCTGTGGACAGAGGAGCCTGGCGGAATACAGTCCATGGGGTCACAGAGTTGAATTTAACACTGAGCAGCCAAGCGCAAAGACACACATGAAGGCGTGTCCACACCACTGTGGTGTTGTCCAGAGTTTTTTCACTGCCCTAAAATTCCTCTTTGTTCCACCTACTTTTACGTTTGATTTTAAAGTTCTGTAGTGTTTTCAATTTTAACTACGTGTCTTAGCTTTTATATCTTTTCTTTACTCCTCCCTCTTTCTGCATACCTCCTCCCCCTCCTCCCACTCCTTTCTTCCCCATTTCCTTCCTCCTGCTGGATAAATATGATCCATATCATCTGACAGCACTTTTCAAACTTGAATGTGCATATGAGTCACCTGGGTAGCTTGTTAAAATGCAAATTCTGATTCATTATGACTGAGATCATACTAAATGGGAGGTTTGAAATCCTCATGTCTTAAAAGCTTCCAGATGTTGCTACTGACTTTCAGATCACACTTTCAGTAGCAAAAATTCAGAACATTGACTCTCAAACTGGGATAATTTTGGCCTCCAGAGGACACTTGGCAATGTTGTGGAGACATCTTTGTTACAACTGAGGTGGTGCTACTGGGTAGAGGCCAGGAATGCTGCTAAACATCTTACATCTTATGCACAAGATAGTCCCTCACAACAAAGAATTATCTCAACCTAAAGGTCAATAGTGCTAAGGCTAAGAACCCTGCTCTAGAATGATCTTAAACATTGTAAATACCCAATGTGTATCTTCTATGACTCTAACAGGTTTTCTTGAGAGTTTTTTTTGGAGGTGGTGGTGGGGTTAGTTGGTAGGAAAAAACTTTCCAGGTTGCTCCCAGTGAGGCCTTATAGGTTCCTTCTTCTAAGCCAGCTCCTGAAAGGGTTTTTTACATAATATCAAGAAGAATTTTTTTCTTTCAAAAGTCTCCTAGCCTTCAGGTAGTGTTGTTGTTCAGTCCCTAAGTCGTGTCAGCCTCTTTGCAATTCCATGAATGCCGGACTTCCCTGTCCTTCACTATCTCCTGGAGTTGACTCAAACTCATGTCCATTGAGTCAGTGATGCCATTCAACCATCTCATCCACTGTCACCCCCTGCTCCTCCTGCTCACAATCTTTCCCAGCATCAGTCTCTTCTAGTGAGTTGACTCTTCACATCACGTTGTCAAAGTATTGGAGCTTCAGCATCAGTCCTTCCAGTGAATATTCAGGGTTGATTTCCTTTAGGACTGAGTTGTTTGAACTCCTTACTATCCAAGTGACTCTCAAAAATCTTCTCCAGCACTACAATTCAAAAGTATCAATTCTTTGGCACTCAGCCTTTTTTATGGTCCAACTCTCACATGTGTACATGACTATTGGAAAAGCCATAGCTTTAACTATATGGAACTTTGTCAGCAAAGTGATGTCTCTGCTTTCTAATATGCTGTCTAGGTTTGTCATAGCTTTTCTTCCAAAAGCAAGTGTCTTAATTTTGTGGATGCAGTCACTGTTCTCAGTGATTTTAGAGCCAAAGAAAATAAATTTCTGTCACTGTTTCCACTTTTTACCCATCTATTTAACATGAAGTGATGGGACTGCATTCCGTCATCTTAGTTTTTTGAATGTTGAGTTTTAAGCCAGCTTTTTCACTCTCCTCTTTCACCCTCATCAAGAGATTCTTTAGTTCCTCTTTGCTTTTTGCTATTAGGGTGGTATCATCAGCATATGTTACCATCCTAATAGCAAAAAGCAAAAATGCATTGGAGAAGCAATGGCAACCCACTCCAGTGTTCTTGCCTGGAGAATCCCAGGGACGGGGGAGCCTTGTAGGCTGCCATCTATGGAGTTGCACAGAGTCGGACACGACTGGAGTACCATATCTGAGGTGGTTGATATTTCTCCTGGCAATCTTAATTCCAGCTTGTGATTCATCCAGCCTGACATTTCATATGATGTACTCTGCATACACGTTAAATAAATAGGATGACAATATATAGCCTTGACATATTCCTTTCCCAATTTTGAACCAGTTTGTTGTTCCACGTAAGGTTCTAACTGTTGCTTCTTGATCTGCATTTAGGTTTCTCAGGAGACAGGTAAGGTGGTCTGGTATTCCCATCTCTTTAAGAAATTTGCCAGTTGTGATTCACGCAGTCAAAGGCTTTAGTATAGTCAGTGAAGCAGAAATAGATGTTTTTCTGGAATTCCCTTGCTTTCTCTGTGATCCAAAGGATGTTGGCAGTTTGATCTCTGGTTCCTCTTCCTCTTCTAAATCCAACTTGAACATCTGGACGTTCCCGGTTTATGTACTGCTGAAGCCTGGCTTGAAGGATTTTGAGTATTACCTTGCTAGTGTGTGAAATTAGCAGAATTTTATGGAAGCCTGAGTATTCTTTGGCATTGCCTTTCTTTGGGACTGGAATGAAAACTGGCCTTTTCCAGTTCTGTGGCCACTGCTGAGTTTTCCAAATTTGCTGGTGTATTGAGGGTAGCACTTTAATAGCATCATCTTTGTTCTTCCAATTTATTAAGTGAAAACTATGAATAGAGTTTTTCATGGTATTAACATGATTTAAAAAGGCCTGTAATCCTAGAAAAGGATGAAGAAAAATTAAGGCAGCAACGTTATAAACTTGAAATGTGTGACCTTATGTGGCTTTTGTGTTATCCATATTTATTGGTGCTTTTTGGAGTCTTAGAAAAGAGCTGAAGTGATTCTTAAAATGATAACCAATAGATGTTTTACACTGTGTATGTTTCCTGAGAATCTTCAGATTGTATCAATCAAATAGTCAAGGATGTAAATAGAAATGAACCTTAAAAGAAGTCTTTTCCTGTATGATGAGCAAGATGGGGACTAGCTCTAAGAATCTTCACTCCGACTGTAGGAAGCTATGTTTTCCATGATAGAAGAGATTTGGGAATTATTTGACTCTCCAGCAACACAGCCCACACAAAAGACTTATTGCCTATGACAAATATGATGATTTTACTAGAATCATGATTAAATGAAAGTAAAAATAAAAGTATTTTTATGTAAACTATGGTCACAATTCCGAGTTTTTGAAAGCCTGCTTTTCCTGGTTTTCTCAGCCTGTCAGGCATCTCTGGATGACTCATAGCCCAACATTGAACTTCCTACCAGACACTTACTGTGTGGCCTGCCAGCACCTGGGGCACACACAGCCTTGGGATTCATTCTGCTCTGGTTTCTTCTTGCTTTCTTTCCACATTTTAAAATAATACCATATTTTAAAACAGTGTTTAGACTTGTCTCTGAGGATATTTTCTTTTAATGTAACGGACTCATCAAAATCATAATTTACTCACCAACTTATATTAATTGAATTCATAAATTGAAAAATGTTATATAAGGTGATTAAATCAGACAGAATGATCCTCTTAAAGTTAATATCTCACTCTCCCCACAACTCTCCCTCCTCTTTGCTAAACTTAGTAAATGATACCAACATCCCCTGCATCACCTGGGCCCCAGAACTGAAGTCATCCTCTGCTTCTCCCTTCCTCTTACCTCCCACATGCAATCAGTCACCAGTTCCTATCATTTGCATCCCTTAATCTAGGTCCTCATGACTTCTGTCCTATTTTTCAACAATAGTCTTTAACAGGTCCTGCCTCCAGTCTTTTCTTTTTTCAATTTAGTGTTGCCAGAATATTCTTTTAATGTAAAAATTAATCACAAAACTTAAGTAAATGCTTAAAGTGTAACTTCCAAACTCCTGAGTGCGTTTGGTTTAGGGGAAATTTTGGCTTTAATCCTCCTGGGGGTCTCTGAATTTTTATATATATAACATGTATATATATATATAAATTATACAGTTAGTATATATATTTACTTAATAGATTAATTTTTAGAGTAAGTTTAAGTTCACAGCAAAATTGAATGATACATACAGAGAGTTCCTATATATCCCGTCCCCAAAAAACATACACAGCCTCCTCCACTGTCACCATCCCCTACCAGAGTAGCACATTTACTGTAATCAGTGAGCCTACATTGACACATTATTACCACCCCAAATCCATAGTTTTTCATAGGATTCACAGTTGGTGTTGTGCAGTTTATGTGTGTGTGCTTAGCTGCTCAGTCATGACCGACTCTTTCGGACAAATG
Organism: Muntiacus reevesi; assembly: GCF_963930625.1. Lineage (NCBI taxonomy): Eukaryota > Metazoa > Chordata > Mammalia > Artiodactyla > Cervidae > Muntiacus > Muntiacus reevesi. The sequence goes on along the minus strand of NC_089264.1, from coordinate 34,560,374 downwards.
TGTAATGACAAGTATCTACCATTATGTAATAGTATCACACAAAGTATTTTCACTGCCCTGAAAATCACCTGTGCTTCACTTGCTAATCCTTCCCCAAAGCTCCTGGCAACCACTGATTTTTTTTAATGTCTCTATAGTTTTGCCTTTTCCTGAATGTCATATAGTTGGAATCATATAGTATGTAGCCTTTTCAGATTGACTTCTTTCATTTAGCAGTATGCATTTAAGGTTTCATTTATATGCACTGATAGCTCATTTCTTTGTATAATATTTTTCAATAAAATATTGAAAAATATTTTATTTTCTGGATGTACCATGGTTTGTTTATCCATTCACTTACTGAAGGTCATCTTGGTAGCTTCCAAGTTTTGGCAATTATGAATAGAGCTTCTGTAAACATTCTTGTGCAAGTTTTTTTGTAGACATAAGTTTTTAACTCATTTGGGTAAATACCAAGGAATGTGATTGCTGGATCATATGGTAAGAATATATTTAGTTTTGTAAGAGATTGCCAAACTGTTTTCTAAAGTGGCTGTATCATTTTGCATTTCCACCAGCAGTGAATGAGAGTTCTCATTACTTTATATCCTCATCAGTATCTGGTGGTGTCAATGTTTTTGATTTTTGCTATTCTAAGAGGTATGTTGTAGTATCTCATTACTTTAATTTGCAGTTCCCTAATGATATATGAAGTTGAACATCTTTTCATGTTTTTTGCCGTCTATATATCACCTTTGGTGAGATATCTGTTGGGATCTTTTGCTCATTTTTAAATTGAGTTGTTCGTTTTCTTGTTGAGCTCTAAGAATTCTTTAAAAATTTTAGATAAAAGTCCCCTATCGAATATGTCTTTTGTAAATATTTCCTCCCAGTCTTTGGCTCATCTGCTCATTCTTTTCATATGTGATTTTTGTATATGAGAGTAAATGAAAGTTCAGAATCCTGAGACAGGTATAAATTAGAAGTATTTTTTTCCCTTAAGGGAAAAGACCTTTTACTTTTACTCAAAATATTCTTTGGTATCCAGCATTTATTTTCTGCACTCATTCCCTAATTTTCTGATTGCAAGGCTTCTCTCTATCATTGTTAAACCCTTTCAAAGATATGAACAGAGATTTTTGGCCATTTGTCACCCAATTTATGAGAAGTACACAAAAAAGAGATGCACCCAAGGTCAAGCGCTGTTGTCTTGGCTGAGCCACTATTTTTCTGCAAGATAATTGAAGTCATGACCTTCAGTTACAGCTTAAACTTTCTCATTTGGCACATTGAGAGTGAATCTCCCCCAATCTCTTACAGTGATATTGCAAAGTAGAAAGAATGCAAGTCTTTCTCATGTTAGAGTGTAAGATATAGGTTCAAGATGGCAGAGTAGAAGGATGTGCGCTCATCTTCTTTTGCAAGAGCACCAAAAGCATGACTAGCTGTTGAACAGCCGTCAACAGGACACTGAAACCTACCAAAAAAGATAATCCACATCCAAAGGCAAAGAAGAAGTTGCAATGAGATGGTAGGAGGGGCACTACCATGATAAAATCAAATATCATACTTGCCAACTGGGTGACCCACAAATTGGAGAACAATAATAACAAAGAAGTCCTCCCAATATTGTGAAGGTTTGGAACCCCACATCAGGTTTCCCAGCCTGGGGACCTGACAAAGGGCCTGGGAATCCCCAGGAAATCTGACCTTGAAGACCAGCAGGATTTGATCACGAGACTCCCACAGGAATGGGGGAAACAGAGACTCCAGCCTCGGAGGGCACAAACAAAACCTTGCGCACACCAAGACTCAGAGGAAAGGAGCAGTGACTCAACAGGAAACTGAGCAAAAACTACCTGTTGGTGTTGGAGGATCTCCGGCGGGAGTGGGGGTTGGCAGAGGCACGCCACAGGGACAGGGTTGCGGGGGGGACTGGCAGCAGCTGTCTGCGAAGGTTCCCTTTGATGAAAATCCTGACCTTGATGAAAAACCTGACCTTAGAGGACTGGGTTGCCTCAGGCCAAAAAACTACCAGGTAAGGATCGAAACCCCACCAGATAATTGGGTTAAAGCTTTATCGAGCAAGGCCCTGCCCACCAGAGCAAGACCCAGTTTTTCCCACCACCAGTCCCTCCCACCAAGAGGCTTACACAAGCAGCTTAGCCTCCTCCATCAGAGGGCAGACAGAAGAAGCAAGAAGAAGCACAGTCCCACATCAACGAAACAAAACCACATTACAGAAAGTTAATCAGCAGCAAGTTATATCCCAGATGAAGGGACAAGATAAAACCCCAGAAAAAGGACTAAATGAAATGGAGGTAGGCAGCCTTCCAGAAAAAGAATTCAGAATAATGATAGTGAATTTTCTTCAGGATCTCAGGAAAGGAATGGAGGCAAAGATTGAGAAGATGCAAGAAATGTTTACCAAGACCTACAAGAATTAAAGAACAAACCGAGATGAATAATACACTAGAAGGAATTCATAGCAGAATAACTGAGGCAGAAGAATGAATAAATGACCTGAAGGACAGAATGGTGGAAATCACTGTCACAGAACAGAATATAGAAAAAGAATGAAAAGAAATAAAGACAGCCTAAGAGACTTCTGGGACAACATTAAATGTATGAAAATTTGCATTTTAGGGGTCCCAGAAGGAAAATAGAGAGAGGGCCTGAGAAAATATTTGAAGAGATAATAGCTGAAAACTTCCCTAACATGGGAAAGGAAACAGTCAACCAAGTCCAGGAAGCACAGAGAGTCCCAGGCAGGATAAACCCAGGGAGGAGCACTTCAAGACACATAGTAATCAAATTGACAAAAATTAAAGACAGATAAAATATTAAAAGCAACAAGGGAAAAACAACAAATAGCATACAAGGGAACTCCCATCAGGCTATCTGCTGATTTCTCAATGGAAATTCTACAAGCCAGAAGGGAATGGCATGATATATTTAAAAAGATGAAAGGAAAGAACCTACAAACAAGAATATTCTACCCAGCAAGACTCCCCTTCAGATTTGATGGAGAAATCAGAAGTTTTCCAGGGGAGCAAAAGTTAAAGGAATTCAGCACCACCAAACCAGCTTTACAACAAATGCCAGAGGAACTTCTCTAGGCAGAAAAGAAGAGAAGGAAAAGCCCCCACCTACAGAAAGTAAACCCCAACAATTAAGAAAATGGTAATAGGATCATACATATCAATGATTACCTTAAATATAAATGGATTAAATGCACCAACCGAAAGACATAAACTGGCTGAGCAGATGGAAACGTGTATGTATGCATTTCCACTTAGCATATCACTCTGCCTGATCTCCCAAAATGTATCTAATTATTTTACATTGTTAGATTAATCATGCTCCCATTGTGGCTTGCAGTTGTAATTATCTTTAATTTTTTATTTAGCTATTGACTGTGAAAACTGATAAACATCTTTTACTATTGTGATTATGTAATTATTACTCACTTAATGTCACTTGCCTGGTGGCTCAGACAGTAAAGCATCTGCCTACAATGTGGGAGACCCAGGTTCAATATCTGGATCTGGAAGGTCCCCCGGAGAAGGAAATGGCACCCCACTCCAGTATTCTTGCCTGGAAAATCCCATGGACAGAGGAACCTAGTAGGCTTCAGTCCATAGGTTCGCAAAGAGTCGGACATGACTGAGCAACTTCACTTTCTCACTGTCACTCACTTAATACCATTGTATAATGATTTGTCAACAGAAAATTTGTAGAATTCTGTATCACCAAACTACCATTTGATAGAAAATCCTGTAATCACTTTTTAAAATCCAGTTGTATATCAGAATTAGCTTGAAATTTTTTGAAAAATACAAATGTCCAGGTATTGCTTTTTTTTTTTGGCCAGAGGTTCAGATATGTTTCTAATGAGCAGCCACGTTTAAAAATAACTGGACTATATGAGGATCTTTTACTTCTATCTAGTTTGTTTTCTATTTCATATTCAGTGCTCCCATTTCATTTAGTTTTATGTTTTCCAATTTCTTCATCTCTTTTTTTTTGATGTTCTTTCTCAAGCCTTTATCAAGTGTTGTTGAAAAGCTTTTGTATACATACATATAAATAATAAGTATAATACATATTTTTAAGAATATTTAAGAATTTTTGCCTAACTAAAAAATTTATGGCATTTTGATTCCACTTGTTTGACTTAACATGAATAGAATGCTATGTTTCTAATTTAAAAAATAGATATGCAGCAAGCAACAAAAGTTTACTGTATAGCACAGGGAACTATAGTCAATATCTTGTAATAGCCTATAATGAAAAATAATTTCAAAATAACATATGTGTATATGTATAACTGAATCACAAACAAAAAGGAATTCTGCTTTTTGAAATTTAATAATGTTTATCTTTTTGCCAGTTTTTCTAAATATCTTATGGACATCTAATAACGTGTGAGATACAAAATTTAAAATATATTTGTGTAAGATATGAATATAAATTATTTATAGATCTATTATGTTTATATTATTAATGACATCATTCACAATGCTCCTATTATTTTTTCTGCATTTGATAAAATAGTCTCAGAAATGTTAATATGTCTTACTCTGATTGTATTGTTTTTCTTTTCCCTTATATTTTTCTGATTTTTGCTTTGTGTATCTTTGTTTCTTTGTTGTTAAGGTGTCTAATAGTTTATAATGTCTATCTTTTTTGTGAATCGTACCTTTTATCATTAAAAATATTCATCTTTGTTTCATTTTGAATAAATAAATAAATAAATTTAAAATAAGAGTGTAAGATATAAAGATAGCAGAACATCCCATTCTTTGTTCCATTCCCTTGTTATATTAATAATTAACAAAATCATCTTATGGGAATGGAATGACCTACTTCAGTGTACTTTGCTTTTATGTGATAGTTTAACAAGTTAGATATTCACAGATGCAGACAAATGCCAAGAACTCACAACCACACTTCCATAGGATTGTGCAAAGTTTTCTGGCACAATGGCTTATGAGGCTTTCAGGATACTGGCCTCTGCCTTTCTTTAGCATCTTTTCTCAGTGTGACCACTCCCCATCTTGGATTCAGCCATTCTGGATTATTTGCTGTCTCACTAATACTCTGTACTGTTCTATAGCTTCACGTCTAGTACCATCACCCTGACTTATGTTGCTAAAAATTATATCAAGATTAGAAAAGAGTTTTATGTGTTCAGAATTTCTCTAAATTGAAAAAGAAAAGTTAATTATGCTGTGTTTGGGGGTTGGCTTTTTTTTTTTTTTGGTGTTATTAGAAGGAGTATTGTAAGAGATCTTCTTAGTATAGACTTTTATAAAAGTTATAAAAATAGAACAAAGAATACTCTCATTTAGATTTCCTAAATTAATAGGTTTCAACAGCTATATTAAAAAAAAACTAAAAGTAACTTGCAGACCTAAGGCTTAAACACCTCAAAACAAAACAAAAGACATTAACTTATGTCACCACAGTTTGATAATAAAAACCAGGAAATTAGTATTGATATATTATTGTATAACATATGGATTTCATACCCTTTTTGCCAGTTGTCCCATTGTAGCGAAAACATTACTAGAAAAAAACATTCTAGTCCAGGATCCTATCCAGGATCAAACACTGCATTTAGCTGTTATGTTGCATTTGTCTCTCTCTCTTTTTTCCATTTGTCTCTTTTAACTTGAAATAGTTGTTTCATCTTTTTTGTCTTTCATGATCTTTACATTATGAAGCTTTCAGGCCAGTTAATTCACAGCAGGTTCATTCCTTGATTCGACTTGTCTGATATTTCCTCATGATTAGATTTAGGTTATACATATTGCCAAGAATACCACAGAGGCTTTGTCCTTCTCAGCGCATTAACCAAGAAACACTACCAATGATGCTAACTCTCAACATGTTATTTAAGTGGTGCCTGCAAGTTGTCTCTGCTGTAAGTAACTTTTTCTCTATGTAATTAATAAATATTATATGGGGATGAGATTATATTTAAGGCTAAATAAAAGAGACAGCACAAATTTCCCTAAGTGATCTAATGGGAAATTATATAGCCCTGTCATTTGACCTTCTTAGAGATTACACATAAAAGCTAGAAAACTGTTTAAAAATTGCAGTCTTCTGACACTTTCAGTGCTTTAGTTGCAGAATTTTTTATGGAAACAAGATATAGCTCTTATTTCTACAGGGCTGAATATTAAAGCCTTAGGTAAACCAGAGTTTTGCATTCAGCAGTTCCTCAAGGGAACGAAGTTTGAATAGCAACAGAACTGTTGTTTCTGTAATGCTGAATGCATTTGGGTCACTGTTGGATCACTGTTCAAAAACCTCTGACAGGAAGATAATGTCCTAGGCTATTAGTCATACTTTATAGTCAAAAGAACAGGTTTATATTGATGTTAAAGTGATGAGTCCTAACTTTCAGTCTCTTTGTTTAACTCACGTATTTTTTAAGACAGAACTATGCTGAAACTGTACAGGTAGTTTGATCCATGTTTACTCTTTTTTCCAGAGTTATAAATCTAGCACAATAAATGGAATGTTTTTAAACTACTATTTCCAGTGGTATGTAGGACCTATATATATATATTTATATGTATGAATAATATTGGTGAAAGTAGGCATCCTTGTCTTGGTCCTGATCTTAGAGGAAAAGTTTTCAGCTTTTCACCTCTGAGTATGATGTTAGTGATGGACTTGCATATATGGCCTTATTATGTTGAAGTACATTTCTTTTGTACCAAATTTGCTTAGGTATTTTTTTAAATCATGAAACGGTGTGGAATTTTGTCAAATGCCTTTTCTTTATTTTTGTTTGTTTGTTTGTTTGTTTTTGCCTTTTCTTTAATCTACTGAGATGACCATATGATTTTTATCCTTCATTCTATTACTGTATCACATTTATTGATTTGCATATGTTGAATCATCTTTGTATCTAAGGGATAAGTCTCACTTGATCATGGTGTGTGATCCTTTTAGCATGCTACTGAATTGGGTTTGCTAGTATTTTGTTGAAATCTTTTACATTGGGAATATTAGCCTGTAATTTTCTTTTCTTGCCGTATCGTTATTTGGCTTTGATGTCAGAGTAATGCTGGTCTCATAAAATGAGTTTGAAAGTGTCCCCTTCTCTTCAGTTTTTTGGAAGGGTTTGAGAATGATTGACATTTGTTCTTTAAATATTTGTAGAATTCACCAGTAAAACCATAAGGTCTTGGACTTTTCTTTGTTGGAGAGATTTGATTATTGATTCAGTCTCCTTTGTTGTTGTTACTGGTCTATTTGTATTTTTGTTATATCTTCATAATTCGGTCTCAGTAAAGTAAAGTGAAGTAAAGTGTTAGTCACTCAGTCATGTTCAACTCTTTGTGATCCCATGCACTGTAGCCCACCAGGTTCCTCTGTCCATTGAATTCTCCAGGCAAGAATACTGGAGTGGATTGCCATTTCCTTCTCTAGGGGATCTTCCCAAACCAGGGATTGAACATGGTTCTCCCACACTGTAGGCAGACTTTACCCACTGAGCCACCAGGGAAGCCCCAGTCTCAGTAAGTTGTATGTTTCTAGGAATTTATCTGTTTCTGTGGCTTATCTAACCTGTTGGCATGTAATTGTTCCTAGTAGTCTTATGATCCTTTTCATTTCTGTGGTATCAGTTATAATGTTTCCTTTCTCATTTATAATTTTATTTATTTAAATCTGTTTTGCCTTAGTCTAACTAAAACTTTCAATTTTGTTTATCTTTTTGAAAAAACAATTCATTTCTATTGTTTTTTATAGTCTTTATTTCTTTTATTTTTGCTTTGATCTGTATTAATTTCTTGTTTTGTAATGTTAGGCTTAGTTTTTTTTCTCATTTTTGTAGACTTGAAGTGTAAAGTTAGATTTTTTACTTGAGATTTTTTTTTTAACATAGGCATTTATTACTATAAATTTCTCTCAGACCAACTTTTGCTGCATCTGATAAGTTTTGGTATATTGTGTTCTCATTTTCATTTGTCTAGGATAATTTTGATTTTTTTCTTTGACTCACTGTTCAGGAGTGTGTTGTTTTATTTCCCATATTTGTGAATTTCTAATAATCCTTCTGCTATTGATCCTTTTGCTAGTTTCATAACATGGTAGTTAGAAAAGATACTTGGTGTTTGGTATGATTTCAATCTTCTTAAATTTGTTGACTTGTATCATAGCCTAACATATGATTTATCATGTTTTACATGTACTTAAAAAGAATGTGTATTCTGCCACCATTGAATGGAATGTTGGGTCTGTTTGGTATATAGTGTTGTTCAAGCCTGTTGTTTCTTTATTTTCTGTCTGGATGATATATCAGTTGAGGAAAGTGAGCATCACAGTCCCCTACCATTATTGTATTGCTGTCATTATCTCTTCAGTTCTGTTAATATTTGCTTTACATCTCTAAGTGCTCCGTTGTTGGATGCATCCTCCTCTTTTTTAAGATTTATTTATTTACTTTTTGGGGGTTGTTCTCGGTCTTTTTTCTGTGCACAGGCTTTCCCTAGTTGTGGTGAGTAGGGGCTACTCTTCATTGTGATGAATGGGCTTCTCATTGCAATGGCTTCTCTTGTTCTGGAGTATGGGCTCTAGGTAGATGGGCTTCAGTAGCTGCGGCTCACGGGCTCTAGATCACAGGCTTAGTAGTTACGGCTCATGGGCTTAGTTGCTCTGCAGCATGTGGAATCAGGGATTGAACCTATGTCCCTGCATTGGCAGGTGGGTTCTTAACCACCAGACCATCAGGGAAGCTCGGGTGCATCCTCTTGATGAGTTGACCTCTTTATTGTTATATAATGAACTTCTTTGTCTGTTAGGACAGGTTTTGACTTTTTTATATATATATAAGTAGAACTACCACTCTGTCTTTTGTTTTCTATCTGCATGGGATATCTTTTCCCATCCTTTTACTTTTAGCTTGTGTGTGTCTTAAAGCTAAAGTGATTCTCAGGTAGGCAGCATACAGTTGGGTCTTGCTTTTCGTTTTTCTTAATCCATTCAGCCACTCTATCTTTTCATAAGAGAATTTAACCCATTTATATTTAAAATTATTAAATTGATTTTTATCACACATCCTCACCAACATTTGTTATTTGTGTTCTTTTTGATGATAGCCATTCTGACAGTTGTGAGATGATATCATACTGTGGTTTTAATTGCATTTCTCTGATGACTAGCAATGTTGAGCATCTTTTCATGTGCTTTGTTTATTTACTAAATTCCTTAGGATTTTCTATGTACAACATCATAACATCTGTAATAGTGATAGTTTTACTTCTTCATCTACAATCTAGATGCTTTTTACTTTATTTTGTTGCCTAATTGCCCTTCTAGAACCTCCGGTATGATGTCAAATAGAAGTCATAAGAGCAGACATCCTTGCCTTCTTCCTGATCTTTGGAGGAAAATATTCAGTCCTTCATCATTAAGTATTATGTTATATAGGTTATTTTTTAGGTGCTGTAATGACATTTAAAAATATTTATAATTCTTACATTTTTCTGACACAGTTGCATTTCCTACATGCAATAGCATAATAGAATTTAACAAGATTGAGATAAATATTAAGTGAGGAATAGGGTTACATCTTGTTGTATTATCTGTAACTACTAGCCAGCTTCATTTTTTTGTGCTTGTTTTATTAATAACCTCCAGCAAGGAAACTGACCCACTATTGGACCCTGCTGTCTCAGAAGTCACATATGGCATGGTGATATCTCCCTCCTTTCTCCATCCTTCACCCCACTTTTGGACTGAACTAACCCTGTGACCCAAGAAAACTAATCCTTAGGTGATACAGTAATCTTCACCCTCTAAGGCCAGATTCAAAAAACTTAATCTGGCCAAATGAACTCTCTTTCTCATGAATGGACCTAAGAAGCAAAGAAATAAATTTTCAGTTACTGGTGGAAGCTTTTGTTGAATATTTATGATACAGAATCAGAACTTGGGAGGCTCTAATGTATTACATATAAGCTAAAATTATGGGGAAGCAAAAGTTATAAAAAGCAGAAGCAGTTATTAAAAACTGCAGATAGAAAGAAGTAGATAAACAGAATAGAATTAACATTAACAGCAGAGTAGTAAAGGAAAAATTCTTGAATTTCTGTGTCTAAGGTTTCTAGAATGAGCTTGAATCCAAAACCAATTTCCTGCTTCAGTTTTTGAATTTCCGTGAAGTCCTGATTTCCTTTTTCTTCCACATGAACTAATTTGAAAGGGTCTTTGTTGCTTGTAGATAAAAGAAATAACTAAAAATATCCAGCATAAACTTGCTACATTTGGCAGTAATCATTTTCCTCAAGTGTTGAGAACTCTAAAGAACAAGAACTCTAAAGAGAATTCTTAATGGGAAAAGTGAATGGAAATTATGTGGGGAGTAGTGAAGGATAAAATGTATGTTGCTTAATGTTGCTGCTACTATTTGTTAGGGGCTTCTCTGGTGGCTTAGTAATAAAGAATCCACCTGCAATGCAGGAAACCTGGGTTTGATCCCTGGGTCGGGAAAATCCCCTGGAGCAGGTCATGGCAACCCACTCCAGTGTTCTTGCCTGGAGAATCCCATGAACAGAGGTGCCTAGCGGGCTACAGTCCATACGGTCAAAAAGAGTCGGACACAACTCAAGTGATTCAGTGCACACACACAAGAGTTATAGAACAGACATTCTTCACATATTTCCTTTTCTGAAACCTCTCCATCAGATTAATCACAAATCCTATAAATTCTACCTCTTTATCCTGGCCTTGATCTAGACTCTCACTTGCATTCAGTTCCACTTCATTACTGATCTTGCTTGCTTATCCTTCCACGACCCATTCTCCATCCTGCCACCACAGCTATCTTTCTAAACCATGGATTACGTCATGGAGTAATTTCTTCAGTTGTGCCCTGCAACCTCCAGGGTTAATTTCAAACTCCTTTCCATGGCACACGCCCGACTTCTTCTCAACTTAGTTCTCCAGCCTTTTTCTCAGCACTTGTTCCCCTGTACCTTACAGTTGCACACAGCAAACTACTTGCAGTTGTGCAAAATGATCTTATACCTCTTCCTGTCCTCTATGCATCCTCTCCAGATTAATTTTATCTGGACGTGCCCACCTTTTCTCTCCTCACCCATCTTCATCCTTTTGGTCCTTTTTCTTTGTTTTCTCAGCCTAAGTTAATCACATCTTCTCAGGACAGCCATAGCACTTGTTCACACCACTATTGTAATGCTTTTCATATTGACTTGTAATTGGCTTAACTGTTTACGTTTATCACTGGACTGAGTGAAAGTTGCTCCATCTGTCCGACTCTTTGCAACCCCATGGACTACACAGTTCATGGAATTCTCCAGGCCAGAATACTGGAGTGGGTAGCTATTCCTTTTTCCAGGGGATCTCGCCAACCTGGGGATCGAACCCAGGTCTTCCGCATTGTAGGTGGATTCTTTACCTGCTGAGCCACCAGGGAAACCCTTAAGATTTCTTTCCTTTCCATTTCCTTAGCAGTTGGCACAGTGCTGGCTCATATCATGGGCTCATTAACTGGTCATATGTGCAATCACGTCTACCTAATATCTCTCATAGATCTCTCCTCATCTTCATTTCTGCTACCATTGTCTTAACTCAGGTCAGTGTTGCTCATCTGGATCCTAAAACAACCTTTATCACCACTGTCTTCAGTCCTTGCCAGTGCCAGTTAATTCTTCATACTGTCACTAAAGTGAAAAGTGAAGTCACTCAGTCGTGTCTGACTCTTTGCAACCCCATGGACTGTAGCCCACCAGGCTCCTCCATCCATGAAATTTTCTAGGCAAGAGTACTGGAGTGGGTGGCCATTTCCTTCTCCAGGGAATCTTCCCGACCCAGGGATTGAACCCAGGCCTCCCACACTGCAGGCAGACACTTTACCGTCTGAGCCACCAGAGAAGCCCCATACTGTCACTACTAACATAATATTTTGAATCCGTAGGTCTGATCATTTTATTGAGTAACTTAAAATTGTCTGTGTCTCCTGACAATATTTAAAAATAAAGTCTAAAAAAGCCAAACTTATAGAAACAAAGAATAGAATGGTGAGGGGTAGGTAAATTGGGACCATGTTGATCAAAGAGAAGAAACTTCCAGTTGGGAGATGAAAAAGTTCTAGGAATCTGATGTACAGCATTGTGATTATAGATAGCAGTGCTGTACTATATACTTGAAAGTTGCTAAGAACATGAATCTTAAATATTCTCACTACAAAAAGGAAATGGTAATTATGTGACATCATGGAGGTGTTAATTAATACTCTGGTGGTAATTGATTTGCAATTTATAAGTGTATAAAAACAACATGTCACACCTTAAATTTACACAGTGTTATATGTCAGTTGTAAGAACTGGATCGTAAAGAAGGCAGAGCTCTAGCGAATTGATGCTTTTGAACTGTGGTGCTGGAGAAGACTCCTGAGAGTCCCTTGGATAGCAAGGAAATCAAACCAGTCAATCTCAAAGGAAATCAACCCTGAATATTCATTGGAAGGACTGATGCTGAAGCTGAAGCTCTGGTAGTTTGGTCAACTGATGTGAAGAGCCAAGTCATTGTAAAAGTCCCTGATGCTCGGAAAGATCGAGTGCAGAAGAGGGCGTCAGAGGATGAGTTGGCTGGATGGCATCACTGATGCAATGGACATGAACTTGGGCAAACTCCTGGAGATGATGAGGGACAGGGAGGCCTGGCATGTTGCACTCCAGGGGTCGCAAAGATTCGGACATGACTGGGTGCAGGAACAACATATGTCAGTTATATTTTCATAAGGTTGGGGGAAGGAAAGAATGAAGTTCAACTCTTCAGCAAACCATCCCAAGGCGTTCGGGATAAATTCTTATGTGCTTCTCTAGTCTCATCAACTACCCTGACTCCTCCACCCAGTCACGTGCTGTCCTCCAAAAATGCCTTGTTTTCTAGCCTCTATCCCTTTGCACACTTGGTTAACTCCGCTCATGCTTTCTTCTCCCTCCCCACAATTGCTAACTCCTAGTCATCCTTCACGACACACATCCTTTGAGAAGTTCTTGCTGCTGTACCCCATCTGCCCTGTCCCCAGCGCTGTACTGTAAGAGCTGTCCTTCCAGGCTTTCTCCTGCACAATTCTTTAATGCCAGGGATTCCGTCCTCTTCATTTGTCCAATCTGATCAATAAAGATCTGTTAGACAAGTAAATGAAGGACATACTTGACACAACTAGATATATTCAAATGCAATTTTATTACTTCTTCATCTCTAGTGTCAATTGCTTTAAAAGACTTTTTGCGGATCTACTCTCAGTGGGTTTTAGGCTCTCAGTTAACCAACAGGCACAGAAGAGAAGTGTCATATTCATATTCATTCCAAGAAACATTTTTTGGATACTAGCTGTGTGCCAGCTAATACACTATATTGCTAAAGCTGGTATCATTTTCCTTATGTGTAAGTCTTGAAATTATTCCTATTAAACTTCCTCTGATCATCTACTACTTACAGTCACTCTGAATTTTCTTTGTTTGAAACATTAGCAGCCCTTTCAGCCTAGTGTTTACAAACCACATAAGCATACACTTGTTACTGCTCTATCTCAGTTCAAGCACAAAAATATTAAATGATATCAACAAAGGAGTGACCTTTGGTTACTGCCTTTTGATCCTTCCTGCCAGTATGATGGTAAGTCCGTGACAGTTTCTGTGCTTTAATTTCTAATCTCTTGTGTTTCTACTCAGTAATACGTTGTTTTCTTCCTTGTTTAAATTTCTTAATAATGATTACATAATTTCCTTATCAAACTCAGCAGGAAGCTTTCTTTACTAGAAGTTTCCAGTCTCTACTAGAAGATGATGTTTATCTAGTCATCGTGTGCTTCTAGGACAGTGGTGTGATGAGGCAGTGAGGAACTGTAGAACTTCAGCTCTCCCCTGCTTCCCTCTGTCAGTTATTCTGCTCCCCTAATTTAATTTTGAATGGGTGGGAACACATCCTTGTCTAGTGTGGCGCCCACTTCTCCCTATTTTGTTTTTTAAACTTTATCATCTCCACATCACACCTTTCCAGAATGGCAGACAGGCAGTGGGGAAGGAGGCAAAGTCAAGGCCTGAGCAGGTGTTTTCAAACCATTAAGTCTTCTTTCTTTTTCCTTTAGAAAAATGGTAGCCTCTCTGGACTTTGAATGTTCTTGACTCCAGACTAAGTAGCAGAAGGAAAGAAACTACCTTGGTTTGAAAATATTTTCCGAAGTTTTCTTCTGAACTGTCATTCACTCTTTTTTTCCCCCTGCTTGGGCTTCCCTGGTGGCTCAGAAGTAAAGAATCCACTTGCCAATTGAATCCCTGGGTCGGGAAGATCCCCTGGAGAAGGAAATGGCAAACCACTACAGTATTTTTGCCTGGAAAATCCCGTGGACAGAGGAGCCTTGTGGGCTACAGTCCATGGGGTCGCAGAGTTGGACATGACTTAGCAACTAAACAAGATCAAGAAGAAGGTGAACTTGGTATGCAAACAGTAGGTCTCAGGTACGAAGTCTCAAACAAAGCTTTTACACATGCAAGTGATTAATTTCCATTATACCTGGGACTTCATTGTTTCTGACAGGCCTTTCATATCCTCAGCCTTCTGAGATTTGTTGGTCCAAATATTTGCCATTTTTAACAATAACATTTAGGAATCTCCAACAACCTATAGCTTATGCTATAACCTGATTCCTGTTCGAATATAACTTAGATTTAATTTTTCTGTATAGAGATGATCATCTGGCACTACTTTTTTCCACCTTAACCAAATGAAAAATATGGAAAGTCTGTGAATTGATATTGTTAAAATTAAATACAGATGGAGACTAGACTTGAAAATTCCCTGGCAGACAAAACTGTTTAAGCCACATAAGCAAAAGTAAATCAAAATTACTTTGTGAACACAAGTAAAAATTAACTTAGGTTATCTCTTGTAAATGCCCCGGATAATCATAAAAAAATTTATCTTCCTAAATATGATATAAAATCACTTTTAATCAACTCCCTACTATCTGGAAACTCCCATTGAAAATAACCAATCATTATAAAAGTTAACTTCCTCATTTTCACTTTATTAGCCATCCTGTAACATCATGTTCTTGAGCTTCATGTCAGTTTTACATTTGAAAGTTCCCAGTTCTCAAATTTTCTTATATGCACAATAAATTCTTACTAAATACTACTTACTGATCTTGTGGTTTTAATTTTGCTATTCCTGGATTTTTGACAGTGTCTTTCCGAAACTTATATATTGAATCCTTAACTCCTAGTACCACTGAATGTGACTGTATTTGGAGGTAGGATCTTTAAAGAGGCAGTCAAGTTAAAATGAGTCAGGTGGGTCTAATCCAATCTGACGGGTGTCCTCATAAGAAGAGGAAATTGGGACAGAGACACAAACAGAGGGAAGACCATGAAAAGACACAGGGAGAAGACAGCCACCCAGAAGCTCAGGAAAGAGACCTCAGAAGAAACCAAGCCTGCCGCCACCTTGATCTCAGACTTCTAACCTCCAGAATTGTGAGAAAACCAATTGTTGCTTAAGCTACTCTGTCTGTGGTACAGTACCTTGTTATGGCAGCCCTAGCAAAACTACATTTGGTTTCCAGGTATGTGCTGAAAGGTGTATGTTTCCAATGAGATACATTGGACCACACCAAAGAGGAAATCCTCCAAAATAATTGATTTGACAGTGTAGTTTTCCTGATAGCATCAGTTTTACTGTACCAAGGAATAAATGCTCAAAAATCCAGGGTTATGGTCACTGTTCAGTTGGTGGCAGTTAATGAAGTGTACATGGCTTGAAGCCATTTTCTAACCAAAAAACTGATTTATCAATAGGCAAAAATGGTAAAATTGCAGTCTTCTCCTTCACTAAGCCTGTAATTAAAGTTATATAAATGGAAACATTTAAATCATAAACTCTACAATCAAAATAAAGTTGGTAATTTGATACTGGTTTTTGAAAAATTTTATTTTGGTAATACTTCTTGGACATAAGATGCAAAAAAGTATGGTGTAAGACTAGGGAGAAAAAGAATAGGAAAAGTGTTTACTGGATTTTAATTAAAACATTATTTCTTGAGAGTTGCACTTTTCTAGAGTGAAAGGAATGTATATGTTATAAAAACTAATTTAACGTTGCTCTTTGCTCACAAAGAGAAACATCTGGGTTTTAGCATTTGTGTGTATTTAAGATCAGTGTTCACTGAGAAAAAGAAAATCTATAGCCATTTGGAGAAGAAAATGAAAAGTTAGCTTGCTCATCAGTCATTACAAAGTATTCTTTATGTGCACATGGAACATAAAGCTCATCAGGTTTATAATCCAGCCACTTCCAGTTCTTAGAACACTTAATCTCTTGATTAGATGACATTTTTAGTTGAATATTTTATACCCAGAGTTAGAAATTTGTACAATATAATCATTTATTCACATTGCTACAAGGCAGCATCACTAAAGACCCATGAACTATGGACCATGCGTTCACTCTGACTTTGGAATTCTGGGCAATTCTGGGATAGGATGAAAAGATGGTGACTGGAAGAGTGCAGAGCTTCCCTTCGCTTCCACACCTTTGCATCGATTCAAAATCTAATCTAATGACTCTGAGTAACTAGAAAAGGAAGATCCTCACTACAAATTTATCGACTGCCTCAAAGGAGATGCTCGTGCCTTAATCTTTCCAAAACAAGTCAGCAGGAGTAAAGAGAAAGTAATGATTTTAAAAGACACCTGATTTGTAGCCATGACAGCCTTTGCTAGCTGTCAGCAAACACACCTGTGATATTCCAAAAATGATGCAAATCTCAGACTCCCTCTCTAAAAATGGTAGAATTTCTGAATCTCTTCAGCCTCCAGTGAAAGAATTTCCACCATCTGTGAAGCAACAAGACACAGTTGAAGAATTCAAATAGTTGGCAGACCACCTACATTATGCTGCCAGAAACAGCATAATCCTAATTGAAAGTAGATATGAAGACCCTTGTCCTCCCTCTCTACCATGCCTTGAATGTGCAGGCAGTGCTTTCTGAGGCAGCCAGATTGCAGGTTCCCTATCCCACACACCTCCACCCCACAAGTCCATCAATATCAATATGAGAATTGCAAGCCCCTGAAAGCAACTGGGCAGGATTTAGGAAGGAACTAAATGGTCCACTGTGTTCTGGGATATATAGCACCCACCATGCCCCCAGCTCCAGAGCACTAAAAGAAGGGACAAGGATAAGGAGGGTCTTTGTGGCAGTGTTTTTTTCATCATTGAGGGATGCAGCTTTGTGTACATCACATGCTTTCAGAGGATTTAGAGCTCTGGAAAGTGAAGGAAAGAGAAGATACTGCTTTTTCCTTCAGAGCTGCATTAAATGACTTTGCTACTAGAAATGGGCCTAGGCCAGGATTTCTCAACCTCTTTTCTATTGACATTTGGGGCTGGGCAGATGTCGATGCCAGTAACCATCCCCACACCCATGCCCCGCCCCACCCTGTGAAGAGATGTCCAACACTGTCTCCAGATGATGTTAAATGTCAGAGCAAAATCACTCCTGTTTGAGAACCATTGGAAGAAGACAACCCAAGACGTAATTTAAGAATAGGTTATTCAGCAAGAAAGAATGACCTAGATATGTAGATCAGAACAGATCACTGAGCTCTAGATAAAGATCTGTAACTCCTGAAGCTTACTGTGAACACATTGTATGCTAGATGCTGTTCTAAGCATGTTGCCGTGTTATTTCATTGATCCCCAGACCATGCTACGAGGTAGGTACTGTTCTCATCTCATTTTGCTACAGAAGAAATGGAGACACAGAAAGGGTAAGGCCTGGGCCCACTCTCAAGTCAAATTGAGTCAAATCTGATTCAATCCCAGATAGTCTGACTCCAGAGGCAGCTTTCTAATCACTAAGCTATAACCATGTATGCCTGTAGAGTCCTTTATAAATTGTGGGGCACTTTGCCAGTTTAATCCTGCCTCACTCCCTGATTCATCTGTTTTCCATGATGGTTTCTTCCTACAGGTTTAACCTCAGGCAGTTTAAGAGTCTATTTTGATTAAGGCAGCAGTACAGTTGTAGCACCAGACCCATCAGCTGGGGCCTGGCATTCATCTCAGTGCTTTTACTTAGACTCTGGAATGCCTGACTTGAACCACAGCCTTCCTCCACTTTCTTCTGCATCGGCCTGCCCCCCGGCTTCTGTATTATTTTCAAGTGTTTTAGATAACCTGAATCCCATCCACTTGGCTGAGATCTTGATCAGTCTAGAATCACCTGCCCCAGTGGTTGTCCTCTATTTCCATGCCCGCCACCCCCCCCCCCCAGCAGTATATGCGGAGAAGGCAATGGCACCCCACTCCAGTACTCTTGCCTGGAAAATCCCATGGACGGAGGAGCCTGGTAGGCTGCAGTCCATGGGGTCTCGAAGAGCCAGACATGACTGCACAACTTCACTTTCACTTTTCACTTTCATGCATTGGAGAAGGAAATGGCAACCCACTCCAGTGTTCTTGCCTGGAGAATCCCAGGGACGGGGGAGCCTGGTGGGCGGCCGTCTGTGGGGTCGCACAGAGTCGGACACGACTGAAGCGACTTAGCAGCAGCAGCAGCAGCAGTATATGAGAGTGTCCTCTTGAGGCATTGCTCCCCTCGTTGGACTGACTTGCCAAAGATGGACACTGACC
This sequence comes from Muntiacus reevesi, assembly GCF_963930625.1. NCBI lineage: Eukaryota > Metazoa > Chordata > Mammalia > Artiodactyla > Cervidae > Muntiacus > Muntiacus reevesi. The sequence goes on along the minus strand of NC_089264.1, from coordinate 34,541,705 downwards.
TTCATCAAACCTGAAACGGTTGTGCCCCTTGGTCGACAGTATTTAGGGTTAATACTGCCTTACCCTCAGGGACAAACCCTGTCATACAGCCAGTTCTTCTGGTCTGGTCCCTCTCACCCCAGGTTTCCACTGGCCTCCCTAAGGAGCCCTCCAAAGTTCACGTTTGATCTCTCGCCAGTCAAGGTAGGGAGGTAGTTAGCCTTCATTTTTGTTTTTTGTTGTTTGTTTTTGTTAAAAGTTATTTTGATCTTCCAAATAATTTATATAGCATGCAGGGTATATATATCTTTTGATCCCGTTTGAGCAAAGAGCGCAGTGACTACCTAATACCGCAGCGCTATTGAAGTGGCGAGGCCAGTGCTTAAACCTGGGCCATGAAACCGTAGATCTTTAGGGCTTGAAAGGCCTTTAAAAGTCATCTAATCCAACCAAGTAAACGAAACTTGGATCTCCTCCATAACATCTCTGCCAAGTAGTTAACTAGCCTCTGTTTGGATTCCTTCCCTCACAGGATAGCTCAGTTTCATCTTTGGCTAGATCTGACAGTCATTTGTTTAGTCATTCTCACATTCTTTAATTCATCAGACAAGTATTTCAGGGCCTAATATGTGCATCATCAGATGTTACGTGGATACTGAAGTAATTTCTGGGAGCAACTTCAGTTACAGATAGAGAGTGGAAAGTTCTGTATGAGGGCTACTGATAAAGTGCTGTGGAAACTGTTGGAGAGTTTCTTCCTTCTACTGATCTGAAAACTATCTTACTGTGTAGCTTCCAAAATTTGGTCTTAATTCTATTCCTCTGAGTCATGAGGAAACAAACTACTTTTTTTCCTCATCACTGCTAGTGTGTCATCCTTCGGTTGTGTCTCATAAAGGACTTCTCAGATCCCCTTTTTCCTCCTGATTACTTCTCCCTGAACCCATTTCAGTTTGTTTATGATTCTTTGAAAGAGTTTCCCTGTAGCTGAAAAGCATGTGATGTGGACTGGTCTGAAGAGAAGTGAAACTATCATTTTCTCATTCTAGATAAAATAATTCTACAGGGCATCAAAACTATTTTGCTTTTTGGAGACCACAATTCATCCATTGTTGTTTCAAACTCACCTTACTATTAGCTAAAACCTATGGTGCCAGCTGCTCTGAGGGTAGTGCAGAAACTAAGATCCCACTCTTAACATGGCTTATCCTGTCAGATTATGATAAGATTGCTCATGTGACTGACCACTTACAACTTAAAGTTAATTATTATTTTTGATTGAGGTAAAATACACAAAAGGTAAAATCTACCATTTAAACAATTTTTAAATGTACAGTAGGGCAGCATTAAATATATTCACTTTATTGTGTGACCATCACTGCCATACAGCTCCAGAACTTTTTCATTGTCCCAAATTGAAGCTCTGTGTCCATTAAACTAGCTTCCCTTTCCCCTTCCCCCTAGCCTCTCACAGTGACCATTCTATTTTGTCGTCATGAATTTAACTACTTTAAGTAGCTCATATAAGTGGAATCATACAATAGTTGATTTTTTGTGTGTGTGACTGGCTTATTTCATCTATCATACTATGTTCAGACTTCATCTATGTTATAGCATGTGTGAATTTCCTTCATTTTTAAGGCTGTACAATACTCCATTGTACATGCATACTACATTTTGTTTATCCATCCTTCTGTTGATAGACACTTGGGTGAGTTACTTCTAGCTTTTTGCCATTGAAAATAGTACTGCTATGAATGTGGGTATACAAACATCTTTTTGAGACTTTACTTTCAATTATTTTGGGTATATACCCAGAAGTGGAATTGCTGGATTGTAAGGAATTAATAATTATTTTTAATCCCTTCAGAATGTTTTTTAAAAATATATTGCTTGGCTCTCCTAGAGTATTTTTGTTTGCTTGTTTGTTTTGTTTTAATTCTCACTTAGACAAGGTATCAGAGAAGGCAATGGCGACCCACTCCAGTACTCTTGCCTGGAGAATCCCATGGACGGAGGAGCCTGGTAGGCTGTAGTCCATGGGATCTCGAAGAGTCGGACATGACTGAGCAGCTTCACTTTCACTTTTCACTTTCATGCATTGGAGAAGGAAATGGCAGCCCACTCCAGTGTTCTTGTCTGGAGAATCCCAGGGACAGAGGAGCCTGGTGGGCTGCCATCTGTGGGGTCGCACAGAGTCAGACATGACTGAAGCAACTTAGCAGCAGCATCAGACAAGGTATAAAATTTCAGGTCTGGATAAATTTAGCTGAGTTTGTAATCTCCCTTATCAAATCTAATATTTGATGATGGCTAGTGCCAATTTTTGAAAGCCTGTCTTGGAATAGTAAGAGCATCAGATGCCAATTATATATTGAAAAGTATTAAAAGATACTAGATACCTATTGGTAAAACACCAGTGAAGATATGCATTTTTGTATCCTTTTGTATAGGATTTCTCCTTTCTCACAATGAATAGTCCATATTCTAGTAGTGTTGGGCCATGCAAATAGCATGTCAACATGACTATGCTAAACATCATGTTGCCCTTGGAGTTTAAAAGATGAATAGTGATTTAGTCTCAGTGTCACTTGAGAGCTCCTCCTTACCCTGTCAAGTCTGACAAACATCAACAGCTGTCACTGTCTCTCTTGTTTTCTTCCCTGACTGCTAAAAGCTAGTAGCGCAAGGCTGATGCCATGTCATTAAGAGTCAATTCTCTAAAACAATATAATTTAAGTACTCAGGTAATAACAAGGAACCTTCATCTACAGTGGAGTTCTTGTGACTTTTTCCTTTTTCCTTTCTAAAATATTAAGTTATAGCATCAGACTTTCTTTATATCAGACAGTCTGTGAAATTGCTTTACATAAGGCTCATATATGTGAAAGACATTAGCTATTATCACTTCATACATTTGATAAATGTATCTAATCTTTTTTTTACATTTGATAAATGAATCTTTTAACTATATTCCACGTCTGTTTAATATTTCACTTAAATGTACTGTATCCCCTTTTATAAGCAGTGAATCATCAGAATGTTACAGGACTGTCATCAACCTTAGTTCAGTTAATGTTCACCATGTCATATAGTGTGCTATGGTTGTTGCTTATTGCTAAGTCATATCTGACTCTTTTGCAACCCCATGGACTGTAGCCCATCAGGCTCCTCTGTCCATGGGATTTCCCAGACAAGAATACTGGAGTGGATTGCCATTTCCTTTTCCAGGGGATCTTCCCGACCCAGGGATCGAACCTGTGTCTTCTGCATTGGCAGCTGGATTCTTTACCTCTGAGACACCTGGGAAGCTCCTCAGGCAGTGTTCTAGGTGCCGGTATATACTGGGGAGCAAAGTTTAAACATAGCCACTCCCATAAGGATCTTATACTTTTAGAGGACAGTGTTTAAATTCTAAAACCTGTTTGTCTCTCAGCCTTCTTCACTTAGTAAAGTGCATCACTGCCATCTAACCAGCTGCTGAAGTCAGAAATCTAGGCCTTCTCTTTGGTTTTCCTGTTTCAACCCTCCAGATCCCTTCTCTGCTACCTCCAAAATAGATCTTGGCTACATCTACTTCTCTGAACTTGACTGCCATTATCTAAACCCAAGCCACTGCTATTTCTAGTCTGGATTCCTATAATCACTTCAATAACCCCCTAACTGGTCTTTCTAGTTCTACTGTTGTTCCCCTTCCATTCTTTGCCATCTCTCCAGGAACTAGTAATCTATTCAAAACCTTCCAGGGGCTTCTCGCTGCAGTTGTAATAAAATTAAAGCCCCTATAAACCTCAGCATATGTCACTGCCTTTTCCTCTGCAGTGGTCTCCTGCCCCTCCCCTCTCTGCTCACTCTGCCCCAGTCACATTGGCAATCTGGCGATCCTTTCATTGCATAACAATGACAAGCTCTTCTTAGCCGCACAACTTTCACATATGATCTTCCTTCTGCCAGGGATGCTCTTACCCTATTTGGCATCTCTTTATATCCTTAAAATTTAACCTTGTAGGTTTTCTCTTCAGGGAGGAATTCCCTGAAAATGCTGGATAGGTCTCTCCATTAATGTGTGTGTGTGTGTGTGTGTGTGTGTGTGTGTGTGTGTGTGTGTGTATGTGTGTGTGTGTAGGGGAAGAGTGTAGAGATCAGTTTAATTGGAGTGAACAATATTGGGCCAAAGTAAACTAAGGTCAGGGTCTTGGATTGGGTGAAGAACAGGATGAAGAACTAATTTTTGCTGAATATTTATCACATCTAGAATGACTAAAGGAATTGGGAGAGAGGCAGGGGTCAGGAAAGTCAATTAGGAAAATGTTGAAGTATTCCAGGGGTGCAGATAAGGACCGAAACTGGGGCTGAGGAAGAAGTGATGTAGAATATTGTCCCCCAAAGATGTCCATGTCCTAATGCCCAGAGCCTGTGAATATGCTCTCTTACATGGTAAAAGGGACTTTGCAGATGTGATTGCATGCGTGCGTGCTAAGTCACTTCAGTTGTGTCCAACTCTTTGTGATTCCATGGGCTGTAGCCTGCCAGGCTCCTCTGTCCATGGGATTTCCCAGGAAAGAATACTGGAATGGGTTGCTATTTCCTCCTCCAGAGTATACTCCCAGCCTAGGGATTGAACCTGTGTCTCTTATATCTCCTGCCTTGGCAGGCAGGTTCTTTACCACTTCCGCCTCACAGAGGTGATTAAGAATCTTGAAATGGGAAATTACCGTAGACTATCTGGATATTTCTAGTGTAATGACAAATATCTTTATAAGAGAGAGGCAGGATGGTCAATGTTAGGAGAACTTTATGTTACAATGGAAATAGAGATTGGAGTAATGTGGACACAAGCTTAGGAATGTGAGCAACTTCTAGAAACTTCAAGAGGTTAGAAACAGATTCTCCTCTAGAGCTCCTCTCCTCTAGAAGGAATCAGCCTCCTCAAAACCTTGATTTTATCCCTGTATAAAAGAATAAATTTGTGTTGTTTTAAGTCACTAAGTAGCTGGCAATTTGTTACAGAAGCAAGAGGAAATTAATACATGGAGGAAGAGATGGCTATGAAAGACATTATAAAGAAAAATGGTTTCTGATGAATGACTAGATGAGAAGTTCTGAGAATCAAAGTAATTCCAAGATTCTGAATCTAGATTATGGTGGCATTAATTTCTGGGGGGAAACATGAGTCAATTATATATTTTTTGCCTGTGTTCCAGGGAGGGTATGTAAAATTAAGCTTACCTTATATGAGGGTTTGATTTGGGGGCTTCAGGAAGGGGCCCTTAGGAGGAAAATGCAGCCCCTGCATTGCCCAATGATGCTTATATCCTTTAGATCTGTTATATTAGAGATGAACTCAATTCATTTAAAATTCCCTTCTGGGAGAGAATGGCCAAATATTATTACATATTAACATGTATTATTATTACATATTAGTATGAATGAGCTTAGAGGATTCTGAGATTTGGGAAATGGTTGAGGTAAAGAGTCCACGAATACTCTTGGAATGCCTAGATGCTCTTAGAAATCTTTTGTGAGTTATTATGAAATCTTATGTGAGTATATGCACCAGTTTTGTGGGGACAGCATATAAGTTTCATCAGATTCTCAAAAGGATAGAAGATCAAAAAAGGAAATTGAGAATCATGCGTTAATGGTATGGGGTATAAGAGGGCAGAAGGGGATAGGCAAAGAGCAAGAGGAAACAGGAAGGGCAACATATCAGAAATAGACTCACAGATACTGGAAAAAAAAATCATGGTTATCAAACACAAAAGACCCCGAATAGCCAAAGCAATCTTTTTTTAAAAATTAATTTATTTTTTAATTGAAGGATAATTGCTTTACAGAATTTTGTTGTTTTCTGTCAAATCTCAACATGAATCAGCCATAGGTATATATATATCCCCTCCGTTTCGAAGCTCCCTCCCATTTCTGTCCATATCCCACCCCTCTGATACAGAGCCCGTTTGAGTTTCCTGAGCCATACAGCAAATTCCCGTTGGCTACCTATTTTATATATGGTAATGTAAGTTTCCACATTACTCTCTTCATACATCTCACCCTCTCCGCCCCTCTCCCCATGTCCGTAAGTCTATTCTCTGTATGCTTCTCCATCGCTGCCTTGTAAATAAATTCTTGCGTACCATTTTTCTAAATTCCTTATATAGCCAAAGCAATCTTGAGAAAGAAAAATGGAGCTGGAAGAATCAACCTTTCTGATTTCAGACTATACTGCAAAGCTACAGTCATCAAGACAGTATACTACTGGCACAAAAGCAGAAATATAGCCAATGGAACAAAATAGAAAGCCCAGAGATAAACCCATGCACCTTATCTTTGAAAAGGAAGCAAAAATATACATTGGAGAAAAGACAGCCTCTTCAATAAGTGGGACTGGGAAAACTGGGCAGTTACACGTAAAAGAATGAAACTAGAACAACTCTGAACACCACACATAAAAATAAACTAAAAATGGATTAAACACTTAAATGTAAGGCCAGAAATCAAAAAGCTCCTAGAGAAAAACATAGATAGCACACACCTTGACATAATTCTCTATGACCCAGCTCCTAGAATAATGGAAATAAAACCAACAACAACAACATAAAAAGAAAAAATAAATGGGACATAATTAAAAGCTTTCACACAGCAAAGAAATTATAAACAAGGTGCAAAGATAACCCTCAGAATGAGAGAAAAATAACAAATGAAACAACGAATAAAGAATTAATTTCCAAATTATACAAGGAGCTTATGCGGTTGGACTATGAAGAAAGCTGAGCACTGAAAAATTGATGCTTTTGAACTGTGGTGTTGGAGAAGACTCTTGAGAGTCCCTTGGACTGCAAGGAGTCCAACCAGTCCATCCTAAAGGAGATCAGTCCTGGGTGTTCATTGGAAGGACTGATGCTGAAGCTGAAACTCCAATATTTTGGCCACCTCATGTGAAGTGTTGACTCATTGGAAAAGACCCTGATGCTGGGAGGGATTGGGGGCAGGAGGAGAAGGGGACGACAGAGGATGAGATGGCTGGATGGCATCACTGACTCAATAGACATGAGTTTGAGTAAACTCTGGGAGTTGGTGGTGGACAGGGAGGCCCGGCGTGCTGCAATTCATGGGGTCGCAAAGAGTCGGACACGACTGAGCGATTGAACTGAACTGAACTGAACTGATGTAGTTCAACACCAGAAAAATAAACAACTCTATGAAATAGTGGCGGAAGACCTAAAAACACATTTCTCCAAAGAAGATATACAGATGGCTAGTAAGCACACGAAAAGATGCTCAATACTACTCATTGCTAGAGAAATTCACATCAAAACTACAATCAGGTATCACCTTAGACTGGTCAGAATGGCCATCAGCAAAAAACCTAACAAACAATAAATTCTGGAGAGAGTGTGGAGAAAAGGGAACCCTCTTGCATTGTTGGTGGGAATGTAAATTCATTCAGCCACTATGGAGAAAAGCATGGAAATTCCTTAAAAAACTAGGAATAAAACTACTATACGATCTAACAATCCCAATTCTGGGCATATACCTTGAGAAAATCGTAATTGAAAGAGACACATATACCTCAGTCTTCATTGAAGCATTAATTACAATAGCTAGGACATGGAAGCATCCTCGATGTCCATTGACAGATGAATGGGTAAAGAAGTTGTGGTACAATGAAATATTACTTGTCCATTGAGAGGAAAGTATTTGAGTCAGTTCTAATGAGGTAGATGAAACTAGAGCCTATTATACAGAATGAAATGAGTCAAGAGAAAAACAAATATCGTTTATTAACACATATATATGGAATCTAGAAAGATGGTTTTGAAAAACCTATTTTCAGGGCAGCAGTGGAGACGCAGACATAGAGAACAGACCTGTGAACACTTTGGGGGAAGGATATGGAGGGACAAATGGAAAGAGTAACATTGAAACATATACATTACCACATGTAAAATAGATAGCCAGTGGGAATTTGCTGTATGATGCAGGGAGCTCAACCTGGTGATCTCTGACAAAATAGGGAGGTGGGATGGGGTGGGAGGCAGGAGAGAGGTTCAACAGGGAGGTGGCAAATGTATACCTATGCCTGCTTAACATAGATATAGGGCAGAAACTGACACAATATTGTAAAGAAATTATACTCCAATTAAAAATAAAAAACATATGGGTACCAAACATAGCAGGGGTGATGGGAGATAAATTAGGAGTTTGGGATTAACATATGTATGTTATTATATATATATATATATATATTAGATAAACAACAAGGATCTCCTGTATAGCACAGGGAACAATACTCAATATCTTATAGTACCCTATAAGAGAAAAGACCTTGGCCGACAAATGTCCGTCTAGTCAAAGCTATGGTTTTTCCAGTAGTCATGTATGGATGTGAGAGTTGGAACATAAAGAAAGCTGAGCGCTGAAGAATTGATGCTTTTGAACTGTGGTGTTGGAGAAGACTCTTGAGAGTCCCTTGAACTGCAAAGCAATCGAACCAGTCAATCCTAAAGGAAATCAGTCCTGAATATTCATTGGAAGGACTGATGCTGAAGCAGACGCTTCAATACTTTGGCCACCTGATGCAAAGAACTGACTCACTGGAAAAGACCCTGATGCTGGGAAAGATTGAAGGCAGAAGGGGATGACAGGATGACATGGTTGGATGGCATCACCGACTCAATGGACATGAGTTCAGGCAGGCTCTGGGAGTTGGTGATGGACAGGGAAGACTGGTGTGCTGCAGTCCATGGGGTTGCAAAGAGTTGGACATGACTGAGCGACTGAACTGAACTGAAGGGAAAAGAATCTAAAAAAGAATATATATATATGTATATATATGTATTACTTTTGTAGCACAAACTGGACGACTTAAAACCACAGAAATGTATTATTTCATGATTTTGGAGGCTGAAGCTCAAAATCAAGGTGTTTGCAGTTGGTTTCTCCTGGAAGTTCTGATGGAGAATCTTTTCTCTGTGCCTTTTCCCTCACTTTTGGTGGCTGCTTGGCATTCCTTGACTTGGTCACTCCAGTTTCTATCTCCATCTTCACATAATGCTCTACCTGTGTGTTTCTGTGTGTTCATATGGCCTTCTTATGAGGATACCAGTTGTTGGATTTAGGGCCTTCCTAATCCAGTATGACCTCATCCTAATGGACTCTATTCCAAATATGTTCACATTCTGAAGTTTTTATGTAGACATGAATTTTGGAGGGAAATATTTAATCCATGACACCCTCCAATCCATTTGCGCTCAGAAATATCAGTACATTTCATCAGAACATAGTGCTTATAAGGCCCAGGGTATATGTTTCATTTCAGGTACTGGACAGGTCAGTTTAGTTGGTTCTAGCCTGACAGTTACATATTTACCTTGAAATTTTATTCAAGTAATTAAAAAGGACTTGGATGGAATGGTACAAACCTACCCCTAAAGGCTACGAAAGTGAATGCCTACCTGATGGTTGGTAAGTAAGAACACTTTCTTTGATAACACGTGAGACACACTGGTTCATGTAACAAGGTGGTTGATGGCAAACGTGATTGGACCATAATGGATGCTAGAAATCATTACACTAAGGTTTCTTTTTTTTTAGAAATGGACAATAAATACCTTCTCCAGCTACCGTTCTATTGCTGGATGACACAAATTCTGAATCTTTGTTTTTTAGTTTGCTATGAAACTCGGTGAACCATCAACCCATTGTTACTAGCTTGTGCATCTGCACTGAACATAAAAATGATTAACACTAGTTTGAATTTGTACAGAACTTCCTTTTTGGAATCTTTATTTTTGGCAGATATATTGAAGGATTAGAGGAATCATATGATCTCAGACAGAATTTCAGCAAAAGACCAACCACATCAATCATACATTTTTATGCATGTAGGTAAATTTTCAATATGAGTATTTAGAAACAGCTAAGCTGATTTTTAGATATGCACCACATTGCTTTTTACTTTACTAGAAGATTTTTTTTGTTCTAGTTGAGACTTAAGGTGGCTTACAAAATTAGCACCATAAAGAAAAATGTAAATCAAAACAAACCAAAACAAAACAACCTCATTACTGGTAAGTGGACAGAGGCCACTTAGATATTGTGTAGGTACTTAGCTGGTGTTATCCTTTGTTAGAGATATATTGGCAATACCTTACAAGAATTTAAAGAGACTGTGTTCTGTCTAACTTAGCAGTTGCACTTTTAGGAATTTATCTTAAGGAAATAATCAAGACTGAGGGCAGATATTTTGATGTGTTCCTCATGTGTAGTTATGTTGCACTATTGTTTATAATGGCAAAGGATTGAAAATAATTTAAACATGCAACAAGTGGGAAACTGATTAACTTATAGTATGTTTTGTGGATATTTGCATTGTTTAAAATGATGTAGAATAGTATTTAAATCTATTGAAGACGTTTAATATATTGTTAAATCCAGAAAAGGCTTCCCAGTTGGATTGGTGGTAAAGGCTTCCCAGTTGGATTGGTGGAGAAGACACCAGAAATGCAGGTTCCATCCCTGTATCGGGAAGATCCTTTGGAGAAATGGCACCTTCTCCAGTATTTTTGCCTGGAGAATCCCGCGGACAGGGGAACCTGGTGGGCTACCATCCATAGCGTCGCAAAGAGTTAGACATGACTGAGTGACTAACACCTTTCACTGCATGCTTGGTTGTGTCTAACGGTACACAAATTCAGAAAACATGGTGTATACATATAGGGTGAAAACAAAATGCCAAAGGCCAGTAGAAAGTTGCTGCTGCTGCTGCTGCTAAGTCGCTTCAGTCGTGTCCGACTCTGTGCGACCCCATAGATGGCAGCCCACCAGGCTTCCCCGTCCCTGGCATTCTCCAGGCAAGAGTACTGGAGTGGGTTGCCATTACCTTCTCCCAATAGAAAGTTATGTACCAGTTAATACATTCTGCTTTACATAAGGGGATAGCCATAGGGTTTGGAAACACAAACAATACTGTTTTATTATTTTTTACAGATTTATATTAAGTAAATTACATTCTGTTATAGTATATATCAACAGATATAACTATATATTTACAGATATAACTGCCTTGATTACTTATTTCTTCTGGAGTATGCTAAAAGTATAGGTTTATTTAGTAAAAATGAGAGGGAGAAATCAGGCAACACACTGCAGATACCTCTGCTAGGATTAAGAAAAGTACTGTATTAACGAATCACACTCATTGCAACATGAACTATGCAATTGCTTCAAGGTTCTATTTCATGCAATCTTCAGGGACAAACCAAAGTTCACCCTAAAGGCTTTCTTAGGAAATGTTCAACCATCAAATCTTGTTAATGTTAATTAATTTCCACCTATGTGACAGTAGTGAGTTTTTTTATATCTAAGGTGCTTATGTCTCATCCAAATGGCTTGATAAGAACAAATGCAAACTTAAATTATGAATAGTTTCAAGAAAAACAAAGGATTAGTCATAATGACTGTAGGATGTTTGTAGTCAGGAAGGATGCTTCTTGTCCTCTACATATAGAAGACTTTCAATAAATACTTAATGATTATTTTATTGATGGCAAAATTGATTTACCACATCTTTCTTCCAAGTTATTTTTTCACATTAATAAATTAATATGATGTATTACAGGACAGTTTTCAGTAAGCCTAGATAATTTCAGTTCAGTTCAGTCACTCAGTTATGTCTGACTCTTTGCCACCCCATGGACTGCAGCACACCAAGCTTCCCTGTCCATCACCAACTCCTAGAGTTTGCTTAAACTCATGTCCATTGAGTCAGTGATGCCATCCAACCATCTCATCCTCTGTCATCCCCTTCTCCTCCTGCCTTCAATCTTTCCCAGCATTAGGGTCTTTTCCAGTGAGTCAGAACTTTGCAACAGGTGGCCGAAGTATTGAAGCGTCTGCTTCAGCATCAGTCCTTCCAATGAATATTCAGGACTGGTTCGATTGCTTTGCAATTCAAGGGACTCTCAAGAGTCTTCTCCAACACCACAGTTCAAAAGCATCAGTTCCTCAGCGCTCAGCTTTCTTTATGTTTCAACTCTCACATCCATACATGACTACTGGAAAAACCATACCTTTGACTAGACGGACCTTTGTTGGTAAAGTAATAACTCTGTTTTTTAATAGGCTGTCTAGGTTTGTCATAGCTTTTATTCCAAGAAGCAAGCATCTTTTAATTTCATGGCTGCAGTCATCAACTGCAGTGATTTTGAAGTCCAAGAAAATAAAGTCTGTCACTGTTTCCATTGTTTCCCCATCTATTTGCCATGAAGTGATGTGACTGGATGCCATGATCTTTGTTTTCTGAATGTTGAGTTTTAAGCCAACTTTTTCTTTCACTTAAGCCAACTCCTCTTTCACTTTCATCAAGAGGCTCTTTAGTTCCTCTTTGTTTTCTGCCATAAGGGTGGTGTCATCTGCATATCTGAGGTTATCGATATTTCTCCCGACAGTCTTGATTCCAGCTTGTGCTTCATCTAGCATGGCATCTTGCATGATGTACTCTGCCTATAAGTTAAATAAGCAGGTGACAGGGAACAGCCTTGACAACTCCTTTCCCAATTTTGAATCAGTTCATCGTTCCATGTCTGGTTCTAACTGTTGCTTCTTGACCTGCATACAGGTTTCTCAGGAGGTGGGTAAGGTGGTCTGGTATCCCCATCTCTTTAATAATTTTTCACAGTTTGTGGTGATCCAGACAGTCAAAGGCTTTGGCATAGTCAGTAAAGCAGAGTAGATGTTTTTCTGGAACTCTCTTGCTTTTTCAATGATCCAGCAGATGTTGGCAATTTGATCTCTGGTTCCTCTGCCCTTTCTAAATACAGCTTGTACATCTGGAAGTTCTAGGTTCACATACTGTTGAAGCCTAACTTGGGAGAATTTTGAGCATTATTTTGCTAGCGTGTGAGATGAGTGTAATTGTGTGGTAGTTTGAATGTTCTTTGGCATTTCCTTTCTTTGGGATTGGAATGAAAACTGACCTCTTCCAGTCCTGTGGCCACTGCTGAGTTTTCCAAATTTGTTGGCCTATTGAATGCAGCATTTCACAGCATTATCTTTTAGGATTTGAAATACGTCAGCTGGAATTCCATCACCTCCAGTAGCTTTTTTGTAGTGATGCTTCCTAAGGCTCACTTGACTTTGCATTCCAAGATGTCTGGCTGTAGGTAAGTGATCACACCATTGTGGTTATCTGGGTCATAAAGATCTTTTTCTGCATAGTTCTGTGTATACTTGCCACCTCTTCTTAATATCTTCTGCTTCTGTTAGGTCCATACCATTTCTGTCCTTTATTGCGCCTATTTTTGTATAAAATGTTCCTTTGGTATCTCTAATTTTCTTTAAGAGATCTCTAGTCTTTCCCATGCTATTGTTTTCCCCTATTTCTTGGCATTGATCACTGAGGAAGGCTTTCTTCTCTCTCTTTGCTATTCTTTGGAATTCTGCATTCAAATGGGTATATCTTTCCTTTTCTCCTTTGCCTTTTGCTCCTCTTCTTTTCTCAGCTATTTGTAAGGGCTCTGCAGACAACCATCCTGGGAATACATAGGCCTCTTTGATAACCTCTATTAAACAACCAAAGAAAAATATGAGAACTGTTTTACAACTGATTTTTCTGTTGAGTATTGACTTGACTGACAAGATGTGTAATTTGTTGGGGGCTCTGGGGTACCAAGAAACACTGTTGTGATTGTGTACTTTTATAGGGTGCATACCCATTACCTGCTCAATAATCATTGCTCTCCCTTCCTAGAGATGGAGACACCTGTTCCTTAAAAATATGCCTGTAGGACAGAATGTTGTGGCTGGCCTGGTTTTTTTCCCCACATTTTTTTGGTTTTGGCCACATAGTGCAGCTTATAGGATCTTTGTCTCCTGACCAGGGATAGACCCTGGGTCACCACAGTGAAAGCTGCCCAGTCCTAACCACTGGACTGCCAGGAAACTCCCCATTTCCCCACGTGTTTAATCCGACTTACCAGAAGTTTGTCTCTGTCAAAATTTTACCAGGTGAAAGTTTGTCTGCAGTGTAAGTTAACACAGAGAACAATAATTATTAAACAGCATTTCTACTGCACTAAAATTTCTTTCAATGCAAAAATAGGCATATGCATTCAAGAAGTTGTGAAGAGTGGAACAAATCGATGTCTGTTCAGGTAGAGGTGCAGCAGGTTTGGGAATCGACCCTTGCCGTTGGAGATTCCGTATGTGATGCTCAGTGCTTCAGTTGGACCACGTGATCCCTTCTGCCTGTAAAGGTTATTTTAGACTTTATCCCACTATTTATTTGTTTGTTTGATTATTTATTTTTGGTGTTCCAACAGTTTTGGGGGGGCTTCCCTTGTGACTCAACTGGTAAAGAATCTGCCTGCAATGCGGGAGACCTGGGTTCGATCCCTGGGTTGGGAAGATCCCTTGGAGGGAAAGGCTACTCACCCCAGTATTCTGGCCTGGAGAATTCCATGGACTGTATAGTCCATGGGGTCACAAAGACTTGGACATGACTGAGCAGCTTTCACTTCACTTACAACAATTTTTAATATAAACTTTCCAAATGTGAGAGTTGGACTATAAAGAAAGCTGAGCGCCGACTTGAGAGTCCCTTGGACTGCAAGGAGATCCAACCAGTCCATCCTAAAGGAGATCAGTCCTGGGTGTTCACTGGTCAGACTGATGTTGAAGCTGAAACTCCAATACTTTGGCCACCTGACGCGAAAGGCTGACTTATTTGAAAAGACCCTGATGCTGGGAAAGATTGAGGGCAGGAGGAGAAGGGGACGACAGAGGATGAGATGGCTGGATGGCATCACTGACTCAATGGACATGGGTTTGGGTGAATTCCGGGAGTTGGTGATGGACAGGGAGGCCTGGCATGCTGTGGTTCATGGGGCCACAAAGAGTTGGACACCACTGAGAGACTGAACTGAACTGAAACACACAAAAAAGTTGGCAGTAATGCATGGTGAACACCCATCTACCTACCATGTTAATCTATACTTAACATTTTTGCTGTACATGCCTTATCACATATCTATCCATTCATCTGTCAGTCTTTTAAAATAAAAACATTTTCAGAATAAGTTGCTAACATCAGATATTTCCTCCTAAATACTTCAGCATCCATAGCATTAACTGGAACTCAATTCTGTTTACAGTTCTTGTTGGGGTTAAATATTTTTAACATGAATGTTTCTCTTTTGGAAAATTTCTCATGATTAGTGACTGTCTAGTTCTTATTATGGCTATGTGGTTAATGTTTGCCTCCCCCTCCAAGGCTATAGGGACTGTTTGATGCTCAGTGTAGTGTGTATCTGGTAGAGAACACGTGGAAGTCAGAAAAAAATGGATGGAAGAGCTACAGAAATAGAAAGAAAAAGTAAATCATGTACCTCTTCAAGTCAGTTTAAATATTTGCTATTAGGACTATTGTTGCTGGGGTCATTTAAAGCCATTTTGGTAAATGGAGCAGGACATGCTTATTGAGGAAACTGCAATTTTACGTTGGTTCAGTTAAGAAATTAAAATGAAGTGGGGTGTGTACCATCACTGACTATTCTATAAGAGTAAGTTCCCAGGGTTCTGGATGTTTATTTGGTAAGGACCGCTAGAGTACCTCAGTTTGTAATTCTGACTCCTATCTCAACTCCATACTTGAGTCTCAGGTAACCAACTTTTTTTTCAAGATAAAATTTCATATGAAAAACCATGAGCCAGAGATATTGACCTAAATGCTAACTGACTACAAACCTCATATACGGGACATGAAAATAGACTCTTATTCTTTTTTTCTCGACCATGGAGAAACCTCCTTCCCACAGTGATTTCTTTTTTGCCATTCCTCCAATTCTTTTTGGTGGTACCATCTCTGAATTGGGATTACGTCTTTGTAAGAGACCTGGACTTTTGTGAAACTGCCATGTCTCCAGAGCATAAGGGAATTGTGTTAATCTTGTCCCCGGTGTTTCTAAAGGTGCCCAGTGTGATTCAAACTTCAAAGGTGGGAATCATTTTCACAGATGACAGTTAGCTACCTGGTAACTGCGATCTTGCTTTCTTGCCTTGTCACAGGAGCGAATGACAACTTGCATATGTCAGTGACAGCCTATATGCCAGCCAACAGTGCCCCATCCCCAGGATGTATTACTCCCCAAAACTTCTTTTCTGCTTGGTCAATCTAGTTAATTCTCAAAGATAACTGCAGACCTGACCTGATTTGAATGTCTTTGGGAAGAATCTGGCCTCACAGGACCTTCCCAGTTCAAATGGCAGGTTACAGAAATTCTTACACGAGTTAAGTCATTCCTTTGAGTTAAAACAGTACTTTCCCAGTATTTCTGTTCTGTGTTGCAAATTTAGGGGTATGGGAGGTGCTGCGGTAGACTCATGAAGTCACTTTTGTGAGAATGTTTTCTTCACAAGATTATCTGTGGATCAGACAAGGATCAGGGTAACTCGGAAAGCACTGTGACCTTGGGGAGGAGACGGAAGCTCTGAGATTCAGCGCCAGGGAAAGTAGGGGAGGACAAACTTCTCTATCACTGGGTTTTAGGCCACTTAGTGTCGCTCAGATCTCCCGCTCACTGATTTCTTTTCATGCTTCTCAGCACCCCCCCTAGTCTTCCCCAAGCTCCCGTTGCTGAGGCTGCTGCGCCGCTTTTCTCTTCCACCCCAACTCTCCGCGAGGTTCCCAGGAAAGCGCCGACCTCCTTTCCGCCTGGACGTCCCATCGCGCAGCCCGGCTTTCTGCTTGGCGCTTCCTCCAGTCCTCCGAAGGCGAGTGAAACAAGACTCCTCCATCGTGGATGGAATACGATGCTTAACAACGCACCCTCAATTGTCAGCTCTAGCTTTTTCCCCTATGCCCAAGGCTTTTGACCATCTCTGCACAAATAATAAGACTCAGAGCCCAGAACCTGAAAAACCAACCGCTGATTAGTGTCCTTTCTTCCCCGCCAGTGAAAAGCAATCCGGTTCCAGCGCTAATGCTATGTATCTTGCAGTCGGATCTTCGCCGACACAAACCGACGCCGCTGTTCCCTCGCCGAGCCCGCGGTGGTCTTGTCACCGTGGGCGGCCCCCGCCTCCCTCCAGGGCCTGGGCCTCTGCCGGCCTCCAGCCCGTGGATCTCGCCGCCCCGCCTCCGGCTCCGTCGCGGCCACCATTGGTGCAGGTCCGCCCCAGAAGGAAGCCCATTGGCCGGCCGGGCCGTCCTTTACCCAGCGCATTCCGCCGCCTGCAGGCTTGCGGGGAAACTTCCTTATTATTGTGACGCCGAAATCGGAGAAACCCTGAGCCGGGTCGGTGGAGCTGTCACAGCCGGAATCCCGAGCGGCGGTTCGACTGCCGCCGAGGTGCGCGGGGCGGGGGCTGGGGTTCTAGGAAGGAGGGCGCCGCGGAGCTGCAGCCGCGCTCCCGCCGCGTTCGGCGCGGCTCTGCTGTCGGCGCTTGGCT
The DNA here is from genome assembly GCF_963930625.1 of Muntiacus reevesi. NCBI lineage: Eukaryota > Metazoa > Chordata > Mammalia > Artiodactyla > Cervidae > Muntiacus > Muntiacus reevesi. The sequence goes on along the minus strand of NC_089264.1, from coordinate 34,524,278 downwards.
CCCGGAGGGGCGGCTGCGGCTGCGGGGCGCTTTCCGCGGCGACCCGGAGCCAGGGGCGCGGGGAGGTCGGGGCGCGGCGCCTTCAGTGCCTGCGGGACACGGGCGGCGGGGCTGCGCCGGGCCGGGCGCCCCTCCGCCTCGTCTACGCCTTCCAGGCGTTCTCGGAGCTCTCCTTCTGACCTGAAGAGCCCAAGCGCCCGGAGAAGCCGGAAGCCGCTTTAAAGACGGGAGCGCCCCCAACCCCGACTATGCCGCCTGCAAACTGGGAGGAATTGCGACGCAGAAAGTCAAAAAGAGGATCCTCCCCTTCCTCCTCGCCTGCCCCTATTTAAATTCGGGGGCTCGGGTGACACCGTTGCGGTGAAGGGCCCGGAAGCTTCCCCGCGAAATGGGAGCCGCCGAGGCCTCTGCGTTTTGAGGGACTCCGGCTGCCGCGAGGAGTTTGGTCTGGGGGCTCGGCGGCCGGGTTCCCGGCACCACCCACTTCGCTGAGCCGGGCCGGCTTCGCCTGGTCGGAGTCCGCCTCCTGGGCGGAGCTGGGGCGAGCGTGTGTGTGGACACGTGCGTGAGTGTGTGTGTGTGTGTGTGTGTGTGTGTGTGTGTGTGTGTGTGTGTGTGTGTGTGTGTGTGTGTGTGTGTGCGCGCGCGCGGACACGTAAGTGCGCGGACGGTCGCGGGGGTGTCAGGAACTGGGACGCTCGGGGGCAGGTGGCACTTTGAGTCCTTTGTGAACTGTGGAGTGGGCACACCGGGATAACTGGCGGAGAAGGGCATGTGTAACCTGAAACAGACCGACCCGGAGCTGCCGTAGAGCCCGCACCGAAAAGCAACTGTGGTTTGATTCGGGGTATGCTCCGTGGCACCGGGAAAACGTGTATTTGAACTTTGCTTCTGGTGTCTGTGTTGCTGGTTGTTTTCTGATTGCACTTTACTTTAGCTTTTAAGTCAGCCCCATTTGGAAGTATCTTAAATTCAGAGCTAAGCCTTCCAGGATTTTGCTTGCATTCATTACGCACGAAATGCTTTAGGAAAGACGATTCAAGCGCTCTCTTCCATTTTTGTGTCTCCTGACTCTTTCCACAAATAGGAAGCTATTTCTAGAATCTTTCATCTGATGATTTGATAACATCAAGTGGGCTGCTTTTTAAACTCCAGACTGAGGAGAAAGAAAAGCGAAATAAAATGAGAATTAGCACCCTTTTAAAATGCAGTGACTGAAGAGAGATGCTGTCTTGTTTTAGTGGGAGATTACTGTGAAACTGTCTCTTTTCCTACTTTCTTTTACGCGGGGGGTGGGGGGGGGTACGGCATTGTATGTTAGAAAAGGGGAGTAATATATTTAACCCCCTTTTAAATCAAAACAGAAAAATTACACATCATTGTCTGACCGCATGGAGGCTAGGAACCTTCTGGAGAAAGGATGCAGGAATCAAAGAGGAAGACTAGAAACCTCTTTGACAGAACTCCTCTGGCATGAAAGAAAGAAACAGTTAGCAGGCAGTTTTACTTTTTCAGTAAATAGTTGGGATTTTATTTTTGAAAAAAGAAACAGATTTCAGAACGTTCCAAATGGTGTGGTTGGAGCCATTGGTTATAGCATTTCATGCTGAGTAACAAATCTAAATTTCTTAAGATCCCTGTAATTAAAGCTTTTTTCCCCTCTACATAATGAGAGTTGCACCACTATTAGAGATGCAAGATAGTTTTGTTTCCGTTTCAGAAATAAAAGTAATATTCTTCAAATTTCATGGCAGTTTCTTACATTATGTAGAAATAAAGTTATGATTATAGTATCTTAAAATCATACAGCACTTTTTTTTTTTTTTGAGAGACTAAGGTGCCTCTCAGTCCCATCTTGTTTTGCCTGAAAGAGGATGTGGTGATGAGAAGGAAGGAAAAATAAGGAAGGCTTACAAAACAGTTGTGGCAAAATACGCTATAATATGTGTGGTGCATGGAAAAGTGGAGGAAAATATTGAATTTTTTTCAAAAATTATCTTTTTTAACCTAAATGGGAGATTTTAAAATAACTCTATTTTTACTTTTACATCTACTTACAAATGCTAGGAATTTTTAAAGGTGCTGTCTATGTCTCTAGGTTCACTTTTAGCATCATGCTCTAACCAGCTGAGCTAACAGTCCAGTTAACTGTAAGTTCCCTTTTAGAGGTAACATCTTCATAGTTGGTTAATGGTTATATTATTAGCATTTAACCAAACTCCAGTCCTGAGTTAAAATATGTGGGGCCTATTCAAGCTTGCATAATTTAAATATATTTTCTTTTCAGAAGTTTACATTTCCTTTTGTTTTCAGTAACTTGAATGCACTTTGTAGCATTCTGTTAATATTATTAATGTTCATTGTTTTTTTCTTTGCTTTGCAGATCTGCAGGGTGAAGTGGAACCAATCTGGCTTAAGTAACTGATGCCAAGTGTGTTACCCGTGGTAAGTTACTTTATTTCTCTGAACCTCAGTTTCCTCATCTTGTACTTGGGGATAATATCTAACTCCCAGAACGGGTAAGAGGATTAAAGAGGATAATCTACGTAAAGGACTTAGATTAATATAGCTGCCTAGAGAGGGACCTTAACAAATCCTTACTGGCTTCTTCCGCTGTGATCGAGAGAAGAGAACAAGGTGAGCCCAGGAAGTAGGAGACCTAGTTTCTGGTCTCAACTTCAACCAGTTACTTCTCAGAGGACCGAAGTTAACTTCAGCTGCCATTAAAATGAGGTTAAAAATGTCAGTCTCTTGCCTAGAGGTTGGATCAAACGGACTTTTAAGTTCTCTATAATAAGATGATCCCTTTGATGGGATAACTCTGTCCCCTTTAGACATTTACAACATTTAGAAATAGTACTTGCTGGTGTCAAAGGCGTGTGTTTATGTGTATGAGCCCGTAAGTGAACTAATTTTATTATGAGGTTGGGTGGACATGAAGAGAAGCCTGGCTAAGTCTGTTGAGATGGCCTCGCTCATCCCTTCTACCTCTGGCTGGCACAGGTTCTAATTCAAGTTGTCTGTAAAGACCACCATCAGCTAATATGAGTCAGCTAATATGAACTCACTCACTGTGTGCAACATCTTCTTTTAACGTTTGTTTTTAAAATCAGAGAAGGAAGATAGCTTGACTTTGTTTTATTTGAGTGGTGGTATAGCATTGTGTTTAATAAGGGCATGGGCTTTGGAGTCTGGGAGATGATATTTGAATCCTGCCTTTGCCACTTTAAGTAAGTTGCCCCCACAGCTATAGCTAGTACTTATCTATGTGTTCCTGGGCAAGTGACTTAACCTTGCTAAGTGTTGAGGCTATTGTAAAGGATAAATTAAATAATCTGTGTGAAGTTTTTAGCACAGACTCAGACACATAGTAGGCTTGCAGTAGTGGTGACTATTGCTTTTTCTTTATTCAGCAGCTACTTATCAAGCTCTTCCTGTGTGCCAAACACTATTCTAGCTTCTAGGGGTAGAGAAATGAACAGAGAGACTCAGTCCTTCCTTAATGGAGCTTCCATTCCTCAGCTTTAGCATTGAGAAAACACCACTTTTTAAAGACAGCTTGGATTGTAAAAGGCATTCTGTTTTCAGATCTGTGAGGGAAAGCACATTTAGAGTGGAGGAAATACATTTTTTTGGTTACATCTAAGGGAATGTATATCTGATATTACCTGGCAGACAAAAGCTAGCAACTTTAGATTGTGAGAATTCTGGTTTTCTCAGATTTGGGTTCTGTTCTCTAGGCACTTAAGTAGCATCTACTGTGCTCCTTTGTTATGCTGGGTACTGGAGATGCACAGATTAGTAAAACCTGGTTCCCTTCATGGAGTAGCTCTCAGTCTGCACATGGATGGGGAATTGGGGGTGAGATGCAGGAAGCAGTGATCCTACCTTAATAGTACTTTTCTTCTTCTTATATTGTGACATATCTGAAAGCATAAAGCAGTAAGTGTAATACATGTGCTGCAAACAACAATAAAAGGGCAGAAACAGAACATCAGCCACATCACTGAAGCTCGCTCTACGCTCCTTCCAGATAGTACCCTCCATTGCTACATATATTAATACAAAATCTCGCTTGGTCTTTGTATTAATATTGGCTGTTTTTAAAATTTTTTTAACTTTAGCACCACTAATGTTTTTCTTCAAATACTTGTTAACACTTGTGTTTGGACCTTGTAAAAATGCATCACATTCTGCGTTCCGTATTCTTTTGTGACTTTTTCCTTGCCTCAGCACCATTTTGTTGTTTGTTTTTGTATTTTTTTAATTTATTTTTATTAGTTGGAGGCTAATTACTTTACAATATTGTAGTGATTTTTGCCATACATTGACATGAATCAGCCATGGATTTACATGTGTTCCGCATCCTGATGCCCCCTCCAGCCTCCCTCTTCATCCCATCCCTCTGGGTCTTCCCAGTGCACCAGCCCTGAGCACTTGTCTCATGCATCCAGCCTAGGCTCAGCACCATTTTTTAAGATGTAGCAGAACTGATGCTTATAGATGGAATTAATTTCTTTTTCACTGATGTGCAGTATTCCATCCTATGCATGTGCTGCAGCTTATCCATTTTCTTATAAGTGGACTTCTGGGTTGTCTCTGTTCTATGTATTTCAAACAATCCTGAATTGAGCATTCTTGTGCATATATCTTGGGGCATATATTATGGGTTTCTTGTTGCATTATATATTAGGATAGCCACTAGCCATATGTGACTACTTATATTAAAATTAAATGAAATTAAAGTTTCAGCTCATCATTAGCCACATTTCAAGTGCTCAGTAGTCACATATGGCTGGTGGCTCCCATATTGGACAGGACAGATACCTAACATTTCCATCACAAAATTCTCAGTTTCCAGGTTTTACCCCATTTTTGATCTCCAGTTCTCAGCACTGTGAAGGGACACTGTAGGTCCTTGGTAAGTTGGACAGTGCTGGTCCTATATCTAGGAATTTAATTACTGTGCCATGGGGTATTTACATCTTCATCTTCACTAGGTGATAATGTACACTTGTTTTCCAAAGTGGTTCTGCCAACTTATACTTCTACCAGCTGTGGGTCAGAGTCCTGGTTGCTTTGTGTCCTTGACTTGGCACTGTTAGACTTTTTAATGCCTGCCTATCTGGTCAAGTGTCTTTTTCTGAAGGCAGTTTATGGCTTATGCACACAATGGAAAGATCATCCTTCTAGTATGAATCCCAGCCCCAGGTAGTAAAGAAGATGCCACCTGGGGCAGAGTCATCAGGGGAGGGGTAGGAATGTTTCCTGTGTCGGCTAAAAGGGCCAGAAGACCAAAGTCCATTTGAAGTCGGAAACAAGCAAGGAGTGGACTGACGTTGTTGGAAACTTCTCTCTGCCTTTTGGGCTATTTCTGCCTATGGCAGTAAACTTTCTGACAGTAAAGTATGTCGTTAGAATAAATCTTTGTTACTGGAGCTAATTCTGCGTTTGAGTTTTGACTCCAGATTTATTTAAAGCTTGGATCTGGGGAGTGCCTGCAGAGCATTGGAGACTGGGACAGTCCCTTTTCCTGCTGTTGGAAAAGACCTGCCCTTTCCCACACACCATTCAGGACAGGGCTCCTGAGTTTGTTTGAAACGAAGCTTATCCCTGTCATAAATGAGATTAGAAGTCCTACCTGAGTGTTATTTATATTTAGATTTTAGTGATTTTTCAAAGAACCAAGAATCAGTTGTTAGGTTGATGTTTGCATAGTCTGATTAGTAAGACAGAGTTTAGGAGTTGCAGCTTGTCTTTTAGTGTTCAGCTCTCTGAGACTGATAAAAGGAGATTTATGTACCTACCTTGAGTCCCTTGCAGTGAAGCACAGAGAAAAAACATGTAAAAACCTTGTCCTTGCAACATCAGATTTCCCATGTGAAAGTTCTGCCTGCCAGCGGTCGTGCAGCCTTGGCGGAACAGCAGATGCTAACCACAGGAAGAAGGCAGTCACAAGCCCAGCCCGCTGAGGAGCTGCCCTGTGTTCTGAGTCCTCCGAAGAGCACCCGGAGTAGGAGTCACAGTGCCTGCAGCCTCTGACAGTTACCCTGAGTGCTGAGAGCCAGGCTCAGCACTTGGTACAGCCCCGTTTCTCTTTTTGCCGTTTTAGGGACAGGAAATGGGCTTAGAGTGGTTAAACATCTTCCCCAAAGTTTCACAGCTAGGACGTGGTTAATTCAGGACTTGAACTGTAGTCCTTTTGACCCTTGTGAAAGTTGCTCAATCGTGTCTGACTCTTTGCAACCCCATGGATAGTCCATGGAATTCTCCAGGCCACAATACTGGAGTGGGTAGCTTTTCCTTTTTTTAGGGGATCTTCCCAACCCAGGAATCAAACCCCGGTCTCCTACATTGCAGGCGGATTCTTTACTGTCTGAGCCACCTTAACCAAGAATAGATGAGGAGAGGCACTGGGAAAAGAAGGAGGTGTGATGTGAAGGGAACAGAAGGTTCATCTTTCTTCCTTTTGTGATAGAGAGGTAAGAGACAAGAAATGGAGAGGCCAGGCTGAAGTGGCACGGGACAGCCAAGGTGGCTGGTTTGGGTGCTGAGCCAGCGTGTAGTCCTGTATTCTTCTGCAGCACATTTTTTTTCTTTCTTTTTTTTTTTTTTTTTGACTGCGTGGCCAGGATCTTAGATTCCTAACCAGGGATCAAACCCGAATCCGTAGAAGTGAAAGTGCAGAGTCTTAACTACTAGACAGCCAGGGAATGCCCCCGCACCCCCGCCTTTTTTCCCCCAGCAGCACCTTTTGTAATGGTGTGTTTTGAAGGGAGGTAAAAGATTCTACTCCTCTGGAAGCAAGGGAGAGACAATGAGTGAGGAAAAATGGGAGGAAGGACACAGGAGATCAAAATGCCAGTTTATGAAGAACATTGCCAAAGGTAGATCTTTGAATTCATGGACACCAGTAGCTACTAAATATGGGGGTTCCACCAGAGTGTACTTTAAGTGAAAGCTATGTTAATGTCTGACTTCTCTTGGACACAGTGAACTTCTCTCCTGACAGCTAGATGATTTTAGTACCTTCTGCTCTAGCTTCGGCAGAGCATTGTGATGAGCTGGACTGTATCTCCAATGAAGGTTAATAATTCATTCATAGAAATGTATTTTATCTGTGGTTGCTCTTTAGTTACCCCTGAATTAGTTTTCATTTGACTACTTGAAGATTGCATTACTATAACTCAGGTGGGAAGAATTTTAACAATAGCCCTATTTATCTTTTTCCGTAAATGGTTTCTACTAGTCAGTGAGAGATGAGGCCATACCTCAGGCTGCTTACCGAGGCTTGCAGTTGTCCAGAGCACCCAGAGTTCAGCTGACTCTCAAGGATTGAATCGCTGGTAGCACAGATGGTAAAGAATCCACCTGCAATGCAGGAGACTTGGTTCGATCCCTGTGTCAGGAAGATCCCCTGTAGAAGAGAATGGCTATACACTCCAGTATTCTTGCCTGGAGACTCCTATCGACAAGAGGAGTAGCCTGGTGGGCTATAGTCTGTGGGGTCTCAAAGAGTTGGACATGACTGAGCGACTAACACTCTTACTTTCACACTTTTAAACAAACTTGTAAGAAACTGATGGATCCAGGATGCCAAATTAATAGTGAAAAGTAGAAACTCCAGGAAGGCTGGGATGCTTTGGTCAGCTACTCATAGTATTCTTTTCCCATACTTGGATCTGCTTTGGAAATCGGTTATTTAAGCTTGCTTATTAATCATGGAATCTGTGCAGGGCAAGTGGCTGGGTAAATTTATTGATTAGTGTTATGGAGTCTACCCATCTGCACTACTGGGCAGTAATTACTTAGCAGATCAGTCAGCTTGACTGAATATGGTACCCTTTCTCCCTGGACAGTGCCAGAGATATTGGGGAGTTCTGACTCTCTGGCTGTCCTTTTTCTAGGCTTTAGCATACTAGTCAAGAGCATATTCTTGGACTTAAATTCTAGTTCTGCCACTACCTTGTTCTGTGATTTAGGCAAGTCACTTCAGCTCTTTCTGTCTCACTTTTTTTATCTTTATTCTTTTTTTGTCTTCACTTTCTCCATCTACAAATTTGAGTTGATAATGGTAGTACCTACCTCATAGAAGATTAAATGATTTAATACCTGTGAATCATGTAGAAAAGTGCTGGACTCAGCATAAGCTCAGATGAAGTGTTATCTGCTATTATTACTAAAGTATAATTTTTCTGCTATCAGTCAGGAGTTTTTTTTTCTCAAGTGACAGAGATCCACTTAGACAAACTTAAGCAAACAAAGAAGGGTCTCATTAAACTGCATAGAGTTGATTCTCATAGTAGTTAACTTCTATGAAGTTGCTGCAAAGACCAAATTAGTGAAGACTGAGCCATTTTGCCCCCAGGGAGACACAGGGTTAGTTTCCTGCTGAGATCCTCTATGTCAAAGATCAATACACAACTCTGTATTATGTGAATTTAAGTGTGTTTCTGGGGAGAATTCCATAGCAATCCAGTGGTTAGGACTATGTGGTTTCACTGCCCAGGTTTAATCCCTGGTTGGGGAACCAAGATCCCACAGTCTCCTGGTATGGCCAGTGACGGCAGGGGGTGTTGGGGGGGTGGGGGTGTGTTTCTGTTTAGATATCTTATTCGATGAATATTTCTTACAAATGATTAACTCTATACAGTATTTCTTTATAAAGTCAGGAAGAGGTTTTTTTTGTTTCTTTTTTTAAAAACGTTTTCCTGAATGCTGGGTAAATTTCTTTGGGTTTCAGCCTTGCAATGCTGCTGTCTGATACACTCTATGATCAGGCATCGTCTCATGAATCTACAGATTCAGTTGCTTTTCTATCACTTCTGTGGCTTCATTATGCGCTATAGATGTTAATTCAGCACTTTCCTAAATGGTCACATGTACAGATCAGTGCATTTCCTCCTTTTTTTTTTTTTTTAATTAGCCCTGGACTCACAGGCAGCAGCACTGGAACTCATGCATGAACAGAGCTCATCTATCAGATGTATTATCTTTGGCCTTCTCTGAGTGTTTGGGCCAGGGTCATGCTCACCTCTGTGCAGGAGGACGTAGGGTTGTTACCAGATAAAGAGACACAGTTCAGTTCAGTTCAGGTGCTCAGTTGCGCCCAGCTCAGCGACCCCATGGACTGCAGCTCGTCAGGTTACCTTGTCCATCACCGGTTCCTGGAACTTACTCAAACTCATGTTCATCGAGTTGGTGATGCCATCCAACCATCTCATCGTCTGTCTTCCCCTTCTCTTCCGGCCTTCAGTATTTACCAGCATCAGGGTCTTTGCCAATGAGTCAGTTCTTTGCATCAGGTGGCCAAAATATTGAAGTTTCAGCTTCAGCATCAGTCCTTCCAATGAATATTCAGGACTGATTTCCTTTGGAATGGACTGGTTTGATCTCCTTCAGTCCAAGGGACTCTCAAGTCTTCTCCAGCACCACAGTTCAAAAGCATCAATTCTTCGGTGCTCAGCTTTCTTTATAGTCCAACTCTCACATCCATACATGACTACTGGAAACACCATAACTTTGATAAGATGGACCTTTGTTGGCAAAGTAGTGTCTCTGCTTTTTAATATGCTGTCTAGGTTAGTCATAGCTTTTCTTCAAAGGAGCAAGCATCTTTTAATTTCATGGCTGCAGTCACCATGTGCAGTGATTTTGGAGCCCCCAAAATAAAGTCTGTCACTGTTTGCATTGTTTCCTCATCTATTTCCCATGAAGTGATGGGACCAGATGCCATGATCTTCATTTTTAAATGTTGAGTTTTAAGTCAACTTTTTCACTCTCCCCTTTCATTTTCATCAAGAGGCTCTTTAGTTCCTCATCTCTTTTTGCAATAACGGTGGTGTCATCTGCATATCTGAGGTTTTTGATATTTCTCCTGGCAATCTTGGTTCCAGCTTGTGCTTCATCCAGCCTGGCGTTTCTCATGATGTACTCTGTATATAAGTTAAATAAGTAGGGTGACAATATACAGCCTTGATGTACTCCTTTCCTAACTTGGAACCAGTCTGTTCCATGTCCAGTTCTGACTGTTGCTTCCTGACCTGCATACAGATTTCTTAGGAAACAGGTCAGGTGGTCTGGTATTCCCATCTCTTTAAGAATTTTTCAGTTTGTGGTGATCCACACAGTCAAAGGCTTTGGCATAGTCAATAAAGGAGAAGTAGATGTTTTCCTCGGAGAAGGCAGTGGCACCCCACTCCACTGCTCTTGCCTGGAAAATCCCATGGACGGAGGAGCCTGGGAGGCTGTGGTCCATGGGGTCGCTAAGAGTGGGACACGACTGAGCGACTTCACTTTCACTTTTCACTTTCATGCATTGGAGAAGGAAATGGCAACCCACTCCAGTGTTCTTGCCTGGAGAATCCCAGAGACAGGGGAGCCTGGTTGGCAGCCGCCTATGGGGTCGCACAGAGTCGGACACGACTGAAGTGACTTAGCAGCGGCAGCAGATGTTTTCCTGGAACTCTGTTGCTTTTTTGATGATCCAACGGATGTTGGCAATTTGGTCTCTGGTTCCTCTGCCTTTTCTAAATACAGCTTGAACATCTGGAAGTTCACGTTTCACATTCTGTTGAAGCCTGGCTTGGAGAATTTTGAGGATTACTTTGCTAGCGTCTGAGATGAGTACAATTGTGCGGTAGTTTGAACATTCTTTGGCATTGCCTTTCTTTGACATTGGAAAGAAACTGACCTTTTCCAGTCCTGTGGCCACTGCTGAGTTTTCCAAATTTGCTGGTGTATTGAGTGTAGCACTTTCACAGCATCATCTTTTAGGATTTGAAATAGCTCAACTGGAATTCCATCACTTCCACCAGCTTTTTTGTAGTGATGCTTCCTAAGGCATTCTTGACATCGCATTTCAGGATGTCTGACTCTAGGTGAGTGATCACACCATTGTGGTTATCTGGATCATGAAGATCTTTTTTGTATAGTTCTTCTGTGTATTGTTGCCACCTCTTCTTAATATCTTCTGCTTCTGTTAGGTCCATACCACTTCTGTCCTTTATTGTGCCTATCCTTGCATAAAATGTTCCCTTGGTATTTCTAATATTCTTGAAGAAGAGATTGCTAGTCTTTCCCATTCTATTGTTTTCCTCTGTTTCTTTGCACTGATCACTAAGGAAGGCTTTCTTATCTCTCCTTGCTATTCTTTGGAATTCTGCATTCCAATGGGAATATCTTTCCTTTTCTCCTTTGCTTTTCGCTTCTCTTCTTTTCACAGCTATTTGTAAGGCCTCCTCAGACAGCCATTTTGCTTTTTTGCATTTCTTTTTCTTGGGGATCGTCTTGATTCCTTCTCCTGTACAATGACATGAACATCCATCCATAGTTCTTCAGGCACTCTATCATATAATCCTTTGAATCTATTTGTCACTTTCACTGTATAATCGTAAGGGATTTCATTGATGTCATACCTGAATGGTCTAGTGGTTTTCCCTGCTTTCTTCAATTTAAGTCTTACTTTGGCAGTAAGGAGTTCATAATCTGAGCCACAATCCGCTCCTGGTCTTGTTTTTGCTGACTGTATGTAGCTTCTCCATCTTTGGCTGCAAAGAATATAACCAATCTGAATTTGGTATTGACCATCTGGTGATGTCCATGTGTAGAGTCTTCTCTTGTGTTGCTGGAAGAGGGTGTTTGCTATGACCAGTGCATTCTCTTGGCAAAACTCTATATTAGCCTTTGCCCTGCTTCATTCTGTACTCCAAGGCCAAATTTGCCTGTTACTCCAGGTATCTCTTGACTTCCTACTTTTGCATTCCAGTCCCCTTTAATGAAAAGGACATCTTTTTTGGGTGTTAGTCCAGGATGGTCTTGTAGGTCTTCATAGAACCGTTCAACTTCAGCTTCTTCAGCATTACTGGTCAGAGCACAGGCTTGGATTACTGTGATGTTGAATGGTTTGCCTTAGAAATGAACAGAGATCATTCTGCCGTTTTTGAGATTGCATCCAAGTACTGCATTTTGGACTCTTTTGTTGACTGTGACAGCTGCTCCATTTCTTCTAAGAGATTCTTGCCCACTGTAGTAGTTATAATGGTCATCTGAGGTAAATTCACCCATTCTGGTCCATTTTAGCTCACTGACTCCTACAATGTCGATGTTCACTCTTGCCATCTCCTGTTTGATCACTTCCAATTTACCTTGATTCATGGACCTCACGTTCCAGGTTCCTGTGCAATATTGCTCTTTACAGCATTGGACTTTACTTCCAGCACCAGTGACATCCACAGCTGGGTGGTGTTTTTGCTTTTACTCCGTCCCTTCATTCTTTCTGGAGTTATTTCTCCACTCTTCTCCAGTAGCATATTGGCCACCTACTGACCTGGAGAGTTCATCTTTCGGTGTCCTCTCTTTTTGCCTTGTCATACTGTTCATAGGGTTCTCAAAGAGAGACAGAGATTAGACAAAAGGGAAGTCGATAACACCTTTGAGGCATTTATTTTGAGCAAAGCTTCCTTCTTCAGAAAGGTTGCACCATCTTGGGTTGCAGCTTTCTCTTATGTTTGCTTTTCAGTCATGGCCTCTATCCCCTTTTTATTGGATGAATAACATTCCTTTTTATTTTTTTGATGAGTACTGTCTGTTGATGGATATGTGGGTTGTTGCTGTTTTAGTTTCATATGAATAAAGCTGCTGTGAGCATTGTTTATAGATCTTTGCTTATATAGACATACAGTCTTGCTTCTTGGTACAATATTTCTAGACATATTGTACTTTGGCTGGTTAAGGGGACCGGTTAATGCTACAACTGCCTAATCTCATCCTGTATCTCTCAATGTGGAGTACTTTCATTCTCAGAGGGCAGTTTTTTTTATTCAAGTTTCTAAGACACCGTGTGTTCTATACTGACTACGTCATTCCATATGTTTTTGTGCGTGTTCTTGCTTCTTTGCATGTAGCATGTTAGTCGCTCACTCGTGTCGGACTCTGCGACTCCATGGACTGCAGCCCACCAGGCTCCTCTGTCCATGAGATTTTCCAGGCAAGGATACTGGAGTGGGTTGCCATTTCCTTCTCCAGGGGATCTTCCCAACCCAGGGATCGAACCTGGGTCTTCTGCACTGCAGGTGGATTCTTTACTGACTGAGCTACAAGGGAAGCCCCTTACTTCTTTAGGTGAAATGTAAATCTGCTTGGGTGGCAGTGTAACCTGCTGGGTAAGAGTGTGCACATTAGCACCAGGCCTGGATTCATAGCCTGGTTCTGTTCCTTCCAGCTCTGTGACCTTGGGAATGCTTCTTAATCTCTCTGAGCCTTGCTTTATCTGAAAATGAAGCTAAAAATAGTGCTTAGGGCAGAGTTGTTAAGATGAAAAGAGATAATGATATAAAAGGCTTATTAGCACAGTGACGGTGGTATAGGCAGCACTGTGATTGTTTATATAATTATTGGTAGGAGAGATAAGATAAACTCATGAAACATTAAAAATGAAGAAAGAAATTAGTATAAATACAGCAGCTGGGCAGGCTGGGAAAATTAAATTAATGACTAGATTATATGATCTTGCTTCTGGTGTAAAATGTCTATCCTACCTCCACCCCACCCCCATTCCCTCCCTAGTTAGCATTTTATCTCTCCTCCCATCTTTCCCATCACTACATTTAGCTCAAAGAATAATATTTAAGTTTAAGATTTTATTTTAGTTTTAGTCTCTACACAGAAATAAAAGGCAGAAGCAGAGCTTCCTGATTAAGACAGTAAATTAAGATGCAGTTTTATATTTTATTTTGGGCCTTTTTATGCCTTTCCAGAAATCCTGACGAGTTCAAGCAGTCATATAGTATTATATAGGTAGTCAGATACCATTCCATTGTTTGGAAACCCCACACTTCGTTTCATCAATTGATGGGAATTTTTGTTATTTTCACCTTTTGGTACTACTATGAGCACTACTGCTGTGAGCATTCATGTGCATTTTTTGTGGAAATATGTTTATAATTCTCTTGTATATATATCTCGGAGTGAAATTATTGGATCCTAAGGTAACTGTGTTTAGCCTTTTGAGGAACTTCGAGACTGTTTTCCATTTACATTCCTACCAGCAAGGTAGGAGGGTTCTAATTTATCCACATCTTCGCCAGCATTTGTTATTATCTGTTCTGTTCTTTTCTGATTATAGCCATCCTGTTGTTGTTTGTTTAGAAGCTAGTATGTCTGACTCTTTTACAACTCCATGGACTGTAGCCTGCCAGGCTCCTCTGTCCATGGGATTTCCCAGGCAAGAATACTAGAGTGGGTTGCCATTTTCTTCTCCAGGGGATCTTCTCTACCTTCTCCTGCATTGCAGGTGGATTCTTTACCACTGAGTCACCAGGGAAGCCCTATAGCCCTCCTAGTGGGTGCAAACTGGTAGAGAGAGAGAGAGATGAGCTTTCATTTTTGCTTGTATACAAGGGAAACATGAATTTTTAAATGGTAGTAAAACTTTGGGGTAGTCAGCTATAATCAGCCAAAGTTTGAATACCTGCTAAGTCAGAGCGGTATATATTGTGCTGTGGTCTGTGCCTGAGGCAGTTAAAATCTGGCTGAGGAGTTCAGTTGTAAAAGGTAGAGAAAGATTCCATCAAGGCATTATAGTAATTGTGTCAGAGGGATGCAGGCTGACTGTGGCTGGAATGGTCCCCAGAGGTTCTCAGGTAGGAAGTGAAGCTTGACCCACATCCTGAAGGATGTGTGAGAGGGAATGGCAGAGAAGATAACATTTTTTTTTTCTCATTGCTCATGTTTGAGTGGTGAATTATTATAAGCTAACAATTGACTCCATAAGGGAATTAGTTCAAACTTAAAAAAAAAAAGACCCTCCCCCACCCCCTGCCGGAAAACTCAAAGGAAAACTCAAAGGAAAACTACAACAAGAAAGGGTAAGGTGAAGTCACGAGGGTAATTTCAAAATAGGTATTGCTATCGTGCTCTGCAAAAATTGTTTCAACAGGTCACCTGAACTCAGTTCATCAGTGATCCGAAAACCGCATTCTGTGTTCACTGTTCCTTGACAGAAAGCAAAATTTATTTAGAAATTTTAAAAACTTACCAAAACACAAAAATAGCATTATTACTGTAACTACTGAAGCAATATTAATACGTTTTATTTTGAGATCCAAGGTATATGAAGACTATTAAGGGGAAAGCTTTTTAAAATTGATGACGTTTATTCCTTAAAGTGACTTTTTTCTGACTCTCCATCCCTTTGTTTTGAAGCTTTCTCCTAGGCCCATGACTTCCTGAACCACGAGAACAATGTTATGTTGGGGGTATTGGTCTCTGGGCCAACCTGGGATCAGCCCTAGCCTGCAGGGCGTTGTGGCGGAGCCACAGGTGTGTGGCTTTATATCCGACAGAAGCGTCAAGGAAGTGGCCTGTGGAGGAAACCACTCCGTGTTCCTGCTGGAGGATGGCGAGGTTTACACGTGCGGCGTGAACACCAAGGGGCAGCTGGGCCACGAGCGGGAAGGGAACAAGCCGGGTAAGCGGCCCTCGTCGGCCTCGGTGACCGGGGCTCCGCTGGGGCCCGGGGAGCTGGTGCAGACTTTCTTACCGGGTGTTGGCCTTTTAGGGTGGCTCTGCTTTTGGTGAGAAGTGGTGAGGGAGGGTCTTAAATTGTGACTTGGTAGTGTTTTTCACAGTAGCGTGTGCCGTTTTCTTACTTGCTGTCTTTTTTAATTCTCTCCAAATCAAGATTCCAAAGCTTCATGAAAGAAGAGCCTTGCTGTTTTTAGTCTAGATGCTTTTTCTCTTTTGTGTTCTTTTAGGAAAGTCAGTTGGGCATCAGGATAAGCTTTTTCTTTTCTTTCTTTCTGTGACTGCTTCCCTCTTTTCTCATATTTATCCCCTCCCACGGCAAAGTGGCTCTGTTCTCTAATTCCCCTGTTCAAGTGTTAGTATTAATTTACATTTGTTAATTTTTTTGTTGACCCTTGGATAAAGGGCTGCAAGGCTGGTCTTAAGGATAAATTGTGAAGTGTGTGAAGCATGGCTTCTGGGCTCTTTCCCCATACTTTGCCTCCAGGTTCCCTCATTAGAACCTCCCTGAGAACCACTCTCCAACCCCTAGGCCTTTCCACCTGGAGCAACACCCACTGTTCTAGCCAGGGGTTCCTAACCGGTGGGTCCTATTCTCTGGGGAGTTCGGGGAAGGGCTTTGTAGTGTGGACCATGCGATGTACACCTTTATGTGTACAACCCACCTAATGCTGCATGTTTGCAAATGGAAGTAAATCCTGTTGTTCACTGAAATAATTCAGTTAATAGTGCTGCCAGTTCATTATTTGAGTTAGTGAATCCTAATCATTATGTGTTTAACCAATTAATATAATACAAAATCATAATACATAGCTATTATGGTGGTGGCAAGGTTTTTGACTTTTAAAAACACTTTTCATATTGGAAAAAAACAGAGGTCTTTTCCCCCCCTTCTCCTGTAATAACTCACTTGTGTTTTACATGCAGCGTCTCTGCTTACCCTCTTCCCAGGTGAGAGCCAGTATCTTACAGCTAACACCTGCAGAGGGGTTGATGGGCGGTCCTAACCCAAAGGCGTGCTCCCCTGGGGGAGTGTCTACATTTAAGACCGACTTTATCTCTGGGTTGGGAAGATCCCCTGAAAGGAGGCGAATATTAAGACCATTCCAATATTCTTGCCTGGAAAATTCCATGTGCAGAGAAGCCTGGTGGGCTACAGTGCATGGGGCCACAAGGAGTTGGGCATGGCTGAGCACACATACACATTTAAAGATAACGTAAGGCCCCTACCCTGGCCAGCCTGTGAAGGGCGTGTTTTGGAACCAGGAAGAGATCTTTCCAGTAACTCCTGCAGAGACACCATGGTGAGTGTGAACCCTGGAGTCATACACACTCCTGGAGGAGGCATCACCTCTCTCTGACTCTATTTTTGAGCCCAGGCTCTTTTCCTTTAAAAGGTGACTTCCTACCGTTCTGTGGCTCTTGATGAAGTAGATTCTAATGATAAAGAAGTCTTCCCAAAGCCACTTTAGCCTGTGAAGGTTGCCGTCCCTCCCTCTGTTGTCTGTTTTCTCTGTGACTGCCTTCTGTCAGGCCACCGGCACTCAGGGGCGCCTCCCTGCACACCTTGGTCCTAGGACCTGGAGCTGGAGGACTGGACCTGTGGCGGCAGCTGAAAAAGGAAATGAAACCCTTGCAGGCCAGCGATAGAAAAGATCTGCAGATGGCACCCTGGTGAAAGCACCTGAGTGCCATCTGCCATTCTTTTAGCCAACTCTCCGGGCCAGAGCCCCCGGGCTGGCACTGGCGGCTCGTGGGGCTCTGGGAGCTGGTGGCCGACCTGGGAGCGGTCAGCCTGCGTCCTCCTGCACTTGGCTTGGCCTGCACCCACTCCCTGGAGGCTGGGCTAAGTGATGGCGAGAGACTTGAGCTAAAGGTGTGCCAAGAAAGCTTTCAGATTAAATAATGGAATCCAGCCCGTGCTTGTCGTCTAAATTTGGAATAAGCCAGGTTCTAGTGTAAATTACAATGGACTCCAGAAATTTCTGTTGCTGGTTAAGCTTGCCTGTTAATTATAAACTCCGAGGCAGCTGCAGAACAGTGCCTCTTTGAATGGAAAGATTCTGTGGGTGGCCACCTCCCTTTCTTTAACTTTTTCTTTGGTAGGTGTGCTCTAAATCTGGGTGCTGTTGAGTTTATTTTTAAGGAGTGGGAAAAAGAGAATGAGCTTGTTTTCTATATGTGTTTATTGAGAACCATAACATGGGGTGCTGCTAGGCACGGAAGGGACGTCAGTGACAGAGGGGCCCTGTTTCGGGAAGCTTGGGCTGGCCAGGCCCATGGGAATGCCGTCCCCGAGTCACCCCTGCGATCTTCGGGAGGGAGCTTGCGAGAAGGCCACCTCCCCAGAGAGTCTGCTTCTGGGGACAACAGACAGGTCTGCGATTTCAGGTCAGCATCAGTGCCCAGTTCAAAGGGTTTAGCAGCAGGAAGGGTTGGAAAGAGCGAGGGGGAAGGAAAGGGTGGGAGAAGGTGGTGCTGCTGGGGAGACACAAGGACAGAACCCTTCCATGTGATCATGTGCCGTGAGTCTGCCCTGCCAGTCGTGAAATACCAGTTTCTACACTTTGTATCTAGCTGGCAAAGTTGCAGGGTACCTGAATTCACTTTTGGGGGGGAGGAGGAATTCTGTACTTGTCAGCAGAACAGTGGCATAAAGCCCTCCACAGCAGTTTGAAAGGTGTTTTTTCGTTGTTGTTGTTTCCCCCTCCTTGAGAACATCTGATTGTTTCCTGTTGCTTTTGCTGCTTCTGAGGCTACTGTGCTTGCTTTGTACTCGATTTCCTCCCTCCTTGATGCTGCCCTTGTGTGACCTGGCAATTATGCCGGGCGCAGGGAGGGTGCTTCCAGGCCACCTCAGATCCTGGAACTCCAGGTCATGCAAGCCCAGATGTCTTCCCAGCGTGTCAGGCGGCCTGGGGTTCTAGCTCAGGTGTGTCCATGATTCATTCATTTGTGCTTCGGCCAAAGGTAGAGGCCTGCGTTTCCCAGAAGCAATTTTTATCGGCAGGATCTCAAAGCCCCATCTAAACTCAATGTCCGGCTTTTTAAAATAAGTGTTAGGCTTATTACTATGGTGCGTACTCCTCTCCCATAGGACTTTTTTCTCCTTCATTCTCTCCCTCACATTGTGGAATCAGCATGTCTCCTCCCCAAAATCAAGGAGTTTGAGTGCTTAGGACAGCGTAGGATGATTACTATTTTCCTCATGCTTTTGTCCATGAAGTCATCGCAAGACTTAGAGCTACATTACGGGAAGATGTGTGTGCCTCCTTGTTTTTTTAAATAAAGGAAGCAAACAAAACATGAGTTTTCTTCTAAATGATTTTTTAAGTGACTAATCTGTAACTGAACATTAAACAAATCTTGAAGTATTTTACTAAATTAAAGTAGAAACTAGTTGCCCACAGAAAAATGTTCAAAAATTTTGCCTCAGTTTACTGTGCTTTTCTTATTCCCACCCATCCACATTGTCAGCACTACTCTTCTGCTAAAGGGAAAGTTCTTTTCCCACACATACTCTGATTTCCCATACTGGGATTTTTAGCATAAGCAAATCCTTGTGTTATCAGAGATGTCTGAATTTATGTAAACCTCCTCTAACCTTTTTTCCTGTCTTGAGTATGCAAAAACTGTGGTACATGTAATTATTTAGTTTAACCTATGTTAAATTTAAAAAATTCTGCATAGATATCCCAGGAAACCCTTCCATAGCAAACCCAAAGGGTAACTAATTATAAACAGACTAACATTTCTGTGCAGCGGTATTTGACTCATACTTGTGACCGGTTCCTTTTACCACCTCCTTAGTTTTTCTCCTTCTTGTAGGTAATTTAATCCAGTTCACATTTTGTATTCAATCAGAGTATTTCCATAATGCCCATCACCATATGTAACAGCTCTCCCGCTGTTTGATAAATGAGGTTTATAAAGCAGAGCATCTCAAAAGCCTCAATTCCCAGAGCTGTAGTTGCTGCTAACCCCGGAGAAGTAGCACTTTGAACCAGCTTATCAGGTTGCTCTAGGGCATCTGAAGGACGCAATAACTCTGTCATCTTAATCAGCTTTTGCCGAAAAGCAAACTAACTGAGCTGAAAGGAAATAGAAGAAATCCTTTACTGACTTTGTAATATTGAAACACGTGTTTCCGTGGGCATAACTGTATAAAAAGCAGAAGGTGCCGTAGCAAATATTCAGATCTCAACGCTGCCCTTGTAAGGGGCCCATCTCTTCCTCATTAGGAATTGCAGGTGGTCGGGGCTGGGAGTGGGGCTGCACAGCCTCTCTGATGGGGAGGAGAAGGGTTAGTAGTCATCAACCCCTGTAGGGCGTGGTGACTTGTTGACTGCTTTCATAGCTGAGAGGAGAGCTTTCTGGTTCAGAGGCCTAGGGATCAGGAGCAAATGTCAATTAATATTTTTATTTTCTGCTGTGGTCAATGAAAAGTCACTTTTTTTCCTGTCTAAAGTACTCTGCCTACTTTCTTTAAAGACATTTGAATGTTTTAGAAAATATATACATATTAATGAGCATATTCTTCAATGTGAGATCCTGTTTGTGTTCTAAATATTTACAGTTTACTTTTAAGTAATTAACAGAGTGGTTTGCATCATGACATAAGTCTCAGTTCATGTCAATTTTAGAAGTGGTTAAGTATACATATTACAAGCTCTCTTCATTGCAACATGCTGAGTATTTTTAAGCTGATAATTCTCATGATAGTCCTGTAAAGTAGGTCAGTATTATTATCTCAGGTGTATGTAAAGAAGAGGAAAGAGAGTTGAGTGTGAGTCATGGTCAGGTACCAACAGTTTGGTTTTAATAATCCTAGAATTTTGTTCAAGGACATCTTTTTAACTTCAGGCTGTTTGGGAAGGCCCAATGGAATTTTATTTCCAAGGTGTCTTTCTTGTTTACATTTAATTTCCACTTAGTCCTTGTAAAAAGAAACAAAAAGATAAGTTGGCCACCAAGAAGCTTGTATCTTTAATTTACAGGTTGAATGCCACATCTGATCAAGGTGTTTTGATTAAAGGTGTGGTGAAGCAGTTCCTTTTCATCTTTAAAATCATTGGATGACCATTTGTCAGTTGACAGAGCAGCTGACAAAAAAGCTTTTGTAGTTTATTGGGTATCATAATCTGGGGAAGAAGAACACATGATAATTCATGTCCCGGGAGGATACATTTTTACCTTGAAATTTACCTCTTGTTCTTTGTCCCTTTATTTCCTTGAATTACTTACTTCTCATGAAGTCATTGAGTTAGCAGACATTTACGGAGTGGTTAGACTACTGGGTCCCACGTTTGTTCTAGACACTGCCAAGATACAGCATGTTCAGTGCCCAGCTGCCTTTTCGCAGTTTATAGGCCAAGTGGGAGTAAAACGTGTTCCTGTGGAGGTTTCACGATGCAGGTCACCTTGTGCCAAGCGAGGGATCGAGGTCCCGAGTGTGTCAACTTTAGAGTTCGGTCTAAGTCAGGTCACCAGCAGTGCTGAGTTCTGATTTCTAAGAATTTTTTTCCCGCCAACACACATATAAAGTTCAAGTTTACTGCAGATTTGTGAGTTTGCAGGAGGAGTAAGCTTTGGTAATGGTGTCAGTGCTCCAGGGATGTTTCGTGATTTTAGTAAGTCCACCCTTGAATGTTTATGTTGTAATAATGACTTCCTTGTCTGGCAGTCTTGGTGAACTCTTGTCTGACTTGGTGATCTGTGATCTGGACTGATCAAGGATAGGTAAATGGTTCTAAATTTATCAGTCTGGATTGAGTATATCTAGTCAGCTGATATTTCAGTGATTTAGGAGCTACTGAAATCTTTGAGTAAATGCCCTTTGATGGCATGTAATGCTGAAATCTTTGGCAACTCTGCAACGGATATGGTCTCGTATCCTTAGAGATTTAAAATAATTTTTCTCTAATTATTCAGGTATGTTTTTCAATTTCTGTTATATATAATTATTAAGTAACTCACAGCAATTGAAGTCATTATGTGAGTGGTTTTAAAGTGTTAGCTAACTATGCAGACAAGTAATGAATAAGAGCATGGACTCTGGAGCGACTTAATGGGTTGGAGTCAGCTCGCTGGCTGTGTGACTCTGAGAAAGTTGCTTAACCTCTCTGTATCTCAGTTTTCTTAGTTGTAAAGTGTGGATAATGTTAATAACATCTACCTCTTAGGACCGTTGTAAGGATTTAGTAAGCTGTATGTCAGTCAGCTGTTTGGAATAATGTCTGGCTGAAAGTAAGCATAGAATTAGTCCTAGCTATTATTACTGCTGGGCCTCCCAGGTGACTCAGTGGTAAAGAATTTGCCTGCCAGTGCCGGAGACACAAGAGCCGTGGGTTCAATCCCTGGGCCAGGAAGATCCCTTGGAGAAGAAAATGGCAACCCACTCCAGTATTTTTACCTGAGAAATCCCATGGACTGTAGCCCACCAGGCTCCTCTGTCCATGGAATTGCAAAAGTTGGACATGACTTAATGACTAAACAACAACCACATTATTACTGCTGGTAGTAGTAATTTGTCTTAACACTTTCTATTACAATTTTTTTTTGATCCTGCTATTCCAGCATATAAACAAATTAATAAATTAATTACATAGGTGTTCAGTTCAGTTGCTCAGTTGTGTCCTACTCTTTATAACCCCATGGACTGTGGCACGCCGGGCTTCCCTGTCCATCACCAACTACCTGAGCTTGCTCAAACTCATGTCCATTGAGTCGGTGATGCCACCCAACCACCTCGTTCTCTGTCGTCCCCTTCTCCTGTCTTCAGTCTTTCCCAGCATCAAGGTCTTTTCTATATGGGTCTGTTCTTCCCATCAGGTGGCCAAAGTATTGGAGCTTATTCTTCAGCATCAGTCCTTTCACTGAATATTTAGGACTGATTTTCTTTAGGATTGACTGGTTTGATCTCCTTCAGTCCAGGGACTCTCAAGAGTCTTCTCCAATACCACAGTTCAAAAGCATCAATTCTTTGGCACTCAGCTTACTTTATAGTCCAACTCTCACTTCCATACATGGATACTGGAAAAACTACAGCTTTGACTAGATGGACCTTTGTTGGCGAAGTAATGTCTCTGCTTTTTAATATGCTGTCTAGGTTGGTCATAGCTTTTCTTCCAAGGAGCAAGCGTCTTTTAATTTCATGGCGGCAGTCATCAACTGCAGTGATTTTAGAACCCAAGAAAATAAAGTCTGTCACTCCTTCCATTGTTTCACCATCTATTTATCATGAAGTGATGGGATCGGATGCCACGATCTTTGTTTTTTGATTGTTGAGTTTTAAGCCAGCTTTTCACTCTTCCTCTTTCACTTTCATCAAGAGGCTCTTTAGTTCCTCTTTGCTTTCTGCCATAAGAGTGGTGTCATCTACATATCTGAGGTTATTGATATTTCTCCCAGCAATCTTGGTTCCAGCTTGTGCTTCCTCCAGCCTGGTATTTCTCATGATGTACCCTGCATATAAGTTAAATAAGCAGGGTGACAACATACAGCCTTGATGTACTCCTTTCCCCATTTGGAACCAGTCCATTGTTCCATGTCTGGTTCTAACTGTTGCTTCACCTGCATACAGATTTCTCAGGAAGCAGGTCAGGTGGTCTGGTATTCCCATCTCTTGAAGAATGTTTGACAGTTTGTTGTGATCCGCACAGTCAACGACTTTAGTGTAGCCAGTGAAGTAGTAGTAAATGTTTTTCTGGAATTCTCTTGCTTTTACAGTGATCCAACGGATGTTGGCAGTTTGATCTCTGGTTCCTTTGCCTTTTCTAAATCCAGCTTGAACATCTGGAAGTTCTCACTTCATGTACTGTTGAAGCCTAACTTGGAGAATTTTGAGCATTACTTTGCTATCTTGTGAGATGAGTACAGTTGTGCTGTAGTTTGAACATTCTTTGGCATTTATACATATATAAATAACTGTTAATCATTTTTATAGGTTCTCTTAACTCTGTAGGATCTAATAAATGCTACATATATCCAGGGGAGGGAGGTGATGTAGGTTAGGGATGTTAAGGGACACATATTTTGAGTTTTAAAGGATAGTCTGTTTTCTTCTTCTTCTTTCTTTGGGGGATCTTTTGCCTTACTGGTCCCAAGAAAAGTACCTTAGATACATTCGGGAACTCTGTAAAAGCTGCTTTTCCACATGTGGAGATACATACATGTATCTCATCTCTATTACGTGGTTTACATTGCCTCCAGCATTCTGGTTCAAAATTGCAAAGACGAGGGAAACAGATGAGGCCCTGTGGACGCTGTGGCACACCAGGGGTACCCAGTGATGCTCCTAGAGGACTTGAGGTGGTTTGCCAACATGTGGACAGGTGATATGATCTTGCCACAGTTTCAGAAAATAGACTGCAATCCATTGATACTGAGCCCAGTTGAATTTTGTGGGCTGTCACTTTAGACTTCCAGTTAGCTTTGATGGAGGTGAATCTTTGGACAAGAATATACATGACCTGAAGGATGGTAAGTGGTTTTCTTTCTGCATTCTGCGGTTGCCTAAGAAGCTATCACCTTGGAGTCTGAATTTATCTGATCCTTGTTTTATTTATTTTTTTAATGGGCCTCTGTCCCATTTTATCTTTTCTTCTTTTATCTACAAGGATGCTTTTATCTACAAGCAGCAGAATACTAAACAATGTGGCTAAACAATGAGTAAAATTTCTGATCTCAAACCCAAAAAGTCTATGGAGAGGTACAGGGTTGGTTAGAGCAAGGGCACACTGACACCATCAAGCCACCCAAGCATCATGGTGCTTCCCACCTTGCTGTTCTGCCACCTTCATTAACTGTGTTAATCATTCTTGGGCTTGTCCCCTCATGGTCACAAGGTGACTGCCACACTCTAGGTATCACACCTGTGTTCAGAGACAGAGGGGAGTTGCTTGTGTCATCTTTCACAATGGGGAAAATCTTTCTCAGGAACCCGCAGTATACATCTTGTTTATTCTCATTGGCCAGGCCTGATAAGTGAAATAAGAATCATTTGATTGGTTTAGGGCTCATCTCCTAGGCCTGGGGAGGGGCCCAGCAACTCTGAGGTTTCTGGTGCAAGGAAGAGGGGGATAGTGGCTGACAAGTAAGCAGTACATAGTGTCTGATTTCATATTGCATGCAAACTTGTTTCTTTGAACCATCAAGTCTGTTTTGCTCCATGTTATGATCTATAGTTCCTTTTATGAACTCAACACCTTCACATCTGCTTTTAGAACAAAAGTGGCTACTATCATGAGGCAGGGCTTTCTCTGTATTTATTATATGATATATGATGCGAAATTGTGTATTTCTGAAGAATTTGTTTATTATTCACCTATGTATTTTAGTGCTAAGCATAATGTGGTAGGCACATAGTGTAGGTAGTTTATTAAATATATGCAGTGCTTCATGGGTTTATTGTTTAGTTACTTTACCATGCTCTGTGTGAGCTCTGGGAGATTGCTAGGATTAGGTCAACAAAGATTAGAGTGATTTATGTTTAAAGAAATTTGCTGAATTTCAAGGATGAAGGATAGAAGAGTGACTTGAGTGTCTCACCCATCCTTCTATTTTTCATTCTTCCCCGAAAGTAACAGAAATGCTTTGGTGAATGCCTTTAGTGTATGCAATGCAGAGACATTCGTGATGGACAGTATCTCCTCATTCTGTTTCATGCTTTCTCATTGGTCACTGAGGGTATCACTCAGACTGGCTAGGTGCCTGTCTTCTTTCTTCTTCTATTCTGATTCATTACAAAGCATTTCAAATGGAGGGGAATTCATCTTGAGGTTTTATACACATTTTGTAAATAGCTGTTCCCCAACCCGCCCCCCTCCACGCTGCATGACTTGTAGGATCTTAGTTCCCCGAACAAGGACTGAACTTGGGGCTTCAGTGGTGAAAGCACAGACTCCTAACCACTGCACTGCCAAGGAATTCCCAGTAGCTGCTTTTTTTAAATATCTAAATTGACAAAATGTGATAAAGAGTGGGAAGGGGTGGACCAGAGCAATGAGCGATATTTCTCTTTCCCTCTGCCTTCTTTTTCGTTCTTCTCCTCCCCCTCTGTCTCTCTTTCCCTCTTCTCTCTCTTTCCCTCTTCTCTCTCTTTCCTCCCTCTCCCTCTCTCGGTATCACACACACACACAATTACCAGACATAGATTGAATGGAGGGGAGAGTGCCAGTTCATTTCAGCCAGCGTTGGGCAGGACCCCTGACCTACAGAGTTTTTCTCTTCATTATTTGATGAGCTCAAGAAAACCAAACTCTTATTTCACCTCCTCACTGCTGTCTCTTTGTTAAGTCATGTTATGAATACCATTTAACTGACCTGATTTAGACATTTTGTGTCAGAAAAACCTCTATTTCAAGTTTGTCCACAATTTAAAGGAGCAGTTAGCTTTGGCAGTGTTGAGAAGAGACACATTGCAGCCAAACAGAGCTGTCTGGAGCTTTCTTAGAACTCATCCGCAAGTGTCTAGCTGAGGAGGGCTTCAGGCTTTAGTGCCTGTGGATGAAACCGACCAGTGAAAACATTTTGACAGGGGAGACTGGAAGGAGTCAAAGACTTCAAGATAGAGGGAATCTTTTTTCTGTTCTTAGTTTAATTGCCTGTCTTCTGTCCCTCCCTTTGGCTGGATCATCGCAGTGAGGCCAGAGCCAACCAGAGAAGAAGAAGCTGTGCTCTGCGTCTTTCACTTTTGCTGTTGTTCTCCTTCCGGTATTGCATTCTTGACTCTGAATTTTATGCCACTGCTCTGTGTAATTTGCATATTTATATAAAAAGTACTGGGACACTTTGACTTCCCTTATGCTTTTATGCAGAATTTTTTTCTGGTTGAGATTGCGTGGCTACACAGGCAAGTCAGGCCTATGATCAGGCACTTACTACGTGGGAACGAATGGACGGTTTCCTTAATAAATGTTGTCGATCGAAGTGGCAGTTCACCTCCAAACACACCTAGACACCTTAGCTCACTCTGTAATCAAAAGTAACTTCCAGATGTATGAAAGACATAAATGTAAAAAGTAAAAGTACAAAAATAATAGGGGAATGTATTTAGAACCTTGGGACTTCTAAAGTGAGACAGGTGGTTTAGAAGCCATAAAGTAAATGATTGGCAGATTTGTATGAACATAAAATTTTTTCTGTAAGGCATTTGTAAACAAAATGGCATGTGATAGACTGGGAGAAACAATTACCACAAACTACCAGATAAAGATTTCACATTTCTGATATATCAGGGCATATTCATATTGAAAAGATAAGCCACCCTGTAATAAAATGAACATTTTACAAAGGAGCACTTGCAGATAGCCAATGAATATATGCAGATATGTTCAGAGAAATTAAAACAAGATGCCATTTTTTTTTTTCAGCCATTTAGATGGCCAGAAATTTAAGAGTAGTATTCACTGCTCACTGGTCTTGGAGAAGGGGCAGTTGTGTCCTGATTGAGGAAGTATGAGCTTCTATAATCCTTTTGTAAATCAACTGGCTGTTTTTAATAAAATTTAACATGGTCATACCTTTTGAATCAGCAGTTCCATTTTTAGGAGGCTTCCTTACTCAAAAATGTCAATATATAGCATAAGGAAATATTTCTAGGATGCTTATTGCAGCAGTGTTTTTAATGTCAAAATATCAGTATCAGCTTACTCATCCTCTAGGTTATAGTTTGAATTATGGATAGTCACAAGATAAAGCTATAAGTACTGTCTTTATCCTGTTGACTCACTAATTATTTCCAACCTTGACTTTACTGAATTTCAACCTTTATGTCCACTTAAAATCTTCAAGTAGATGTATAATTGGCATCTTAAATTTAATATCTAAACCAAACTGATTTTTTCCCCTTAAACCTCTTCCTCACCTTGTTTTTCTGTTTGTAAATGGCAGTTCTATTCTTCAGGCGAAAAACTTGAAAGTCATCTTTAATTCTCTGCTCCTTCCTCCTTTCCTCTCACTACCCTGTGTATTTCCTACATCTACCCCTCCCCCCAGCGCTTCTTATTTGTATTCCCTGCTTTGTTTTGCTTCACAGTTTATTGCTATCTGATATACTATATTCAGAATTCGTTTATATCCCCCCCCATATTTGTTTAGGGTCCATGAGGGTCATGACTTTGTTTTGTATCCCCATTATCTAGAATAATTGCACATAATAAATTATTTTAATATTAAATATATATTTTATTTTATATATTTTATATTGGAATAAAATATAAATATATTAAATATATTATATAAAATATATTGCACATAATAAATGCAATCTTTACTAATTATTTTTTGAATAAATGACTATACTGTGACAAGAAGTTACTAGTTGAGTATAGAATCTCTTTTTTTGTATGAGTAAAATCAAGCCCAAACTTTGTTTTAATGAACTGTATATCTCCCGTTTTTCCTTCACATGGCTGGTATGTGGGATTCATTTGTAGACAGCTGCAGCTATCAGACCTTTGCTTGGTGGCTGTGATGATCTGCTTGTCTTGACAGGTGAAGGACCTGAGACGGAAAGGCCTCCCCTAGAAATCCGGTTCATTGGGTTTGCTTTTGGGGTCTTCAGTGTTTGTGAGTGAGTTGCAACTGCATAGCTGGTGCTGTGCTAGGGATGTAAATACACTGAGCATGGATATACTGCAGTGTGTTAGTTCCTTTACCCAAGCATGTCTGAGGCTTCTTTCGTAACCCTAAAACTGTAAGTATTGCAGAATGAGAAGCCCGTATGATTGCATCGGTAGTAGATAATTGCTGTGACAGCCTGCTGACTAAAGTTTGGAACCAGTCCCCACCCTGAGGTATTTTTGTTCTTTAATAATAGCTTTATTGAGATATAATTCACATATTAAAACAGTTTACCTACTTAAAGCATACAGTTCAGTAGGTGTTTTTTTTTTAATTATGTTCACAGAGTTGTACAATCAAGTTTAGAACATTTTCATCACTCCATAAAGAAATCCCACACTCATTAGCAGTCACACGGCTCTTTTCCCCCAACCCTTAGCCCTAGGCAACCACTAATTTACTTTCTGTCTCTTTGGATTTTCCTGTTTTGGACTTTTCATGTAAATATAATGGAATCATTCATTATGTGGTCTTTTATCATTGGTTTCTTTTAGCATAATGTTAACAAGGTTCATCAATGCTTTAGCATGTATCTGTACTCTATTCCTTTTTATTGCCAAGTAATATCCCACTGTATAAGTATACCACATTTTGTTTCTTCAGTTGGTTGACACTGTGGACATTTGTGCACAAATTTTGTGTTAGTATATGTTTTAATTTCTCTTAGACACATACTTTGGAGTGAAATTGTTGAGTTATAAGGTAACTCAATGTTTAACCTTTTGAGGAACTGCCAATTATCTACATTGTCCACAGTGATGGTTGAGCCATTCTACATTCTTGCTAGTAGTGTAGGAGGGTTTGAGAGTTTTTTAAAATGCAAATCTGTTCCTAAGAGTGCCTGCCTAATAGGATTGTTGTGGAGATAAAACATATAAAGCACTTAAAACAGTTCCTGGCACATAGGAATCAGTAAGTACTGGCTATTTTACTGTTACTGATACAGTGGGTACTCCATGTATATAACAAATTCAGAATCAATGCAGTGATTCCTTTTTTTTTTAATTGTAATAAAACATACATAACATGAATTTTACCATCTTAGCCATTTTAAAATATACAGTTTGGTGGTATTAAATGCATTCATAATGTTGTTCTATTATCACCACCATCTATCTCCAAAACTCTTCATTTTGTAAAACTCAAACAGTAGCTCCTCATTTCCTTCCTAAGCCACCCACCCCCAACCACCCCTCTATTTTCTATCTCTATGAATTTGAATACTGTAACTGCGTACTTCATATGATCTATGTTGTAGCATGTGTCAGAAGTTCCTTAAAGATGAAAAATACTCAGTTTATGATATACTGCATTTTTTTTATCCATACATCTATCAGTGGACATTTAGGTTGCTTTCTCTTTTTAGCTATTGCAATACCTCCAAGAGCATGGATATACCAATTTCTTGGAGACCTTGCTTTCATTTCTCTTTGGTATATACCTGCAAGTGGAATTGCTTCTGCTAAGTCGCTTCAGTGGTGTCCGACTCTGTGCGACCCCATAGACGGCAGCCCACCAGGCTCCCCCGTCCCTGGGATTCTCCAGGCAAGAATACTGGAGTGGGCTGCCATTTCCTTCTCCAATGCGTGAAAGTGAAGTCGCTCAGTCGTGCCGACTCTTAGCGACCCCATGGACTGCAGCCCACCAGGCTCCTCCGTCCATGGGATTCTCCAGGCAAGAGTAGTGGAGTGGGGTGCCATTGCCTTCTCCAGTGGAATTGCTAGACACTTAATTTTGATGGGGGCTGCCATACTGTTTTCTGTAGGGGCTGTCCCATTTTACATTCTGCGCAAGGATTCCAATTGCTCCATATTTTTACCAACATTGTTTTTATTATTCTGACAGTAGACGTCCTAATGAATGTGAGGTGGTATCTCATTGTACTTTTGATTTATATTTCCCTAATGACTAGTGAGGGCTTCCCGGGTGGCTCAGTGGTAATGAGTCTGCCTGCTAACGCAGGAGACATGGGTTCCATCTCTGGGTTGGGCAGATCCCCTGGAAGAGGAAATGACAACCCACTCGAGTATTCTTGCCTGAAAAATCCCATGGACAGAGGAGCCTGGTGGACTACAGTCCGCAGGTTTCAGAGTCAGACACGATTTAGCAGCTTAGCACACATGCAATGATTAAGTGATATTGAGAATCTTTTCATAGGTTCACTGGCCATTTGTATATGTTCTTTGGAGAAATGTCTAAGTCCTTTGCCAATTTTTGAATTGGGCTTTTTTTTGTTGAATTTTAGAAGTTCTGTATATATTTTGGATATTATTCCCTCATTAAATATGTCAGTTGGAAAAGTTTTCTCTCGTTTTGTGGGTTCCTTTTTGACTCTGTTGATAGTATCTTTTGATGCACAAAATATTTAAAATTTGTCTCTTTTTTTTGGTTTTGTTGTCAAACCCGGTGTTGTCAAGCTTTTCAGTGCATTGTTTCTTAATATCAGAATCACATGGGCAATTTAAAAAAGAAACCACAACAGGTGTCTGTTCTTCCTCCCTAAATTTTCTGATTCTGGACTCTGGGACTGATGCAGGTATATGTCCTTAGAAACATATACTGAAACTTCCTGAGGGCTTCTGCTGCTCATTTTCTGTTGTAATCTCTGCTTCTGTGCATCTGTCTTTCATCACACTGCTGTAACATCAGTTCATATACCTTGTTTACCTCTAGTCAGAGTGAACTGAAGTGCAGAACCAATCTTGTTTATTTTCTGATCTCTGATATCTAAAAAACTTTGAAAAACTTGTACTTTTTCTGGCGTACTTTGTTTTTAACAACTCTAAAGCTATAATTTACATACAGTAGGATTAACCCATTTTAAGTGTGCAATTTAATGAGTTTTGAAGTCATGAGAATCAAATAACCCCCGCTGCGGTCATCATACAGAATGTTTTTTCATCCACCAAAACTTCTCCTATGCCCTTTGCAGTCTATTCCATCTCCACACCAGCTACTTTCCCTGTATCTGCTTTTTGTTCCCATAGTTTTGACAACGTTGAGAATTTTATGTAAATGAAATCATGCATGAAGTGGGCTTTGTGTCTGGCTTGTTAGAATAATGCTTTTGAGATTTTTTTTTCTACATTGTTGATTCGGTGGTTTGTTTTTGTTTGCTGAATATTCTTTGTTATGGACACATGACATTGTTTATCCATTAACCAGGTGATGAACATTTGGGTTTTTTTTTTCCAGGTTTGGGCTCTTTTGAGTAAAATTGCTATGAACATTTGAGTACAAGTCTTTGTGTACACAGACATGTGTTTTCATTTCTCTAGAGCAATTTCCTAGAACTGGGATTGCTGGTTCATATAGTAGGTGTATGTTTGACTTTATAAGAAACTGTCAGATTTCCAGTGACTGTGTGATTTTCATTTATCCTCACAGCTTATAGGAGTTTCAGTTGCTGTGATTTCTCCTCATCACTTGGTGCCATCAGTCTTTTTAATTTCAGCCATTTAGATTGATATATAATGAAATCTTGTGGTTTTAACATGCACTTTGCTAATGAGTAACAATCTTGAGTAACTTCTCATGAGCCTGATTTTAGCCATTTGTATGTCTTATTTTTGGCAAAGTATGTGTTCAGATATTTTGCCTGTTTAAAAAAATATCAAATTGCCAGTGGGGGAGAATAATAGACTCACATTGTATTTTCAACCTACCAGGCATTCTTTTAAGAGTTTTACTTGGATAAATTCATTTTATATTCATTACAGAAAAATCAAATTGCTTGTCTTACTTTTGAGCTGTAATTGTTCTTTATTCAGTATGCAAATCTTCTATCAGAGAGATATTTTGCAAATATTTTCTTTCAGTCAGTGATTTTCCTTTTCATTTTCTCAACAGTGTCTTTTGAAGAGCAAAAATTTTATTTTGATGAAATCCAATTGTTAGTTTTAGCTTTTGTGTTTCATGCTTTCTGTGACCTAAGATTTTTGCCTAACTCAGGATTATAGTGATTTTTCTGCTAAGTTTTCTAATTCAGATTTTATAGTTTAGCTCTTTCATGTAGGCCCATGATCCATTTTAATATGGTCAATGTTCAGTTTTTGCTTATGGATATTCAGTTTTCAGGACCACTGTTGAAAAGACTGTATCCTACTCTGAATTACTTTGGCACCTTTGAAAACCAATTGGCCGTATGTGTGGTAGTCTATCTTGAGGCATTTTATTCTTTCTAATATACATATCTATCCTTAGTTCTACACTATGTTGATTACTGTAGCTTTTTGGTAAATCTTCAGAGTATGTAGTGCAATAATATAAATCTTCTAACTTTATTTTTCTTCTTCTGAACTGTTTTGGCCATGCTAGGTCCTTGGCTTTTGCATATAAAGTTGAGAATCAGCTTTCCAATTTCTATCAGAAAGCCTGCTGGGATTTTCATTAGGATTACATTGAATCTATAGCTCAGTTTGGGGGGGAACTGACATCTTAATGATATTGACTATTGTGACTTATGAACATGATATATTTCCCATTTTGGGGGTCTTTAATTTTTCTTGGCAGTGTTTTGTACTTCTCTATATAGCTTTTGCACATAGTTTGTTTCAAAATTTATAATATTTTGATGTTATTATACATAGTATTTTGAAATAGTTTCTAATTTTTTGTAGTTTATAGAAATATGGTTAATTGTTTGTGTATTGGTCTTGAATCACCTTGCTAAATCCTCTTAATAGTCCTGGTTACGTTTTCTGTAAGCTCCTTAGAAATTTCTACATAAATGATAATGTCTGTAAATCAAGTCAATTGTATTTCTTTCTTCCCAGTCTGTATGTCTTTTACTTTCTTGCCTTATTTTACTGAATGAACTCTAGTCAGTGATAAATAGAGGTTATAAAAAAGGGCATCCTTACCTTGTTCCTTAGTTGAGAGAGAAAGCATTAGTTTTTACCTTTAAATACAATGATTTTCTATTAAAAAAATGTGACTGTTGAATTTTGTTAAATGCTATACTGAATCTATTGAGATGGCTGTATTATTTTTCTTTTTTCTTTTCATTTTTACACTTTTAAGTGGTAAATTATATTGATTATTTTTGAGTATTAAACCAGCCTCAGACTCCTGGAATAAATCCCACTTGGCTGCTTTTGATTTCTAGAAATTTGATAAGGATTTGTGTTCTTAGGGATTATTGTTTCCTTTTCTTGTAGTACCTTTGATTTTGTTTTGTGGGTCATGGTAGGCTAAAAAATGAGCTGGGAAGTGTTCCGTCTTCTGTTTTCTGGAAGAATTTGCCTGTATTATATATAGGCTTATTATAGGTTATTATCTTTTACTTAAATGATCGGTCGAATCACTAGTAAAAGCATCTGAGGCTACAGTTTTCCTGTGTGGACATTTTTTAGTTACAATTTCAATTTTTAAAAAAGATGTAGGACTAGTTAGCTTAGCTGTTTCATCTTAGATGAGTTTTCATAGTTTATGTCTTTTAAGGAATTTGTCCACTTCACCTAAGTTGTCAAATTTATTGGCAAAAAATAGTTCATAATGTTACCTTACTATCCTTTTCATGTCTGTAAGATTTGCTTTTCTGATGTGGGTAATTTGTGCCTTCTCTGTTTCTTGATTAGACTGGCTAGAGGTTAACCTGTTTTATTAATTTTTCAAATAAAAATTTTTTATTTCAGTGATTGTTTTTAATCTTTCTTGGTTTTCTTTGTTTCATTGATTTGTGCTTTTATGTTATTAATATTTCCTTTTGTTTACTGTGTGCTTAATTAGCTGTATTTTTCTAGTTTCTTAATGTAGAAATTTAAATCAATGATGTGCCATTTCTGTTTTAATAAGCATTTCATGCTAAAAATTTTCCTTTAAGCATCACTTTAGGTGTGTTCCACAAATTTTCATTGGATGTTTTTAATTTTATTCAGTTCAGAATATTTTGTAATAGTTTCTCTTATTTGACCCATGGGTTATTTAGAAGTGGTTAGTTTAACATCCAAATATATAGGGATTTTGCTGACATTTTCAGTTAATGATTTCTAGTTGAATATTCTGTGGTCAGAGTACATACTTTATATGATTTCAGGCCTCTTAAATTTATTCAGATTTGCTTTATGGCCCAGAATATGGTCTATCTTGGTAAAATACTCTGTGTACATTTGAAAAAAATGTGTATTTTGGCTGTTGGTGGATAATGTTTTATAATGTCAATTAGATCAAGTTGGGTGATAGTGTTAAGATCTGTATATTTACTGATTTTGTGTTTACTTGTTATAATTTACTGAGAGAATAGTGGTGAAATCTTTGACTATCATTGCTGATTTGCTTATTTCTTCTGACTCTTTGAATTTTGCTATGTGCATTTTAAAGCTTTGTTAGTAGGTGTGTACACAATTAAGATCATCATATCTTCTTGAGGAATTGTTCCTTTTAACATCATGAAATATCATACTTTATCCCTGATGATATTCATTATTTTGAAATCCTCCTTGCCTGGTATGAATATAGCAGTTTGAGCTTTCTTTTGATTGGTGTTAGCATGGTATATCTTTCTCTGTCTGTTTATTTTTTATTTTTCTGTGTGTTTATATTTAGAGTTTTTTTTTTTTTTTAAAGACTACATAGAGTTGGGTCTTGCAATCAATCTGTCTCTATATTCTGGTTTGTGAGTTTATGTACACACATGTTTTTAAGAGAAAATGGACAGAGGGCTATAATTCCATAGATTGGTCTCAGTGCAGGGACGTTTTACCTGCTGTGATAAAACTTTACACAGTCTGTAAAAGCAAGTGGGAAATAAGTGTGTTTATGAAGCCTCTCCAGAAGCAGCTCTCCTTGTGATTACACAGTGATACTGTGTATAAGGTGGCATATAGTCTAAAATAGTAAGCAGTGGCAGTCTTGGAAGTAATCTCCTGTTGCTATATCACATTGAATGAAAAAAATTTGAGTTGTTGAAAAAAGATGTAAGAAACGGAAGTGGTAAAAAGTCCTTTTATAAAAGCTTAAACATTTTCCATATTACAAAAATAATATATGTATATTGCTCACAGTTTAAATA
Organism: Muntiacus reevesi; assembly: GCF_963930625.1. NCBI lineage: Eukaryota > Metazoa > Chordata > Mammalia > Artiodactyla > Cervidae > Muntiacus > Muntiacus reevesi. Next base: position 34,489,117 of record NC_089264.1, on the reverse strand, counting down.
CCCATAAGCAAGGAGAAGCAAATAAGAGTGTTTTATTCTTTAATTCTATCACTCTGAATGATAAAACATTACTTTGAAATATACCTTTCCAATATTTTTTAAACATCAATGTAATTTTCAAATGAAGTCATTTTGTAATACTTCTTTGTAACTTTCTTTTCCACTTAATACGCCATGAATATTTTTCCATGTCGGATGTTCATACTGATCTATATCAGTCTTTTTAATGGCTGCGTATTTCAATTTATAGTGTATAAATCCCAATTTGATTTCTATATTTTTTGTTAATAGCAATGCAGTATGTAGTATTTCTTTGGAATACATTTAGAAATTTGACTGTTGGATCAAGGAACATGCAAAATTCTAAAGCTTCTGGAGTATTGTCAAAATGCTTGCCTTAAAGTTTATACTGTTTGGTCGTTTATTAATGTTAGTCGCTCAGTCATGTCTAGTTCTTTGTAACCCCATGGCCTGTAGCCCGCCAGTCTCCTCTGTCCATGGGATTTTCCGGGCAAGAATATTGGAGTGGGTTGCCACGCCCTCCTCCAGGGGATGTTCCCGACCCAGGGGTCCAAACCTTTGTCTCTTCTGTCTCCTGCATTGCCCGCGGGTTCTTTACCACCAGTGCCACCTGGGAAGCCCGTATTAACATAGGTGTCTACCGTTTGCTTTTTTGGAAGATAGAAATTGGATTTGTATCATAAATTTGATTTTCTGGTCCTTCATTTTTTTTTCCCTAAAAGCTGATCAACTTATTTCTATTATTTTGGTTAATCAAAGACAGTTTTTACATCTGCCACAGTTTAAATGGTGAGTAAAAAAGAGAGACTTCTAACACAACCTCTTGGAAAAGAAAGGGAGTGGAAAGTATTTTGTTGTGGTTGCACAGCTTCTCAGTGTATTTTGTGATTTCCTATAGAGGGTTTCTTAATTCTTTTTTGGATCATCCATGGGTTTTGGCTGCCTTGCAGGGAGTTTGAGCTCTAAGGAGTAAAATAGCTAGTGTTAAGTGTAGTATGTGGTGAAAATTGGGAGGATGAAAATATATTTGTGACATAATAGGAAATATATATGTAAGAATGTTTTTTATATATATCCCTGTTTGTTGGCACGGGGCTCCTAAAACCCTTGTAAATTTCTAAGTGATAATAGAGTACTAGGATACTAGGAGCATCTTTTTTTGGGGGGAGGGGACATGCTGGGGGGCTTGAAGGATCTCAGTTCCCAGACAAGAGATTGAACCTGCCGCCCCCCCCTCCCCCCCCGGAATCCTAACCAATAGGATTCCAGGGAACTCACATCTTTTGTTTTAATGTGGTGACTTTGGTTGGGCTTCCGGGCCGGGATGGGTCACCAGAATGACCCAGCAGTGATTAGAGGCTTGGAATTTTTAGCCGACCCCGTATTTTCCAGAGGGGAGAGGGGCTGGAAATGGAGGTCATAATTGATCACACCTATGTGAGGAAGCCTCATGTAGTAAAGAAGACATACAGAACAGGCTTGGGGGAGGGCAGTGGTCCCGGGGTGGGGGTGGTGCTGGGTTTTCTTGACAGTCTTCTATTTAGTGAATCTGGTGCAGATTAATTTATTTTTTCTGAATGGATCTGTCATGGTTCTGTCACTTCTCTGATTCATGTATATTTTGAAAATATTTTATTTTCTCCATTCCCCCATAAAGGGTGATGATGATGATGATATCCCTTACTCCCCTTGTTATTCAGTAGCTCACTTGTGTCCAACTCTTTGCACCCCATGGACTGCAGCACACCAGGCTTCCCTGTCCATCACCAACTCCCAGAGCCTGCTCACACTCATGTGCATTGAGTCGATGACGATGCCATCCAACCATCTCATCCTCAGTCACCTGCTTCTCCTCCTGCCTTCAATCTTTCCCAGCATCAGGGTCTTTTCCAGTGAGTCGGCTGTTCCCATCAGGTGGCCAAAGTATTGGACTTTCAGCATCAGTCCTTCCAGTGAATATTCAGGGTTGATCTCCTTTAGAATTGACTGGTTGGCTCTCCTTGCTGCCCAAGGGACTCTCAGGGGTCTTCTCCAGCACAAAAGTTCGAAAGCATCAATTCTTTGGCGCTCAGCCTTCTTTATGGTTCAACTCTCATATCCATACATGACTACTGGAAAAACCCTAGCTTTGACTGTATGAACCTTTGTTGGGAAAGTGATGTCTCTGTTTTGTAATACATTGTCTAGTTTTGACATAACTTTTCTTCCAAGGAGCAAGCAAAGGCCTCTAGTAATTTGAAATAACTAGTTTGTTTCCCTCTCCTTTAATAGGAACTATAGCACCAGAATTTGTAATTTTTTTTGGTCATTTGAGACATTTTAAAGCCTGACTTTGCATTTTGCTACCTGCGACTTTATATATTCAACAGGCGTTCCCTAGCATTTCTTTAACTGAGAGACAGACTTCTTGGAGCTTACATTCGAATTCTTGTAGGTGCCCAAACAGATGCTGTGGTGCCAAAATGCTTTGTGAGAGAGAAAGCATCTGTGGTAAGCTGTGAGCTGAACTTTGAGGGACCATTAATATTTTGAACTGAGGATTAAGATTTCAGTCTTCTTGGAGTGATCTTAAATTACCACCTGGAGGACTTAGGCATTTTAACTACACAATGTTATATGTATTGTGTCCCTTCTGCTTTTAGGAATTCCTCTATCAGAGCTGTCAGGTGGTTTCATAATTTATAATCTTTCTCTGTTAAAATCGTCTTACAGCATTAGATTATGCCATAGTTGGCAATTCTGCGTTCTTGAAAATAACTGAGTCACTGACTGCAGCTGATATTATTCTGACTAGTTAAGTGCTAATGACTCAGACACAAAGTCTTCTCCCCTCCCATGGCCTGTGACAGGCCTCCATATGTTTTATTTATTTTTCTCCATATGTTTTAATTGACTTAGTCAGTGATTTTGGCTTATGGTAAACTTAGATTTGTGGCTTTAAAAAGAAACTATTCTCAAACATGTTTCATAGTGTATAAGTGTTTTCAGGCTTTGTATGTGAGCATTAAAGCCCAGTATTAAAGTCATCTGGTCCTGAACTGAGACCTACTGCTCTAAAGTCAATAAACTTTAATTACAATAGTAATTAATCTTTTCTGTAATTCTTTAGTTGAAAATATTTGGTTGAATGATTGTTTAAACTTGGGCAAACGTAAGATTATGCAAATAAGTGTTTGATATGCTCAGATAATTTAAATGGCAGCGTCAACTGCTCAGAGATACTGCCTGCCACTGGGAATCAAGCTTTTAGGTTAAACACAATTGTAGTTGGAGCATTTGTGGGAGAGTTGTGCCTTTGATTTTTTTTTTTTTTTTTTTTTTTTTAGCCAAGTGGAACAAATCAGTTTGTGGACACACACACATAGTAGGGGAAAAAATATTTTAAACATCACACTCTGGGTTTCCAGTTCCAGTTCACAGACTGAGCACCTTCCTTCCTGTTGCTGCTACTGAATGCAACTGTAAAACCTGGTTAGAGTGCATGGAGCAGCCTTTTGAGGACTCTGAAAAGCAAATAATGACAGGTAGATTGGGAAAGAAGACCAGAATTTAAAGTGCCATTGAATTGGCAATGAGTTTACCATTTTCCCCCTGTGGTCCTCTTGCCATTTGACCAGCTGTGGAAGCAACAGTATGTAGGCTGGAGAGCTAAAAAGAGAGCCCCAGGAAACCTGAAAGTAACTGAGAGATAGCAGAGGAAGAGGAGCTTGGGAACTCCACATAGTTATCTATGAACTCTGGGAACTCCACATAGTTATCTATGAACTCTTGGGGTCATCCCTGAGGTACATGTGTGAATCGGATCCTGCTTAGCATATATATACCTTTGAGAACTTATCTAACAAGTAGACAACCACTCAGGTTTCAGGCTGGCCACTATGTGGCACACGCAGGACACAAACCCAGTTAGCATGCAAAGACTTTGAAAGTTAAAACAAAATTGTTAACATTCTCCAGAAGATTTAAATGAGACCCAGAATCTTATAATATTCTGAATGTTCATAGTATAATCATACTCAGCTTTGGAAAACCCAGGAAGATCTCCACAAACATGAGAGACAACAGATGCTGAAAGGACACATATATTGGGACTATCTGAAGACTTTATTTAGAGTAGCTATGGTACAAATTTTTGAAGAAGTTGGCTCACACTGTTGGGAAACAAATGGACAAATGAAATTCTTTGCTAAGAAATAAATGATATAAAGAAGAACCAATACCATAATAAAAATGAAAAACTGGATGGTTTCAGTAGCAGAATGAAGATGACAGAGGAAAGAATCAGTGATGTTGAAGAGCAATAGAAATCATGCAAACTGAGTAACAAAGATTAAAAAGGCAGAGAGAAAAATTAACAGGATTTCAGGGGCTTGTGGAACAAGAACAGAAGGTCTGACATTCATGTCATTGGAATCCTAGCAGGAGACAAGAGAAAGACGGTAGTGCTAAAAAGAATATTTGGTGAAGGACATAAATATGCAGACTGAAGAAATCAGTAAACCAGCAAGATAAATCCAAAGAAATCCATATGACAACAGACCATAATCAAACTTCTGAAAACTACAAAGAAAATACTTGAAAGGAGCCAAAGAAAAACAATGTATTACTTAGAGGGGAATGTGGATTTCACCCCAGAAACTTTGGAGGCCATAAGTGGTGAGGTGTTTAAGTGCTGAAACAAATGAAATCAACCCAGAATTCTATATTCAGCAAAAAAAGAAAAAAAAAGTAGAACAAAGTCATTTTCAGACAAAGGAAAAGGCAGAAAATTCACAGCCAGCAGACCTTTACTAAATAATAGTTAAAATGATACCAGAGGGAATATTGTTACATCAGTAATGAAGGAAGATTCTACACATAGACATCACCAGATGGTCAATATCGAAATCAGAGTGATTATATTCTTTGCAGTCAAAGATGGAGAAGCTCTACAGTCAATAAACAAGACTGGGAGCTGACTGTGGCTCAAATCATGAACTCCTTATTGAAAAATTCAGACAAAAGAAAGTAGGGAAAACCAGTAGACCATTCAGGTATGACTTAAATCAAATCCCTTACGATTATACGATTAGAAGTGACAAATAGATTCAAGGGATTAGATCTGATAGAGTGCCTGAAGAATTATGGACGGAGGTTCATGACATTGTACAGGAGCCAGTTATCAAGACCATCCCCAGGAAAAAGAAATACAAAAAGGCAAAACGGTTGTCTGATGAGGCCTTACAAATAGCTGTGAAAAGAAGAGAAGCGAAAGCCAAAGGAGAAAAGGAAAGATATACCCATTTGAATGCAGAGTTTAAAAAAATAGCAAGGAGAGATAAAGTCTTCCTCAGTGATTAGTGCAAAGAAATAGAGGAAAACACTAGAATGGGAGACTAGAGATCACGTCAAGAAAATTAGAGATACCAAGGGAACATTTCATGCAGATATGGGCACAATAAAGGACAAAAATGTTATGGACTTAACAGAAGCAGAAGATACTAAGAAGAGGTGGCAAGTATACACAGAAGAACTATATTAAAATGATCTTAATGACCCAGGTAACCCTGATGGTGTGATTACTCACCTAGAGCCAGACATCCTGGAATGCAAAGTCAGGTGAGCCTTAGGAACCATCACTATGAAAAAGCTAGTGGAGGTGATGGAATTCCAGCTGAACTAGTTCAAATCCTAAAAGATGATGCTGTGAAAGTGCTGCACTCAATATGCCAGCAAGTTTGGAGAACTCAGCAGTGGCCACAGGACTGGAAAAGGTCAGTTTTCAGTCCCAAAGAAAGGCAATGCCAAAGAATGTTCAAATTATTGCACAATTGCACTCATCTGACACGCTAGCAAAGTAATGCTCAAAATTCTCCAAGCCAGGCTTCAATGGTACGTGAACCATGAACTTCAAGATGTTCAAGCTGGATTTTGAAAAGGCAGAGAAACCAGAGGATCAAATTACTGACATTTGTTGGATCATCGAAAAAGCAAGAGAATTCCAGAAAAACATCTGCTTCACTGACTATGGTAAAGCCTTTACTGTGTGGATTACAACAAAATGGAAAATTCTTAAAGAGATTGAAATATCAGACCACCTTACCTGCCTCCTAAGAAATCAGTATGCTGGTCAAGAAGCAGCAGTTAGAACCAGACATGGAACAACAGACTGGTTCCATATTGGGAAAGGAGTACATCAAGGCTGTATATTGTCACTCTGCTTATTTAACTTACTTGCAGAATAATCATGTGAAATGCCAGACTGGATGAAGCACAAGCTGGAATCAAGATTGCCGGGAGAAATATCAATAACCTCAATATGAAAATGACACCACCCTTATGTCAGAAAGTGAAGAAGAGCTAAAGAGCCTCTTGATGAAAGTGAAAGAGGAGAGTGAAAAAGTTGGCTTAGAGCTCAACATTCAGAAAACGAAGATCATGGCATCTGGTCCCATCACTTCATTTCAAATAGATGGGGAAACAATGAGAACAGTGACAGACTTTATTTTTGGGAGCTTCAAGATCACTGCAGATAATGACTGCAACCATGAAATTAAAAGATGCTTACTCCTTGGAAGAAAAGCTGTGACCATATTAGACCATATTAAAAAAGCATATTAGAAAGCAAAGACGTTGCCGACAAAGGTCCACATAATCAAAGTTGTTTTTCCAGTAGTCTTATGGATGTGAGAGTTAGACCATAAAGAAAGCCAAGTACTGAAGAATTGATGCTTTTGAATTGTGGTGTTGGAGAAGAGTCTTGTGAGTCCCTTGGACAGCAAGGGTGTCAACCAGTCAATCCTAAAAGAAATCAGTCCTGAATATTCATTGGAAGGACTGATGTTGAAGCTGAAGCTCCAATACTTTGGCCACTGATGTGAAGAACTGACCCATTGGAAAAGACCCTGATGCTGGGAAAGATTGAAGGCAGGAGAAGGGGGTGACAGAGGATGAGACGGTTGGATGGCATCACCAACTCGATAGACATGAGTTTGAGCAAGCTTCAGGAGTTGGTGATGGACAGGGAGGCCTGGCGTGCTGCAGTCCATGCATGGGGTTGCAAAGAACTGGACACGACTGAGCGACTGAACTGAGCTAAATGAAGGAAGAGCAACAGAAATAGTAGATATCTCAATAAATATAATAGAGTATTCTTGAACTCTTAAAAAATGTCTTGATGATTAAAATAAAAAATTATAAAATTGTTAGAGATTTCAGTGTATAGGGATGTAATGTTTAAGATTACTGTAACTTAAAGAGAGGTAAAGAGCTGTATTGTGGTAAAGTCTCAATTCCACTTTAAATGGTAAATGATTTATTCTAATTACACTTTGAAAAGCTAAATACTTGTGATTACTCTAGAGATTACAATATAAGTAACTAATCAAAGAGATATAATAAAAACACAATAAATAAAAATGGAACACTAGAAAATGTTTAATACAAAAATAGGGAGAAACGAGGTAAAAGGGCAAAGGAAAAACAGGAACAGCAAATTAAAAAGATCACAGAATCAAACATATCAATAATTATTTTAAATCTAAATAGTCTAAACAAAACAATCAGTGCAGAGATCATCATATTCGATTTTTAAAATAACCCAACACTGTACAGGAAAGTTAAAATACCCACTCCTGAGTATTTACTCCAGAGAAATGAAAACTTATTTTCATATGTTAACCTGTGCACAAATGTTGATTGCATCTCTATAATTGCTTAAAATGGGAAAAAGCCTTTTGTGGTACATCCATAATACAATGGAATACTATTGACTAATATTAATAAAAAGGAACAAACTTGATCCATATGACAACTTGGATGGATCTCAGAGTTGTCATATTGAGTGAAAGAAATAATTTCAAAAGGTTAGATACTATATGATTCTATTATGTGAATTCTGTGATTGTATTATATTGAAAATATAAAACTTTAGTGATTGAAAGTAGGTCAGTAGTCACCAGGAGTTAGGGACGAGGAGAGAATGACTAAAGGGTAAAACGCTTTGTCCTTTAGAGATAACACCTTAAGGGACTTTTCTGGCTGATGGCACCATTCTGTATCTTGATTGTGGCACTGATTACATGTGCTTAAATTCATAGAACTGTACACTAAAAAAGGTTCATTTTACTGTATGACAATATAAAAAGGTTTTTTAAAAAGTTGACTCTAGTTTGAGTGCTTTGGCTCAGGAACAAGGTAGAATTTCTTCTATGGTAATAACACTCTTATGGGGGGGAGTGGTCACTTGAAAGTGAGTTGTGTTAATGTTGAGATCCCACTAAGCATAGCCCAGATTGCCCAAAAATGTTTAGGTGAAAATTAGAAAGTAGTTGGAATATGGCTTGGAAATAAGACCTTTCAGACACAGAAGCAAAGAAAATGAGGGCGAATCTTGCCAAGTTGTAGGAAGCCAGGGGCCCCTAGGAGGAAGATGGGTACTAGGAAATTCTCTTTGTTGGGATCTGCAGGGAACTTGGATATATTCTATTTTGAGTGGTTTGCTGAGTTCATTTCCATTATCCCAAACTTTCAGTAAAAGCCTGCTGTACCCCTCAGACTAGGTTGATAGTACTTTGGAGAAAAACTGTCCAGGGAGAGCAGAGTATAGCAGCAGAAGGCAAGATGTGAACTAGAATGAGAGTTCAGTGGGAAATGAAAATCAGAGTTGGGGTGAATATGAGGACTTGGAATCCACAGAGTGGCAGCTTGGAGCATGGGTTTCCTACAGTGTGGTTCAGTCTTTGTTGACTTCTATTAAATAGAAAGTGTAGGTAGCTTGGGGCAACTCGGGAGACATCTAAGTGATGAAAGTTTAATCCCTTTTGTCATGCTAACTGCTGACATTTAACTTACTTGACTTTAAGTTTTATGAAAAATCAAATACCAAATATTGATTACTAATTTTATATATTCTGTATACCTTTCACTCAAACTGCTCATACTGTTAACTGTAAACCACTTGATAACATTTCTCATTGGAACAGACAGTAAGGGTAGTGACTTAAAATTTAAAATCACCTAGTTCTTTTCCATGAGGGTAGATGATACAGACTTGTGGGTATAATGGGCTTGGAAGTCAGGAGTACCTGGGATCCAGTCCTAGCTCCACCGCTCATTTAGTTGTGTACTCTGACCAGATAACACACTTTTTCTCAGCAGGGGTTATTAGAGAGGTGAAACCTTACAGGATTGTTGCAAGGATTAAGTTCACACGAGCAGCATCCATCTGCCTTCCAGGCACATAGCATCCTTCTTTAGTACCACCCTATGATGGTTCACTGCCCAACTTACTATTAGTTTAAAAACACATAAAAAAATTATGATGGGCTCAATAGCCAACTAGCAGTAATCCTAAAAAACTGAGTGCAGTTGAAGTGCTGCCTTGCCCTAAGCATCACTCCACATTTGCTGCTGTTCTGCCCTATTACCTTGGCTCATTCAGAGTCGCTAACCTTGCTGAAGACTTCTAAAGATCTTAAATTGCTTCTTGTGAAAGGATCAGAAATAAAATATACTTTTATTGTCAAAAAATGCCAAATATTTCCTTAGTGTGTTTAATTATCTAAATGTGTGGGTTGGGTTTCTGTCATGATCTGCAAAATATAGCATACAGTCTTGACAGAATGAATCAGAAGAGATTACGCATGAACATGTGCACTGTAGCCTGAATGCTCCCAACTGGGGCAGGGGTGTATTCAGTGAGAACTGTGAACAAAGTATTCCCAGTTGACCCAGGGAGTAGATTCTAGAAGAGCAATTAAAATTTCACTGTAACAGATTCCTAGTATGAATCAGATGAGCTTAGTTTTCTGGCTAGGAGAAATGAAATAAATTGGACTTGATACAACTAGGATTTAATTCTCTACAAATCTTTGTATTACTGGATGGTACCTCTGCCTTTGGGGCTGCAACTTGTGTTATGGTGAAATAGGGGTTCTGTGTCTGTTTTGGTGGCTGATGTGTGATGAGACAGGAATTGGTTTGCCTAGGGCTTGCTCCTTGGAAGAAAAGCTGTGACAAACCTAGACAGCATATTAAAAAGCAGAGACATCACTTTGCCAACAAAGGTCCATGTATTCAAAGCTATGGTTTTCCCAGTAATCATGTATGGGTGTGAGAGTTGAACCAGAAAGAAGGCTGACACAGTTGCTCCTTTCCAAGTTTAAAGATGAGTTTGTTGTCAGGTAATCGAAGACTCGAGAATCCCCTGGATAGCAAAGAGATCAAGCCAGTCAATCCTAAAGGAATGTAACCCTGAATATTCATCTGAGGGACTGATGCTGAAGCTGAAGCTCCAATAGTTTGGCCTCCTGATGCAAAGTCCAGCTCATTGGAAAAGACCCTCATGCTGGGAAAGACTGAGGGCAGGAGGAGAAGGGAACAACAGAGGATGAGATGATTGGATGGCATCACCAATTCAATGGATATGAGCTTGAGCAAACTCTGGGAGATGGTGAAGGACAGGAAAGGCTGGTGTGCTGCAGTCCATGGGGTTGCAAAGAGTCAGACGTGACTTGGAGACTGAACAACAACCATAACAAGGCTGTACATTAACATCCAGGCAGGAAAGCCTGGTGGTTGGCATAGGAGGTCAGCTATCAGGGCTGCAGGTCTTGGTTCTGGCTGAGGTATCAGGAGCCTGGCACTCAGGCACAAGAGAACGTAAAAGCTGCTGAAGTCCTAGAACTATATAGTACAATTGAAATTTGGTGAAGGAAGAAAGAATCTGATTCACCTGAGCTACTTTGGTAGGAGTTTCTTAGTTTTCCCAAAGTAAATACAGGACTGTTCTCAGTGTAGGGGACAAGACTGAGTTGGAAGTTAGGGCCTAATGGCGAGTAGAGGGTAAAGGAGATGGTTGTGGGAATGAAAGCAGTTGAGATAATTCAGGAGATTTCTCTGACATGAGCATGTTTTCAGCTGCTTAATTAAAAAGAAAAGTTATATGTTACTTGACCTCAGTTTAGGTCAAATAACACCTCCTTACCTCTCCTGTCCCCATCCTTGAGTCTCAGTTGCAGAGGCCATCACTTTCAATTTTTGAAACTTTTTGGGGGGAGTTTGCCTTTATATTTATAAAGAACATGCTTATAATGCTATTTCTTGAATTTTTTCAATATTGGACATGATCTAGAGGCTTTCTACCGGGAAAGATTACTCTGGTTTTATATTCTCTGCCCAGCCTTTCCTCTTTCTTACTCCTAGATGCTCATCTTTTCCATATAGTTGATATTTTAAATTGATTGACAGATTTAACTATGTAAATTAATAAATTATATTTATTTGGTTATTATGACTTTGTGTACCATGATTGTTCTTATTTCTGGTAAAGTGTTTAGTGTTTCCTGGAGTTAATTATTTCATTTTTCTCATTTGCATGTAATCTTTATTCTCTGACAGAACTGTAAAGCTCATGTAATATAAAATCATCAGATTGTATGTCATTTTGCACTTTGGAGACATTCCTTCCAATTTTCCTTCATTGGCTGCTACATAGCTGTCATGGAAATAGTTTTCACCCTTTTCTGAATCTAAAATCTTTTTGTTGTTGTTGTTCTGGAGGTATGATATTATGTAGCTGAGATAGGAGGGAAAATATTTTGAGAAATTTACATCCTTGAAAATTGTTCTTCTTTCCCCTCTCCTCTCAGATTTTTGGTTGGCTGCTGCTATTCTTGTTTAGTTGTTTAGTCACATCCAATTCTTTTGCGATCCCATTAACTGCAGCCCATCAGGCTCCTCCATGCATGGGATTTCCTAGACAAGAATACTGGAGTGGGTTTCCATTTCTTTTTCTATGGGATCTTCCTGAGCCAGGGATCAAACCCATGTCTCCTGCATTGCTGGGCAGATTCTTTACCACTGAGCCTTCAAGGAAGCCCTTTTGGTTGGCTAGGTATGAAATTCTCTGTTAGAAATCATTTTCCTTCAGAATTATGAAGGCATTGCTCTAATGTCTTTCTAGCTTTCATAATTGCTTCTGAGAAATATGATGCCATTCTGATTCCTGTTCAATTGTATATAAACTGTCCTTTCTAGAAAATTTTAGAATCTTTTTCGGTGTTGTGAAATTTCAAGCTGTAGTGTTCTGAAGTAGTTCTTCTTCTTTTTAAAATTCAGTCCTTATTCTCTTTATTCTGAGGTTTTAAATCAATCTTTTCAATGTGAAACTCATGTCTTTCAGTTATGAGCAATCCTGTCTCTGAAAATTTCTACTTTGTTTTTTTCCATTCTGTTTTGGGGATTCTTATTTTTCCATTGTTGAGTTTCTTGAAATAGTCTCATTTCTTCTTTTTCCGTCTGTTTTGCTCTTTGACTTCTTGTTCTATTTCTTAGAAAATGTCAATTATTATTCCCCATCCTGCTCCTGAAGCGTTTTCCTTTAAATTTGTGCTGTTATATTTTCATTTTCCAAGGTAATTTTGTTTGTTTTCTGAAGGTTGGAAGCTTCTTGTCTTGTATTGCTAATGATCTAAAGATTTTTTTTTTCTGTTCCTTGCTTGATCATTTTCTTCAGAGTTTCCTTCTTTCTGTTTTCTTTGCTGTTTAATTTTTATGTTAAATTGTCTTCACATACGTGATTGTCCTTGTTCAGCCTTTTGTTTTTAAAAGTGAGATACTAAAATGTAAGCAGAATAGTATACGGGCAAGTTTTGTTAACTCGTGGGAAGCTGGACATTTCCTAGGGGGACTCAGGATTGCCAGTAGCTGTGGGTCTTTTCTTTTGGGTCAGTTTTCTCAGAGAAATCCTCCTGGCTAGATCCATAGACAGACTTGTGTTATAGAACTGAGGGGAGAATGGTGTTTTTGTGGACGGGGAAGGGCTCATTGCTCCCAGGCAGAATCTCCCTCAGTCCCACTGCTTTTAGTATCAAGCCTCACTCCTATTTACACTGAGTTCTCTCTGGTCCCACACCTCCAAATACTGACTCTTTAAGGCATCTTTCTAGGGAGAAGCACCAGACACAGGAGAGAACGACTGGAGTGTGTGCGCTGCCCAGTATAACTGGGGTCTAAATTGATAGCTTTCAGAAACATAGAAAATTTGTATTCTCCATACAGATGTAGTGGTTCTCTTTGAAAAACGCAACTGCCTCGGATGCTACTTCTGTGTAATTCCTTTTTCTGGGCTTTACATTTTTACAATCCTCCTTTGATTTTTTCTTTTTTTCAGAGCAAATTGGAGCTTTGGCAGATCAGCACATTGTCCATGTGGCATGTGGCGAGTCCCACAGTCTGGCTCTCAGTGACCAGGGCCAGCTGTTTTCTTGGGGTGCAGGTAGTGACGGGCAGCTGGGACTCATGACTACTGAGGATTCTGTGGCAGTACCCAGGTAAGAATGTCAGTTACTGTAAAGGTTATTTCCTGCTAGTTTCTTTGTTAGACTCCTTGGTTTGGATTCTGGTTTCTTCTTTTATTAATAATTGTTGTTTCCTTTGAGTCACTGTCATGCCTTATACTGTTATAACACTCGTCCCCAGAATTGTAATTGTGGAAGTGTTTGAAAGTCTCTTAGCTGTGTCCGAATCTGCGAGCCCATGGACTACACAGTCCATGAAATTCTTCAGGCCAGAATACTGGCCTTTCCCTTCACCAGGGGATCTTCCCAACCCAGGGATTGAACTGAGGTCTCCCGAGTTGCAGGCGGATTCTTTACCAGCTGAGCCACAAGGGAAGCCCGATAGAAGTGTTTATCTCCAGTTAAAAAATATGAGTTGTTTGGGAACTATACTTCATTTATCCCAATAGCCTGTTGTTGGTAGTGTTTGGAGCTCATTAAATGTTTAAATTAAAAAACCTCTTTTCACATGCTGCACTTATTAACCTTTAACTTAAAATTGCAAGCCTAAATCAATTATTCAGTTAGACACTTTAAAGGTCAGTCACAAAGCTGACCTGTTACTCTTCAATAATAGGCCAAATTACCTTCAGCATTATCAACAGCTAATATACCAAATATACAGAAGTTCTTTAATTCAGAAGTACTAATACAATGGTTTTTAGTCCCTTAAGTGTTTACTTAGTTCTAAATCTTTTATGAAGGGCTTCACCGGTGGCTCAGTGGTAAAGAATCCATCTGCCAATGCAGG